>NC_090269.1:181961461-182272211 GCF_040414725.1 Anabrus simplex
CATGGTGTGAAAATGGGAAACCATGGAAAATCATCTTCAAGGCTGCCGACAGTGAGATTCGAACCCACTATCTCCCGGAAGCAAGCTCAAAGCCGCACGTCCCTGACCATACGGCCAACTCGCCCGGTAGTCAGTCATCTAGGAAAAACTAGAGGGAAGTTGGTCCAGAGGAAGAACATTAGATGGCTAAACCTAATTAAACATCTTACTGAAAATACATTTTCAAAACAACACACAGAAATATATAGTATTTTAATCTGTACATTAATCTATGCAGAAAGTGATATTTTATAACTGTGAGGCTCTTCACTCTGCTGAAACTAACAGAGTAAATAAATTTATAAACTACCTGAAAGAGAAAACATAAAAGAAACAACTTACAAAGTTTATAATTTTGTTTACTCAAAGTTAGTTTCAGCAGAGTGAAGAGCCCTAACAGTTATAAATTAACTGAGTTGAAACTGAAAAGAGATGGCTTCAAATGCAACAACAACAACAACAAGTGATATTAGCACATTTAAACAGTACTGTATCAAGCCCCTTAACGCATTGCTACAGCTGACAGGTTACACGACTACGCACTGTGTCACACAAACACAGCACGATGTTGCAATGTCATAACGTGGCAGTGCCTGAAATTTGGTTCTAATACAGACTGGCTTTTATAAAATATTTTAATGTAACTATTAAAACTTCTTTTCTGCAAGTGTGCCCCAGATCAATCAGTGGAATCGTCGTTATCGTCACCGCTTTTGTAGTCACATAGATGATCTGAATCCTAATTTTCACTCTCCCCTTCCCAGAGTAGATCGTCTTCAGTTCCATCTAAAGCAGAGGAAATTCCTTTTTTTAAAGAATTTTTTTGGATAATACTAGGTGTGATTAGCCCCTATACACGTACAATCCACTCAGAGATTACATGAAAGGATGGTCGCTTGATTTTGCTATCTTTTGTCATCTTGTGCTTATAATTTACCATCAAACTTGCGTAGAACCTCCTAACACAGTCTTTGAATGGCTTATTTACAGAGATGTCCTACTGCTGTAAAATTTAAGTAAAGCCTCATGGGATGATGGCTAGAGAGGTTTGAGTCATGTTCATCTCTGTTTTCACAGCATCCACTAAGCGGCTATGGAAGCTTTCTAAAGCCAGCATAGACTTCTTGTTCAGCAGGGCTCCTGGTTGATGTTCTCATACTGTCTCCAACCAGTCCTTCATTAATTCAGCTGCCCAACAACCTTTCTCGTGTACTCGGACAAGTATACCCCTAGGAAAACCAGCAGCGTTTTTCTTTCAAATATGAAGTACGGTGAAAGCTTTCTGCCATCAGTGGCCACTGCTCATAGCATAGTGCATCGTAATTTTTCATTTCCAGAGGATACTGGAAAGTAGGATAAGGTTGAGGGTTGAAAATCAGATACAGGAAAATCAGTTTGGTTTCAGAAGTGGAAGGTCAACAATAGAGCCCATTTTCATTATGAGACAACAAATGGAAAAGCAATGGGAGTATGGGAATGATATGATGACATTCATTGACACTGAAAAGGCATATATGACAGAGTCTTCAGGACTAAAGTTTGGGACAGTCTGGTGCAAAAAGGAATTGGACAGGGATCATCGTAATGTACAAGAAATGTTATAGTTGTGTGCAAACACAAGTTGGCAGGACAAGTTGGTTCAAAATCACTAGTGGGCTGAGACAGGGAAGTGTTCTGTCACCAATCATCTTTATAATAGTAATGGATGACATCATGAGAACAGCAAAAGCAACATATGGAGGATAAGAAATGAACATCATGTTATTTGCAGATGATATTGTGATTTGGGGAGAAGATGACATGAAGGTTCAAGAACAGTTGGATGTGGTGAATGGGAAGATCAAAGAATGTGGATTGAAAATAAGTGTAGAAAAAAGTAAAACTCTTGTTATGACTAGAGGGGAGAAGGAAGGGAAAGGTCGAAGTAGTGGAGGCGTTCAAATACCTGGGGAGTGAATTAATGGAGAATGCTCGAATGGATGCCGAGATTAATAAGAGGATTCAAGCTGGAAGCTGTTTCTATCATAGTGTAAGAAACATGTTATGGGACAAAGATGTGCCAATGGAAGCAAAGGAAACTATATACGAGGATGGTTTGAAAAGTTCTCGGAAACACCGCTAGATGTCAGTGCTAGAGCAACGAGGTTCCCGTGCAATAATCACACATCCTTCCTGAGTGAACACGTGGCGCGTCAGTGCTCTAGCTGCAGAAGTGTGGTAGTGACGACTCTTTGTTATTGTTCCCGCGTAGTGATTTGTGACAATGGAAAAAACTGAGATTCGAGAAGTGATTAAATACTTTATAAAGAAAGGTATGAAAGCAAAGGAAATTCATGCCGACTTTCAGAACACACTCGGGGACTCTGCTCCTTCATTTTCAACTGTTGGAGATTGGACCAGCGAGTTTAAATTTGGTAGGGAGAGCTTGGATGATGATCCGCGTAGTGGACGGCTAAAAAGTGTTACAACCCCAGAATTTATTGCAAAAGTGCATAAAATCGTCATGGAGGATCGTCGACTGAAAGTGCGGGAGATTGCTGAAGCTGTAGGGATGTCTTCTGAATGGGTATATTATATTTTAACCGAAGAATTGGGTATGAAAAAATTATCCGCAAGATCCGTTTTCAGTGCAACCAACAAGATTTTTTGTGCCGGTTTGTGACTACAGATGAAACTTGGGTCCACTACTATACCCCAGAGACAAAACAGCAGTCAAAGCAGTGGAAACATGCTGATTCACCACCACCAAAGAAAGCAAAGGCAGTGCGTTCGGCCGGAAAGGTCATGGCCTCAGTTTTCTGGGATGCAAAAGGCATTCTGCTGATAGATTATCTTCCTACTGGTCAAACAATTACAGGGCAATACTATGCAAACCACCTAGACCAACTACAGGAAAAGATACGCGAAACAAGGCCTGGTTTGGCAAGGGAAAAGGTCATCTTTCATCAGGACAACGCTCATTCGCACACAAGTGTTATTGCCATGCCAAAACTTCATGAACTGGGGTACAAATTGTTGCCACATCCACCTTATTCACCTGATTTGGCACCATCAGACTTTCATCTATTCCCCAAGCTGAAAATTTTCCTCGGTGGACGGAGATTTTCTACAAGGGAAGAACTGACAGCTGAATTGGGGAGGTAATTTGCAGGCCTGGAGGAATCTCATTTTCGAGATGGGATCAAGGCATTGGAACATCGCTGGACCAAATGCATTAGTCTACAGGGAGACTATGTTGAAAAATAAAAACAGTTCCACCGAGGTAAGATACTTAATTCTAGTACATTCCGAGAACTTTTCAAATCACCTACGTACAAGATGTATTATGTACCCATAACAACTTACAGAGCAGAAACTTGGACAATGACAAAGAAGGATGAGAGACGAATACAGGCAGCCGAAATGAAGTTCTTGAGGAGTACGATACAGAAGAGTAGAAGAGACAAAGTAAGAAATGAGAAAATCCAGGAAGAAATTGGAGTGGAAAAAATGAATGATAGAATAGAGAAGAGCCGATTAAGATGGTTTGGGCACATGAAGCAAATGAGTGATGAAAGAATGCCAAAAAAAAAGGTGATGGAAATGCAAATGCAAGGAAGGAGTGGCCGCGGATGACCGCAACTGAGATGGAACGACACAATCCAACACAGTATTAGAGAAAGAAACCTGGACTGGGACACAGTGTTCGACAGACCGAAGAAAGTGGAGAGGAACCATATTTGCCCCTACCCGGCTACAGCTGGATAATGGGAAATGATGATGATGATGACGATGATGATGAAACTTATGTTCTTTTTAGTGCATAAATCATTCTGACCAACCTCTACTTGTTTTAAAATCCTTGCTCGAAATACCAAGACTCTGTGCAATTTCACGTGGTTTAAATGGCACATTTTGTGATTTTCAGTGTTGCCACTGTCTACTGCTTCTCTAATCCACTCCAGACTTTTATGTCCATATTTTGGTATTCTCCTTTCTTTGGACCGCAGAAAGATTTAAATGTTTTCTTAACTCCCAATACTTTACCTCTCTGGTTAAGCCAATAACGAATCATACATAGCTGCACTCCGATTTATGACTTGCTGCTCTCACTCCATTTCTGCAGTATATCTATTTATTTTTTTGCTAGTTGCTTTACGTCGCGCCGACACAGATAGGTCTTATGGCGATGATGGGACAGGGAAGAGCTGGGAGTGGGAAGGAAGTAGCCGTGGCCTTAATTAAGGTACAGCCCCAGCATTTGCCTGGTGTGAAAATGGGAAACCACGGAAAACTATTTTCAGGTCTGCCGACAGTGGGGTTCGAACCTACTATCTCCCGAATACCGGATACTGGCCGGCAGTATATCTAATACACTAAGATGATTATATTTGCTTTATGTCCCACTAATTACATTTACGGTTTCCAGAGATGCCAAGGTGCCGGAATTTAGTCCTGCAGGAGTTCTTTTTATGTGCCAGTAAATCTACCAACATGAGGCTGATGTATTTGAGCACCTTCAAATACCACCAGACTGAGCCAGGATTAAACCTGCCAAATTGTGGTCAGAAGGCCAGCACCTCAACCGTCTGAGCCATTCAGCCCGGCTCTACTCCACTAAACTTGGAAGATGCTATAAAACTAGTTCACTTCTGTCGTCGCCGTAAGACCTATCTGTGTCGGTGCGACATAAAGCCCCTAGCAAAAAAAAAAAAAAAAAAAAAAAAAAAAAAAAAAAAAAAAAAAAAAAAAAAAAAAAGAAGTTCACTTCCTCATTTTCACTCCTGCCTGTATACTGGACGCTTTCTAATTATACACGACACAAAGTCGCACATATGTAGAGCCCAAAAGCTGGGAAAGCATTGAGAAACCCATGTTGGGGGAGAGAGTAGGGAAGGCCAAGGCCAATGTACAGGTGGTGTGAAGAAGCTTGAGTTTTACCGTTAACTGAAGTGTTGCCCTTGCTGCCTGGTCCCTTGAAAAAATGTTTGCAATTATTATTTTCTGCTTATATTTTCTCCCAAAAGTATCTGAAAATTGGGGGAGGGGGACATTATAAGCGAGTAAATATGATACATTTTTGTTTAACCATTACTTTAGTTATACCTTCTATTCTTTCCTAACTGAGAATACTGTATAACAGCTTGCACTGATTGGGATCAACTTTTATTGACAGACACAGACATTCTCTACATTCCTGTGTTTCCAAACAGTACATCTGCACAGAGAACATCACCATGGCAAAAGAGTTCAGGTAATACGATGCTACAGATACTTTATCAAACTTTCTTCATAATATTTATGCTTTCATCTCTCTAAGAAACCATGATATCTGTTAGTTTGTTTATAATTAGAATATGCTCAGATCTTGAAAATAACACAATTTTTTCACAACAAAGGACAACACATTGCATTTTTGGAAAAAAATGTTGCAATTTCTACTTTCACCAAGTTCTTACCTGCTATTTTGATAACAGAATGGGTGTTGTACTTGAGTGGTCGGAAGATGTACACATCATCTGTTATGTTTAAATCCGTGATGGTTGAAGTTTTAACTATAGGTTGATCGATACCCTCTATAAGGACCCAATTCCCAGCAGGAATACGATTTATTTCCACTTTATACCTATCAACATAAAACACAGATACAAGTTGAAATAGCAATGCAAAACTACCACGATTGTATCGACAAGTGTGTAGAATCATAAATACAAATATCTTACTCAGGCATGAATAGGTAGAACATACATTACATCTAAACGTACAAAGGGTTGAATAGAAACTGTTCAGCAACAATGTTTCATGAACCAGGATTTGCTATTATTGAAAAACCACATATATCATCTTAATTTATAGACTTTTTATACTTTTCGGCATAATATCCATTTTATCTTTGTAGTAGAACTCCTTATCAGTACCTCACAACACTGACGTATCGCTTTCTGCATATTCTCCGTTGTCTCATAGCTCTGAGCTGGTATATGTTCCTTCACAAAACCAGAGGATGCGATAAACCTCCCATCCAGTTTTTCCAATTTCCACCTTGGTGAACACAGCAAAGTGAAGGCATGCATTACCGAGTTGAAGGCTGATCATCTTTCCATGGCGTTTATCTTGCAATGCACAAGACAGCTTGTGAAATATTTGGATATAATTGTTAGCGGATGCTGCTACAGTTGACAATCAACTCGGTACAAATTCTTGACACAACAATAAGATGGCACCGTACTGCCCTACTGGGCCTCACGACTATGACAATGGAGAAATCAACTTTGGATATAATGACAGCATTTATGCTTTCCCAAGGCACAAGAAATTCACACAGATCCACCTCTTTCCATCCCGGAAAAAGGTGCCCATCACTTTCCCAGTAGACTGTGGTCTTTGTTTTTTTTATTTTTGTTGATATATACAAATTGTGGAAGCAACATTTCTTGAAGGTTCTCAACCAGTTTGCATAAAGTGATGATGAAGGTGACAAAGAACAGGGCAATCAACAAATTAATACTTGAATATCCACCTTGTCACTGTCGAAGGCTGACATCACTGTCATCCAGCAACTGAGGAGTGGAAAGCACTTGAGCACTGAAAGCTGATCCCAACAGAAAGCAACAATATTGGGACCCCTTCAGAGAGTAATTTGGGGTAGAGAACAACTTCGTGAAGAATGGAACAAAGGCATTGTACTTAACGTTCCCAAAAATTGGAAACTATCTGAATGCAACAACTGGAGAGGCATACTTCTCTGTCCATCCCCAGTAAAATTCTGGCAAGGATAATTCTAAATAGGATTAAGAACTTATAAAACAGAAATGAGGACATATCAATCACTACTGATCTCCATTTAGGGCAGTCACCCAGGTGGCAGATTCCCTATCTGTTGTTTTCCTAGCCTTTTCTTAAATGATTGCAAAGAAGTTGGAAATTTATTGAACATCTCCCTTGGTAAGTTATTCCAATCCCTAAATACCCTTCCAATAAACTAATATTTGCCTCATATTAGCTATTAGCAAAGATTAAAGGTATGTATTAGGTGAATAATTGCAACAACAACAACAACAAAAATGTGTATTTACTGCTGTGTTCCAATTGATTTGCATGGGGTTGTTGTTATTCTGAGATTGATCTTTCTCAGACTTAATTACATTTGTTGGAAATTGATAGACACTACTCGAGAACCTTCTTTGGACTGTGTTATATCTTTATTTAATATCATTGTATCACAAGTGTTGTATCTTAGGTTCTTAGATTTTTTGATAATAATAATAAGAGAGGATCGAGATACTAGTTATGTTTGCATGACTGCTCTCCCAATATCACGACATAAAATGGTGCCGAAACATGGGAAGAACTACACTCCAGCACAAATGGGCAATATACGTCGTGGACTAGAGACTAAATAGTAATTTGTTTACTACACGTTCTGTAAAGGGACTACGGGAAAATTGTTGCCGTGGAGATAAAACATATCACGCCAAGCCATCAACGTATGGTAACATTTGTCAGATGAGTATTTATGTTCCTGTTAAAATCTGAGATACTTAAGGAACTTGCAAATACCGCATAAGGCATAGTAAGACAAAAAGGGGACATAAATAGTATGTGTAAACGCACAGATGGTTTATTGGTTAAGCTTGAAGGGCAGCCATATTTTCTATTTACGTCACTTGGAGGAGAGTTCACACACGACTGAGTGACCAGTGCTGCCATCTCCTGGCTTTACTTGAACTATGTCACAACACCTCAGAGTACGATCAATAATAGATCAAGTAACGAAATATTTCCCATGCTATTATGAAGTCTCTATCAATTACACTATTTTACTATAGCAAATTCACGTCTAGAGGCCCAGTATGGAAGGCGGTAACACGAACACACGACTACACCAATTGAAAAGAAGACGTGCTAGGGAAAGGGCAAACATCACACATCTCGTGGAGAAAGCACGAGAGTTTACTGAGTCTACCTCTCCCGAGGATTACGAGTACTGTAAGGATAGGTTACAAGAGACTTTGGATAAATTAAGGGCCCTGGATGATGAGGTTCACGACCTCCTGGATGACAGCACGTATGCTGATGACATAAGTACATGTGAGGAATACATAGAGAACGCCAAGCGCGCTATCATTCGCATTTCACATGGGATGGAGAAAAAACTTGAAAGCGCGATGTCGAATCTTAGACTCACGAACACACAGACGGTACCAACACTTGCCTCAGCTGTCCCTTCAACAATGTTAAGACTCCCCACAATAAAACTAGAACCCTTCTCACATAACATAGAAACATGGGCACGTTTTTGGGAACAGTTCGAACAGTCAATCAATAGGGACATGTCACTCTCTACTATTAATAAACATATATTTCTGCAGGGTTATTTAGAGGGGGAACCGAAGCACGTGATTGAGGGCATCGCAGTGACGGCCGAGACATATGAAGAGACTAAGAAAATTTTTGAAACTTGCTACAGCGACAAGAATAGAAACATACAAGTCTGTTTGGACTACATACAATGTATTAAGCCCATCCAGTCTGCCACACCAGACACACTTAATTCTATGTTTATTGACTGCAATCGCCGCATTCAAGCTCTGCGCGCTCTCGGGGAAGATGTGAACGCTTATGGCCGAGTACTTGCAACGAAGATTCTCCGAGCATTTCCAGACGATATATGCCGTCACTGGATCATTCACGCCAAGTGAGAAGACCTTTCAGAAGCTAACATCCTCAAACTAATGGAGTTTCTCGGGGAGGATGTTGACGGAGCGCTTACTACACAAAAGATTTGCGGTGGAACCTCCATATCATCAAGCTACCCCCCTACGGCGGCAGCTCTTCATGTCCGTGCCAATCCTAAAGGCTTACCAGGAAAAGAGGTTAAGGGACCGGAACCATTTTACGCCTTTTATGGATCAAGAGGTCACTGGGGTCAGGACTGTAAAAAAAATCACAAACGTTACGGAGTGAAAGGAGAGGCTGAAGAGAGCTCACCAGTGTTTCCTGTGCCTCAATCGAGGGCACACAGCGTTCAATTGTTAAAAGAGAGGAAAGGCACAGTGTGCTAACAGCAAGAAGTCGCACCATAAGTTCCTTTGTGACAAAGGGAGGAGTCACAAGACCTCAGAAGATCAGGCCAACACGGCCTCTGTAGGAAAAAGAGATATAACCACTCCAGGTTTCACATTCTTGCAGACAGCTCAAGTAAGAATCACTGGACCTACAGGGCTAAGCTGATTTACTCGATGTATACTAGACAGTGGAAGTCAGGCAACATTTATATCAAGATCACTGATAGACGACCTACCGCTACTAACCACTGACAAAAGAGAACTGACTGTTTACACATTTGAGTCCCAGACTAACCCATCGTGTCAGCGCAGAGTCGTCAGGTTCAGTATGAAGGGAGTTTACACCAACCTTACGGTTTCCATGAATGCTTAAGAAAGTGGACACTCACTCTCACCTCAACCAGCAGCTCCACGAGACATCAAGGGCGCACGTACGCAAATTGCAGTTAGCAGACTCTAGGTCTGATTCGAAAGAAAACCTGCCCACGGAGACCTTAATTGGCAGTGACCAATATTGGAAAATAGTGAAGGATGGTTCACCGATTCGAATATCTGAATTGATTGTTCTGATTCTGACAATTTTTGCATGGATCTTAAATGGAAACCGATCAGTGAATTCTACTGTTGTGAACTTCATTCTACATGCTAGCTCACCTTTGGATGATGAATGAAGAAAATTCTGGGATCTAGAGACAATGGGAATAGTTGCAAATCAAAATCAAGACATAGCTGAGAAAGACTTTGCTATTCTTCAAGAATTCAAGGCAACCTATCGCGTTGAAGGTCACCAGAGAGTCGTCTGCCTACCAAGAAAGCAGGATGTTCTTCCTTCAAGTAACAAAATAAATGTGGAACTTCGATTTGATATCTTGATCAAAAGACTTCAAAACAATAGCACTCTAAAGGAGATGTACTACAACCAAATGCTGGACCATATCATGAAAGGGCAAATAGAAGTCACACCTACTGGAGGTCCAAAGAACGCCAAGTCTTATCTCCCCCACCAAGCTGTAAACAAGGAAAAACTGGGGAAAACAAACTGGAGAATAGTTTTTGACGCATCCTCTCACAACACCAACTCGCCGTCTCTCAACGACGCTTTAGAGGCAGGTCCAAATCTGCTACCGGAGACATTGGCTATTCTACTACGATTCAGGCTACAGCCCAAGGCCATCATTACTAATATTACACAGGCATTTCTTCAGCTGGTCTTGCACGAGAATGACAGGGACTTGACCAGATTCTTGTGGTACAGGGTCACCCATGACAATAACAGAAGTTACCACATGACAGACGAGGTAGTGACCTATCGCTTCACTAGGCTCCCATTCGGCCTAACTTGCAGTCTGTACTTGCTTTCAGCAACACTAAGGGAACTCGCCGACGACAGATACAAGACGACATTTGCTATTGCAGCACCCCTCATAGATGACAATACCTTTATGGGCGACTTCACATCCAGCGCAGAGAATGACAATGGTGTGATTGGCCTGTATTACGAACTTACTGCACTGATGAAATTGATGAACTTCCACCTAGTGAAATGGGCCACTAATTCAGACTCGCTAAAGGCCATCTGGAGAGCCGAAGGTCAAAAGGTCAACGTAGAGACGCAGGTATTAGGCGTTTACTGGAATGCAGAAACAGATAACCTTTACATTGACCCAGAGGAGATAACCAAGGCTTTACCTGAAGGACCAATCACCAAGAGGAAGTTATTACAGATTACGGCTACGTTCTATAATCGACTCAGACTGTTATCACCAGTATCCCTTCTCGGTAAGCTGTTATTCCAGGATATGTGGTGCAGGGGAATTGACTGGGACGAGTTGCTACCTCTTGATATCTGAGCATCATGGAACACTTGGGCATCCTCCTTATCCTCTCTTTCAAATGTACAAATTCTGCGGTGGCTAGCTACTTCAATGGAGCGTAAGGTTCAGATCCATGTATTTTGTGATGCTTCAGAAAGGGCATATGGGGCAGTTTTGTACATTCGCACGAATGCGGGAAGCTTCGTACTCGACCATCTGGCCTCAGCAAAAACAGGCTCAAACCCGTCAAGAAGGTAACCTTGCCACGGCTCGAACTACTAGCAGCGCTAGTGGGAGCACGATTGCTATCCTATCTCTGCGTAGCCACAGGCCACGATATCACTCAGGCAATACTATTGACGGATTCTACTGTCACCTTGGGTTGGATACACAGTGACCCAAACAGATGGAAAACCTTCGTCTATAACAGAGTAACGGAGATTCAATCGTACTCAACTCCTTCACTGAAGGCGAACTCCTCCGCCTCGGAGGTCAATTGCACTGTGCAGACCTCACTAAGGAGCGACGGCACCCAATACTTCTAGACGGCTCTCATCAATTCACGTATCAACTCATTCAGCAAACACATATCAGATTACATCATTTTGGAGTTCGGGTAATACTGTCGGAGCTCCGGAAAGAGTATTGGATCCTTACAGCTCGTCAAACTATTAAGAGGGTCTTGCATGCCTATCTCCCATGCAGAATCATGATTAACCCTAGAGGGCAGCAAATCGAAGCTCCACTACCTGCGGATAGGGTGAGACCGTCAAAACCCTTTGCAATCACCGGGATATACTTCGCCGGTCCCCTCTACATCAAAGTAGGCATGACGATGGAAAAGGCTTACATAGCACTATTCACTTGTACTGTTACACATGCGGTGCCTTTAGAGTTATGCTCCAGTATGACCAGTGACACATTCCTTATGGCCTTTCAAAGGTTTGTTGGTAGGCGTGGACTGCCATATACCACATACACGGACAATGCAAGGACATTTCAGGCCACCAATGCAGAACTGTCGGAACTTTGGAAGGCACTGTCATCCTCGGAGACCCATCGATTCCTCGCCAAGGACGGTATCACTTAGAAGTTCATCGCCCCACGGACCGCTTGGTGGGGAGGATGGTAGGAGGGAATGGTAGGCACAGTTAAGCGATGCCTAAGAAAGGTGCTGGGACTATCAAGATTTACAGAAGAACAGCTTAACACCACTCTAGTCAACATTGAAGCTGCGGTAAATTCAAGAATGACCTCCCACGGAGATGACGCTGAACCCCTGACGCCGGCACACTTTCTTGTTGGTGAAGGACTCATGACTGTGCCTTCATGGATAGTGAAGTGAGCTTATTGAATAAAGGATCAAAATTTAATTGGCCTAACCATCATCAAATAGAAGACGTAATAACCACTGTAGCTGAAGTAGAATCTAATATAGGGAAATTGCCTTTAGAATCGCAAAGTGACACAAGATTCGAAGTTAAAAAGAAACTTCCAACCTTAATAAAAGAAATAAATAACAACTTAAATCCCGACCTCACGAAACAAATCAAAGAATTAAAAACTAAAATCAATGAAAGCAACATAATAGTAACCAAAGCCGATAAAGGAGAAACTACAGTTATTTTAAATAAGCAAGATTACATTAAGAAAACAGAAGAATTTTTCTCAAATGGAGCCTATTCGATAATACAGAAAGATCCTACAATCAAAATTCAACGAAACCTAAAGAAATTACTTAAAAATTCATCTTTTCTCTTTAATGATCTTGAATGTCAGAAGCTGATAAATATGAATCCCAAAATACCAACAGCCAGAGCCATGCCTAAAATCCATAAAGCTAACATACCTGTGCGACCTATAATTAACTGCATGAATAGCACAACATACAAGACCTCTAAATTTATACATCATTTTTTGAAAAAAGCACTATAAATTTTACAATAATTCTACAATTAATAATTCAATAGAATTCTGTGATAAACTAAATAAATTCGAACTGCAACCACATCATAAAATGTGTTCATATGATATAACTAATATGTACCCTTGCATACCGATCAATGAAACCATTAATATAATCAAAATAAATTTATTCAATCATAGTAAATTAAGTAAGTGTGAAATAGAAGAATTCATAAATGTATTAAGATTTACTTTAAATAATAATTACTTCACATTTAATCAAAAGATATATCAGCAAATGTGCTTAGGAATGGGTGACCCTGCATCAGGTATACTAGCTAACATTTATATGGATCATTTAGAACACGTAAAAATTATAATTAACATAGATGAACTAAACCTTTGGCTGAGATACGTGGATGACACGTTTGTTATAATAGACAGTAAACTGAACAATAGTGATAATATTTTGGATTTCTTAAATAAATTAGACAATAATATAAAATTCACTAAGGAAGATGAAAGGAACAATTCATTAAGTTTCTTAGATATAAATATAAAGAGAGCAGGAAACAAATTTTAATTCCAGATTTATAGAAAACCGACGTTTACTCCAGTAATCAAAAACGAGTCACTCCACCCCAACTCTCACAAACAGGCAGCATTTTTGAGTTTAGTTTATAGAGCCCTAAAAATTCTACTAACAAACAAGAATTTAAAGAAAGAACTTGATTTCATAAAAGATCTAGCACTCAATAACGGTTACAAAATAGAAATGATTAACAAAATCATTAATAAGGTGAAAATAAAATTGGCCACTAATCTTGCACCAGATAAAAATAAAAAATAAAAATTTCCAACTTTCACATTTACTAACCCAGCGATATACCAAATCACTAATACCATCAAAAAATAAAATATTAACATTGCCTTCAAGACCCAAAACACGAACAGATATGTTTTCTTCAACCACAATAAAGTTAGTACTAATAGTAATCAATATCAAGGATCTGGAATATACAGACTCACGTGCGCAGAGTGCAATATTTCATACGTTGGCCAGACTGGCCGAAGCTTTATAATAAGATATCTTGAACATGTAAATGCAGCCAAACATAGGAAACATTCTGCAATGAGCACACACATGCAAGAAACTGGACACAGTTTTACAACTATTGAAAGGGATTTAAAAATCTTAAGAAGAGTAGAAAAAGGAAAAGAAATTATGGAATTGGAAAACATATACATTCATTTAGATCAACAATACAATAAAAATAAAAACCTACATGGAAAAATAGAAATAAAGAATCCCATCTTATTACAATTACCGGAACTAATACAAATACTCAAATCAGATATAAATAAATTCTATAAACATTTTAATCCGATAAAAGTTAATAGCTTATTGACACAAACAAACTCAACTCCTCCCCTCACTTCCCCTAGACTATCCCCTCCACAGTCTACTGCAGCTACCAATGCGCCGCCTACCTTAACTTCCCCTTCCCCCTCCCCGCCAAAACGTAAAATCATCCACACTCACACATACAACACAAGAAGTGCAAACAGGATAACAAATAGTTCTCAAGAAGCTAGGAGTAACACCAAACAATCAAGCAGCAGAAAGGAAAGTAAGTGACAATTCTCCCAATAAGATGTTATACAGAAATACAATCAAAACCATAAACATATAATTTTTATCTTTCATTACAGATACATCAACGAGTCATTATGGAACGTTCGAGAACATTTTGAATCCAATATCACATCAAAAAGTGTTTTATCAACAAGTTTGTTCACGAACAATTTTACCCCATTGATAATCAAATTTAATACCAATAAATTTTATAAATGTTACTCCAGCAACGAAAACAAGTCCATTATCCATAATAACAATTATCAACTGCAGAAGATATCCAATACTGTTATGAAGTTTTAAGCAATGGGAATCAACACAACTAGCCAGATTTCAAAGTTTTTTATTTTTATTTTATTCTCATTTTAAACAATTTTAATAGATGTTCACCGGATAAGTTTCGGCGATAAAATGTTTAGACTGAAGAAGATTTTAGACAAAAGTGATAACTTAAGACATAATTTTATTGTAGTGTGACTTTTAAAATATTATAAGATTGTCAATTAGTTTTATAAGAGTAATTTTGAACCAAAGAATTGTTTATGATCTTACACAATCTTAGATTAATGATAGTTTGGCTGGTGATGCTCATGAAAAGGAGCGAAACATGTACCATGTAAACATCATAATAAATATGTAAGTTTTAACATATTTTTATTGTATTGAAAAGGTGGCAATTGGCAAACTAAAGGAATTGTATCACAAGTAGATCTTCAATACGGACGAGGAAAATGAAGTTTATAACCTGCAACCTTGGTGAAAGTCAATCATGTTGGGTTTGAATCTGTTTGAATATTCCTTTAGAAAGAAGCATGGTTATGTTTTAAGGTTGAAGCATGTATGTTGGAAAAATATTGTTGATATCATTCGTTAGTGCTCATCGGATAAAAATTTGGAATATTAAGTCATTCTTTTTGATTAACTTTCCCATTGGTGCATTGTTCAACCTTGGGAGGAATATGAGTTGTCTGTAACTGGATAAGAGAAAAAGGGAATTGGAATGATGAATGTAGAGCCCAATATGATAATAATTATAAAATGAAAGTGTTTATCCTGTGAAAGTGGACGAACTTACTTGTCTTGTCGACGTTAGCTGGGACCACTTGTTCTGGTTGTGGCTGAATGACTAAGCTTGCTACTCCTAGTGTAGTATTGATGCTGTAACGGAAGGGTGGAGCGTGGAGGGGAAGGGGGAGTGAGTTTCTAATTGTGCATCCGTGTTGATGCTTGAGAGGTGTTACTCGAATTGGATTGGGTGGGCCCGGCATTAGGCGTGGCTATTGGAGTGCATGCGTGCTGCGATTTAAACATACTGGGAACTTTATTCTGATTTACGGCCTGGATCACTAATGTTTTAAAAAAACACAGCGTCAACATAGACTTCAGGACAATAAATAACAATCAGAACATATTCCTCAACCACAATAGAGTCAATAATAATAACAACGTTTACTCAGGATCTGGTGTTTATAGGTTAAAATGTACCCAATGTGAGTTCACGTATTTTGATCAAACAGGGAGGAGCTTATACATAAGGTGTCTGGAACATTACAATGCTTCCAAGCATAACAAGTATTTGGCCATGAGCCAGCATATGAGTGAAACAGGCCATAAATTCACCTCAATAGAGAAAGATTTGACGATCGTTAAAAGCCTAGGTAAGGGGAAATTATTGAATGAAACAGAAAGCTTTTACATGTATTTGGAACAAACTTATAATAAAAATAATAATCTTAACAATGTCATTGACATTAATAATAAGAATTTATTGCAGCCAGATGGCCATATAATGGGATACAACAATAGGTTTCAAGGTTACAAAGTAAACATGAAATACTGTCACACTACATACTGCGATTCACAGATGCTCGAGGCGGTTTAGTCTTGGCTACAGTCAACTATGCTCTTTTCCCTTTTACTACACAATGTTATATGGTATTTGTCGCATGGCTTCTCACACAGAGAACATATACATTCTTTGTTCGGTTCATGATATTTTATGTTTTTGCAAATTTTGTGATGGAAGCCGTGTACGGCGAGTCTAGTGATTACGTTTCTTAGTTCCTGATTTTCCTGTGTCCATCGTCTATCGGTCATTGCTTCCGTTGCGTAGAAATCCAGTGGTATGTCCTGTTGTTTCAGATGCTTCAGCTCAAGTACCTTCTCCATTTGCAGAGTAGATGGCAGGTGTAGTTTGAATCGGAGGTCTTCTATATAGAAAGGTTCCCTTGCTAATTCATAGATTAGTCTGGACGGTGAAGATCTTGCCACGCCCAGTGCTCTCTTACGGAATCGTGCTTTCACTTTTTTTATCGCGGTGAGGTCTGTTGTGGTTAGCCTTTCCCATATTATCTCTAGACCGTATGAGATAGTGGGAGTTATTATGGCGTGGAAGAGTGTCATTGCTGTTCGTAGTGAGAGTTTGGTTATGTTCTTCAGATCGTATATTCCTCTGATGGCAGCTGTTGCTCGTTCCTTTATGTGGTGTCTGAAAGAGTGGCACGTTGTTTGCAGGGTGACGCCGAGGTATTTGTAGGTATTAACCGACGTGAGTTCTTCTTCGCCGAGAGTCATTTTGTTTTCCGCTGCTAGTTTTCCCCCTTTTCGGAAAGCCATGTACACTCTTTCTCTGGTTTATGTTGAGATCATTATCAATTGCCCAATTGTGAAGGTTATTTAGGACTTTCTGTAGCTCTTGCCAGTTTGGGGAACCCAGGACCATGTCGTCTGCGTAAACATAGAGAGAAACTGAAGTTGTTTCGTCTAGAATCATCTTGATGTCTGCTGTCGTGACGTTAAACAGGATGGTACTCAGTGGGTCCCCTTGCAGAACTCCATTTGTCTGGATTATTTCTTTTGAGGTCGATATTCCGTCATATACTTCCACTTTATTGCAGGCCAAAATGTTCCTTATTACCCGTGTGAATCCGTGGTCCTCCATTAGCATATGTTCTAATTTCTGAACAAGCTTTGATCTGGTCAATAAGTCAAAAGCTTTTGTGAAGTCTACAAATACTGTGTGAAATATTCCTTTGGGATGTCTAAGAGCTTCCTCTATGTCGTTTAATAAATTCCTTACGGCATGCAAGGTGGACCTTCCTTTCCTGAACCCGAATTGCTGTTCAAGGATCATTGGATCTAGTGCCAGAGTGATTCTCTTGAGGATTAGGCTTGTAAAGACTCTGAAAATGGTATTCTCCAGGCCAATACCATGGTATGAGTGTGGGTCGTTGCTTTCGCCTTTACCTTTGTAGATTACTTTCATCGTGGATTTCCTCCATTCGTCTGGTATTTCCCCTGATGATAGGCATCTATTGAACAGGTCTATCCATAGTTCACTTAGTGTTTCTGCTGAGTCTTTTAGCATCTCGTTGTAGATCCCATCTGGGCTGGTCGCCTTCCTGTCTTTTGTCTCCTTTATTGCTGCTCTCACTTCCTCTGTTGTGAATTGTGAGATTGGGCTAGTTCCTGTGTGGTGGGTAGTGTTGTATGCAGTTTGCGATTGTGCTAGGTTCAGAATCTGTGAGAAGTGCTTTTCCCATACTTCCATTTGAATTTCCGCTTGTTTTCTATTGGACTTTCTCCTGGTGGCTACAAAAGGGTCCTTAAGTGCTTCTTCTGCCTCCCTAAGGGCTTGAATTTCTACATATAGAGCTTTTTTTGCTTTCAGCACGGCTTTGTACTCTTTACGTTTGACTGCGTATGTTTCCATAATGGTCCTTTCTTTATGAAGTTTGGCCTCATGTAGGGCTTGCAGAACTTCATTTCGCAGCAGACAACTCCGAGGTTAATCCAGGCCGCAAATCAGAATAAAGTTCCCAGTATGTTTAAATCGCAGCAAGCATGCGCTCCAATAGCCATGCCTAATACCGGGCCCGACCCAATCCAATTCGAGTAACACCTCTCAAGCATCAACACGGACGCACAATTTGAAACTCACTCCCCCTTCCCCTCCACGCTCCACCCCTCCGTTACAGCATCAATACTACACTAGGAGTAGCAAGCTTAGTCGTTCAGACAAAACCGGAACAAGTGGTCCCAGTTAACGTCGACAAAACAAGTTAGTTCGTCCACTTTCACGGGATAAACACTTTCATTCTATAATTATTATCATATTGGGCTCTACATTCATCATTCTAATTCCCTTTTTCTCTTATCCAGTTACAGACAATTCATATTCCTCCCAAGGTTGAACAATGCACCAATGGGAAAGTTAATCAACGAGAATGGCTTAATATTCCAAATTTTTATCCGATGAGCACTAACGAATGATATCAACAATATTTTTCCAACATACATGCTTCAACCTTAAAACATAACCATGCTTCTTTCTAAAGGAATATTCAAACAGATTCAAACCCAACATGATCGACTTTAACCATGGTTCCGGTTTATAACAATTCTTACGACTCAGGCGACCATAACAGTTGAAGAAACCCCAACTCACGCTGTGATAAATCTCTAGTCAATACAATTGGAGAAACCCTAATTCACGCTGTGATCAATCCAATCTACAATTTCGATGTCTAGTCATTATAAAATAAATTAATTCATTCTTCATAAATTCTGGCAACGTTAATGTACATATTGTACATATTGTAAACTATGTGAAAAGCATAAGACCATTGTATTTAGTATTAAGTTAAGTTTGCTATTAAGTTCCAATGTTTATAGTTTTAAATCTTGACCTTAAGATTAGTATTAGACTGAAGATGCCCATAACTAGGGCGAAACATGTCCCCAACTGGTGTTTATAATTCATGTAGAATTTAATCACTAAAATATATTTGTATTGAATAGATAGACACAATAATTTTAATCTTGAAAAAGTTTTACTTATTGTATCTTCAATACGGAACAAAATGAGATTAGTTACCATGAGACTTATTACAAGATATTAGAATCATTCCGTATTGACGGTTTTCACTTTACATTATTACATTATGAAACAATAGTCAAGAAAGGGACCGCTAGATAGAGAAGATATTGAGATCCTGCTGTTTCTAAAGCTTTAAATTTCATTGGTGTTTTTTTTTTTTTACCTTGTCACAGGCTTTTTGCCTGCACGTTATATCAGGCTTGGTTTCTCAAAAATGTTTGCTTCCACTCCCCTCCTGACCAATTTAATGTGATGGGTTTCTACAAGGATGATTTTCGACAGTGATTTCAACCTGTTTTGTTATTGTTACTAAACAATATTTTGTAAACTATGAGGTCCACAACCTCACCATGTGCTACTATTGTTCATTTCCATCTGCATCATTTGTTTTTTCATTCCTTTGTTTTCTTAGGTTAACACAGTTTTTAGTTTCAATTATAATTTTAAATTAACACCTTTTCACTGAATTTTGTCGCAGTGAGTTGTTTTTTTCTCCGCATATTGATGTAAATATTGTATATTTGTGCTAATTTTGTTTCCGTCTAGGCTCTCTTTTATTTGATTTTTCATTTGCTCCTTCATTATGTTTTTTAGCATTTTTAAAATTATATTATGTAAATTATTTCAAACTCCCCTCATTTTTCACTGAAGATGGCTCAAACAAGCTGAAACATGTTTGAATTTGTTTACTCCGTCTAATGACGGAATATTTATTGTATTGAATTAGGAGGATACTCTCATTTTTCACCTTTGTAAAGTACCTGAGACTTTTCAGAGACAGATCATCTCTCTCACATACTTTCTGTGAGGGAATAGAGATGTGTAATTTTTAGCTTTGTAGCCTCGTATAGCAACAGTTGTGGTTTGAGACAATAAGTGTTATAATACACCATTGTACTCCTGTATTGCGCAAGAAATGTAGAATAAGCAGTTTTGACCAATTATATCTCTTGATTTCTTCTGATTTTTCCTGATTTTCATATCTAAATCTCCTTATTTTTGGTTTTGTAAAGTTGGCAGGTATGAGTACACATTTTTTAGCTATCTTCACGCTGACGCCAAATATTAACTTTAGTTAGGCTTGTGACACATTTTCTTGCGGCTGCACAATTATTCTACATTTCCGAGTGTTTAATAACCATTAACTTAAAATTGGCAACATAATATCGATGAGAACGCGTTGAAACTTTGCCGGCAACACCTGTTCCATGTATCTTTATGACTATCCGTCAATATTCCTGCTGTCTATAAAAGTTAATTTTACTAAGAGTCAGGTACAGTAGACGTGTTATAACTCTGCCATTGAGTAGCCGTGGTCTTTCTAAGAATTCGAAGGCTTGCATGTTTTGATGCCATTCAGCAGATTTGAGAAACGTTTTTGTAGAGGCTAACAAAATGTCATTCTCTCTTCACTATTTCCCGAGATCCAGTGACGTTACACACAGGCACTGTACAACCGGTTGTCATGGTTAGTGATGTATAACAAAGAGGCGGTCGTTTATTGTCACCAAATTTTGGGTGTGCGTTTGTGTGCGGGGGTGAAAAGATGCAGCGTGGTTACAGCGGTAGTTGCTAGTGGTATTCATTACTGTCAGGCCGCGAATGCAAGACAAACCTCGATTTTTTGCTTGAGATTCTGAGGGAAAAAAACGTTGTCTTGGATTCGGAGAAATACGGTATCATTCCAGAGTTTTCTTCTTCAAATGGTGTCATCTAACCTAACCGTATATGTGTCATGAAAACATTTGAAACGCGCGTAGAGAAATGAGTTATCCTCGCTAAAAGTGTACATGTGAATAGCCTTTCCCAAATTTAACTAGATGCGAACATGAACTATCCTCTGAAATCAGTAATGTAGGCCTACTCTGCCATATCTTGAGGTGTATCATATTCTTACTTAATTTCAGTACCGTATATAACATTAAAATTAAGAGATAGTTTACTTCAGCCGTTATTTTTAACGAGTTAATAACTGGTATCAGCTATGATATTTATGCATTTATTACGAAAACTTGTTATCCTCTTTCATTTTGAATTTTCTTTAGAGAGCACCAGTCGTTGGGTATTAGTAATCGACTCCAACATCGCCCTTGAGTCGACGAGAGAGCTCGCAAATGCACATAGTAAGAATTCTATACCGTACCAAAGATGATCGCATTTTGTGGCAAACGTTTCTGTTTCCTTATTCAACAGCGTCACCTATCTTAAACATACCCTACTATACATATGATGAAATATACTTCAAGCGCCAATAAAGAAATAACCTTCTTGCTATAAATTTACATGATAATAACCTTTTCGTAATTTAACCAGACGCAAGAAAATATAAACTAATCTCTGAAATCAATTATGCACTCTGCCATATCTCGAGGTGTATTCAATTTTTACTTAACTGCAGTATTTAGCATTAAAATTAAGTGATCGTTTAGTCAGCCTTTTTTTAAACCTAGGAATTTCATTCTGTCCGTATTGAACTGAGAAAGGATGATAGGAAAACTTAAAACGGTCCACCTTTTCAATACAAAAATGTTATATTTATTTATAACATGTATTTGCACTTGGAACTAGTTTCGACGCTGTGTTTGCGTCATCATCAGCCAAAATGTGGGAAATAGGCAAGATGTAGGCATTTATATTACACAAGGCGTTACATTAAACAATACACATCTTACAAGGAGATAAAAACAGGGACGAATATAGAAACAAATGAATCGTTGAGAAAACAAAAGTTATACATATTAAAAATAACCTTAACCACACATCTTGCAGTGCGAAAGTGTTCTTCTTGAATGATTCCTGAATATAAAAACACACGCGCACACATTTCTGAAGAGCCAGCAGGCAGGACAAAGTAAAGTGAAACCTTAAGAGATCTTCTGAGAAGAGTTCATCATTTTTTCTATGTTCCGACTAACTGGCGAAGTCTCCCTTGAGTTCCTGATAAACATACACAACAGGAAATTCTCCTTCACTATCAACAATAGCTCTAAAGACCAACGGTAAAATTTTATTTTAAATATTGTGCAGAGACGTGAAAGCATGATTTTGAACATGATATAACTCCTTCATATAACCCAGTTTTTTTCACAAGGTGTTACATTAAATAATACACATCTTACGAGGAGATAAAAACAGGGACGAATGTAGAAACACATGCATCGTTGAGAAAGCAAAGTTATACATATTAAAAATAAGCTTAACCACATAACTTGCAGTGCAAAAATATTTGCCTTGAATGATTCCTGAATACAAAACGTGCGCGCACACACTTCTAAAGAGCCAGCAGGCAGGAAAAAGTAAGGCGAAACCTTAAGAGTTCTTCTGAGAAGAGTTCATTCTTTCTATGATCTGACTAACTAATGAAGTCTCCCTTGAGTTCCTGATAAACATACACAACAGGAAATTAAACAATACACATCTTACAAGGAGATAAAAACAGGGAAAGTTATACATATTAAAAATAACCTTAACCACACATCTTGTAGTGCAAAAATATTCGTCTTGAATGATTCATGAATACAAAACACATGCGCACACATTTCTGAAGAGCCAGCAGGCAGGAAAAAGTAATGTGAAACCTTAAGAGTTCTTCTGAGAAGAGTTCATCATTTTTTCTATGTTCCGACTAACTAATGAAGTCTCCCTTGAGTTCCTGATAAACATACACAACAGGAAATCCTCCTTCAATCTCAACAATAGCTATAAAGACCACGGTAAATTTCATTTTAAATATTGTGCAGAGACGTGAAAGCATGATCTTGAATATAATATAACTCCTTCATTTAACCCAATTTTTTACACAAGGTGTTACATTAAACAATACACATCTTACGAGGAGATAAAAGCAGGGACGAATGTAGAAACAAATGCATCGTTGAGAAAGCCAAAATTATACATATTAAAAATAAGTTTAACCACACAACTTGCAGTGCGAAAATATTTGCCTTGAATGATTCCTGAATACAAGACGCACGCGCATACATTTCTAAAGAGCCAGCAATTTCGAACAATTTCTTAATAAACATTATAAATTCTCATCAAATAAATCCATCAGGAACACTGTAGAATTAGTGAACAAACTAAACAGTTTCAAGCTTCAACCATATCATTCAATGCACTCCTTTGATACAGTCAACATGTATCCCAGTATAAACACCAACTCATTATTCCCGATCATCGAAAAGAACTTACTTGCTAACAATCAACTAAGTAAACTAGAAGTTCAAGACTTTATGACCATATTAAGATTACTAATTAACAATAACTACTTCACATTCGATAAGATCATTTACAAACAAGATGGTTTGGCTATGGGTTCACCAGCCTCAGGAATTTTAGCAGAGATCTACCTTGATTTCCCAGAGCACACCGCCATTGACAATAACATCAAATTTGCTAATATCCAATTCTGGGCTAGGTACGTAGATGACACATTTATAATCCTAGATGAACGCTCCATAGACGCGCCATCCACCCTCAAAAACCTTAATAATATTGATCATGACATTAAATTTACCTTAGAATCAGAGACAAACAACTC
The DNA here is from genome assembly GCF_040414725.1 of Anabrus simplex. NCBI lineage: Eukaryota > Metazoa > Arthropoda > Insecta > Orthoptera > Tettigoniidae > Anabrus > Anabrus simplex. The sequence goes on from NC_090269.1 coordinate 181,985,322, forward strand.
CATCAACTTCCTAGACCTAACCATCAACAGGCACCCCTCTTCGTTCACATATAGTATCTATAGAAAGCCCACTCAAACGGCCACTACTATAAGAAATGACTCACTACACCCCCAAACACACAAAGCGGCTACATATAATAGCTTAGTAGACCGAGCATTCAAAATTCCGATGTCAAGAAAAAACTTAAATAAAGAATTGAACACCATTCGCTCTATAGCAAAATTCAATGGATATAATGAATCCTTTATTGAAAGAATAATCAATAAATTCAGACACCGCCCAAAAACCACCCTAATAAAAGACAATACTAGCACTGCCACGTTTTCCACATTTACCTTCAATAAAGAAATTTACGTCACTAACGTTTCTAAAAAACACAACGTTAAAATAGCCTTTCGTACTAACAACAGAAGCACAGAGATCCTACACAACTCTTCATCAATAAATAAAAGTAGTCCTTTTTCTAAATCAGGTGTATGTAGGTTTTCTTGCCAAGACTGCAAAAGTTCTTACCTAGGGCAAACAGGACGCAGCTTTAAAATCAGATATGCAGAACATGTCAATGCCATAAAGCACAACCGTTTTTCTGCGGTCGGCCTACATATAAAAGAATTTAAGCACAACTTTACTGAAATAAATCAAGATCTTGAGGTATTAGATATTCTAAACAAAGGTTCTTTCCTAGACGTCACTGAAAACCTCTATATTCATTTAGACCAATATTTCAATCCCAACCTAAACTTAAATGATATCTCAGAGAAACCAAAGATCCTATTCGACTTTCTCATTGAATTTTTCAAAAACATGAATATCCCGAAAAACAGATCTGTCTTTCAGATTATGCATAATACTTTGTCACGCCACACACTTTCACCACATCACCCTCCATACTTCCCCCCCTTCCACTCCTCCTCCCCTACCGCTCCTCCCCTCTCCCCTCCTAATCCAACAACGGCCGCTGCCCAGACCTAAACTATCCAACACGCTCTGTTCCTCTTCATCTCGCGCCATAGCTTTACCGCCTCATGTCCCGCAATAAACATCATAGAAACCTACCCCCACCCTACACGTAACGCTGCAACAATACACCACAAATACTGGCACAGTCAACCTCCAAACTCTCAACAAAGTATTCCTTAATACCTATTTTATATTCTTGTCGAGCTGAATACCGGACCTGTGAAGATTACAAGATTATTTTATGCATCTACAGAATGGTGTGTTAATGAAGCTATGTAATATAGAGAGAAACTTTCAAAGGTGGTTAAGTGAAGAAGTTATATCATGTTCAAGATCATGCTTCCACATCTCTGCACAGTATTTAAAATACAATTTACCGTTGGTCTTTTATAGCTATTGTTGAGAGTTAAGGAGAATTTCCTGTTGTGTATGTTTATCAGGAACTCAAGGGAGACTTCATTAATTAGTCGGAACATAGAAAGTATGATGAACTCTTCTCAGAAGAACTCTTAAGGTTTCACCTTACTTTTTCCTACCTGCTGGCTCTATAGAAATGTATGCGCGTGCGTCTTGTATTCAGGAATCATTCAAGGCAAATATTTTCGCACTGCAAGTTGTGTGGTTAAACTTATTTTTAATATGTATAATTTTGGCTTTCTCAACGATGCATTTGTTTCTACATTCGTCCCGGCTTTTATCTCCTCGTAAGATGTGTATTGGTTAATGTAACACCTTGTGTAAAAAATTGGGTTAAATGAAGGAGTTATATTATATTCAAGATCATGCTTTCACGTCTCTGCACAATATTTAAAATGAAATTTACCGTGGTCTTTATAGCTATTGTTGAGATTGAAGGAGGATTTCCTGTTGTGTATGTTTATCAGGAACTCAAGGGAGACTTCATTAGTTAGTCGGAACATAGAAAAAATGATGAACTCTTCTCAGAAGAACTCTTAAGGTTTCACTTTACTTTTTCCTGCCTGCTGGCTCTTCAGAAATGTGTGCGCGTGTGTTTTGTATTCATGAATCATTCAAGACGAATATTTTCGCACTACAAGATGTGTGGTTAAGGTTATTTTTAATATGTATAACTTTCCCTGTTTTTATCTCCTTGTAAGATGTGTATTGTTTAATTTCCTGTTGTGTATGTTTATCAGGAACTCAAGGGAGACTTCATTAGTTAGTCAGATCATAGAACTCTTCTCAGAAGAACTCTTAAGGTTTCACCTTACTTTTTCCTGCCTGCTGGCTCTTTAGAAGTGTGTGCGCGCACGTTTTGTATTCAGGAATCATTCAAGGCAAATATTTTTGCACTGCAAGTTATGTGGTTAAGCTTATTTTTAATATGTATAACTTTGCTTTCTCAACGATGCATGTTTTCCTACATTCGTCCCTGTTTTTATCTCCTCGTAAGATGTGTATTATTTAATGTAACACCTTGTGTAAAAAACTGGGTTATATGAAGGAGTTATATCATGTTCAAAATCATGCTTTCACGTCTCTGCACAATATTTAAAATAAAATTTTACCGTTGGTCTTTAGAGCTATTGTTGAGAGTGAAGGAGAATTTCCTGTTGTGTATGTTTATCAGGAACTCAAGGGAGACTTCATCAGTTAGTCGGATATAGAAAAAATGATGAACTCTTCTCAGAAGATCTCTTAAGGTTTCACTTTACTTTGTCCTGCCTGCTGGCTCTTCAGAAATGTGTGCGCGTGTGTTTTTATATTCAGGAATCATTCAAGAAGAACACTTTCGCACTGCAAGATGTGTGGTTAAGGTTATTTTTAATATGTATAACTTTTGTTTTCTCAACGATTCATTTGTTTCTATATTCGTCCCTGTTTTTATCTCCTTGTAAGATGTGTATTGTTTAATGTAACGCCTTGTGTAATATAAATGCCTACATCTTGCCTATTTCCCACATTTTGGCTGATGATGACGCAAACACAGCGTCGAAACTAGTTCCAAGTGCAAATACATGTTATAAATAAATATAACATTTTTGTATTGAAAAGGTGGACCGTTTTAAGTTTTCCTATCATCCTTAGTCAGCCTTTATTTTTAATGACTTAAGAGCTGTTATCGGACATGTTATTTACGCATTTGTTACGAAAATATGTTCTCCTTCATTTAAAATTTTCTTTACGGAACAGCAGTCGACGGGTATTAATAATCGATTCTGACATTACCTTTGAATGTCGACGAGAGAACTCGCTAGTGGACATAGTGAGGAAATGATACCAAAGATAATCAATCACTCGTAATAACGGATGCGTCAGTGATACAGCTCTCGCTGTAACCGAAGGATAATACACAGTTTAATATATGGATTTTGAAAGGATACCAAAGCATTGCCATTATAAAGGGGTTCTCATTGCATGCCGTATTCGCTATAGCGGACTTCTACTATATGTCGTTTTCCAGTAAGCAAGTAATGATGAAATGAAAAACTAACTTTTTACTTGATTTAAATGAATATTAGTTCCATTCATATCAGTGTAAATATACACTTACCTGGCTTCAAAAATCCAGAGTCGACCAATTGTGAGAATGCGTGAATCCTCCTCGTCAGCAAGGGTATAGTTCTCTCCTAGAACTCTCACTTCCTGTCCGGCATGAAGTGTTCCACTCATCACTCGTGCTAGCACCAGAAAGAATGTACAGTCTTCTGTGGGATACATCTTGGTGCTGTGCACCATTAGGTGACCCTGTAATCATAAACAATTCAAATTTAAAACAGATTGTTAATTATAAGGTACTTTAGATCATTTAGTCACAATTCACAACAACTCAAGAAATCCATTCAAATGCTTTCATTAGTTACAACAGTCTGGCTCCATGGTTAAGTGGTTAGCGTGCTGGCCTTTGGCCACAGGGGTCCCGGGTTCGATTCCCGGCAGGGTCGGGAATTTTAACCTTAATTGGTTAATTTCGCTGGCATGGGGGCTGGGTGTATGTGTCGTCTTCATCATCATTTCATCCTCATCACGACGTGCAGGTCGCCTAGGGCGTCAAATCAAAAAAGACCTGCATCTGGCAAGTCGAACTTGTCCTAGGACACTCCCGGCATTAAAAGCTATACGCCATTTCCTTTCATTTCATTAGTTACAACAGAAACCGATTTCACGTCCCTCCAACTATCTTTCTTGGTTTTTGGAAATGTAAAAATTTTGTCCCTCAGATGTTCTCTTAGATGCTGGCAAATCTACCAACATCAGGTTTGCACATTTGAGCACTTTCAAATACCACCAGACGGAGTCAGGATCAAATCAACCTATTTCAGCTCAGAAAGCAAGTGCTCTACTTTCTGAGCCACTCAGCCCAGCTTTCAAGAATTCTTTTCACATGAACACATTTATGTGTTTCACATATTACAACTGTGTAAATAAATAAACATTAAAAGACAAAGCTAAGAAGAATAGGAGCACATTTAAAGGACAAACACAATAAAAAATAACTGCCCCATACATAATGTCATTTCTCTCTCCCTCACTTATTCTTTGGCATAGTTCCTATTATCTTTCTTGGCTTCCTGTCTGCCATGTATATTTATACATTTGGTTAGTCCCTTTACAGTCCATATATACATCTATATATATAAAATAAGAGTTTTGTCTGTACATTGCTCAGAATTTAAAACGGATGACTGTATCAGTCGTGACTACAGTAAAAAGGAAATGCACTTCCGTAATCTCTTTCTGTCTGTATGTATGTACACACATCACGAGAAAACGGCTGAAGAGAATTCAATGAAAATCGGTATGCAAAGTCAGGGAATAAGTCACTATAATCCATGCTACAAATAATTGTATTCACGCTGAGTGAAATGGTAGTTTAGCGGAAGGCCTGAAATGTAATTCTCAAATATTTATGTTATTGGTGGTCGTATCTTAATATAAATCGGTATACAAATTCGGGGAATAGGGCGCTATAATCTAGGCCATAAATAATTGTGTTCACCCTGAGTGAAATGGTAGTTTAGGGGAAGGCCTAAAATTTAATTTCAAATATTTGTTATTAGTGCTCGTACCGACGAAAATCAGTAGGCGGAGTCGGGGAATAACTCGCTACAATTTAGGCCATAAATAATTGTATTCAGGCTGAGAAAAATGGTAGTTTAAGGAAGGCCTAAAATTTAGTTCTGAAATATTGATGTTATTAGTGGTCCTATCTTAACAAAAATCGGTATACAAATTCGGGGAATAGGTCGCTATAATCTAGGCCATAAACAATTTTATTCACGCTGAGTGAAATGGTATTTTAGGGGAAGGCCTAAAATTTAATTCTCAAATATTGATATTATTAGTGGTCGTATTGATACAAATACTACATAACTTAAGATATATAGTATTAAATTTCCGATCATTTATGTCTTATAGATTGTTACCATACCGGCTATTATCACAGAGATATTCATGAATTTGGATTTTTCTTACCAAGTTCATATGAGCGCCGAGTCACAAGAAAATGGGTAAACAGAATTTAATGAAAATCGCTATTTGCTTTACGTCACACCGACACAGATATGTCTTATGGCGACGATGGGATAGGAAAGGCCTACGAAGTGGAAGGAAGCGGCCGTGGCCTTAATTAAGGTACAGCCCCGGCATTTGCCTGGTGTGAAAATGGGAAACCACGGTAAACCATCTTCAGGGCTGCCGACAGTGGGGCTCGAACCCACTATCTCCCGATTACTGGATACTGGCCGCACTTAAGCGACTACAGCTATCGAGCTCGGTAATGAAAATCGATATGTAAAATCGGAGAATAACGAACTGCAGTGTACGCTATAAATAATTTTATAAGACACCCTAATATCACAAAGTCGACAGAAAACTAAATAATGTAAAGGCCTACAATATAGGAAGCTCATAAAATTTATCAACAATAACATTACATTGACCATTGTTTGTTGTGATGCGTTTTGTGTCTTCTGTTAGCACTCATCTCCAATAGATAGGATTACTGCTGTGTACTGAGTATTTTTTAAATTTACCTTACGTGGCAACAATGGGATAGGAAAGAGCTAGGAGAGTGAAGGAAGCGGCATTGGCCTTAATTAAGGTACAGACAAAGCATTTGCCTGGTGTGAAAATGGGAAAGCATGGAATACCATCTTCAGGGCTGCCGACAGTGGGGTTCGAATCCACTATTTCCTAGATGCAAGCTCTCAGCTGCGTGCCCCTAACCACACAGCCAACTCGCCCGGTCGTACCGAGTGTAACAGCCTGCCTGAATATTGGCAGGAACTAGCTGGAAGTTAGATAACTTTCTTCTTTAGCAAGCCATTCCTCTGGTTCATAAATTTTCTGATACTACTGGTAGGTACGTAACACACTGTTTCATCAAAGCATTCAAGCTATTCAATCCCTACTCTGAGGCACTGATTGAAATGAGCAGAGTGCATATTTAATGGAATAAAGGCAAAGGAGTGTTTATGGCTGTCTGCAGCCTGATCATTCCAGCTCTGGAACGTTGGACTGTTAGATCGGCACCGTAGTACTGTTCGTTAAAAGTGAGAAAATGTGTGGTTTTTCATTTGATCGAGTATTTTATATGATAACATTGCTTTTAATCGCTACTTTCCTACTGACGTTTTTGTAATGACCTATGTTGACTTCAGCTGGGAAAACCACAAAGTCAGTCTTTCTGAAAATCCCGTAGTACTATTCATTAAAAGTGAGAAAATGTGTGGTTTTTCAATTGATCAAGTATTTTATATGATAACATTGCTTTTAATCACTACTTTCCTACTGACGTTTTTGTAATGACCCAGATATGTCTCTTCCCGCATCGCGCTCACTTGGTTCTCTCCCTGTCCGCCATCTGCGTGACGTCATGTGATATGAGACAGCGCTCCTGACACGTATTACCACTACAGTCTAAAATTGTCATAACTTCTGAACTATTCATGCAAATAATGTCCTGACATGGTTATTGTAATCCTTATAAAATACTGGAGGAGGTCAAACAATTTATTTTGATGAGGAACTCGAGGATAATATCGAAATATTTATTTAATTTTAAGGAGTTATAATTTTTATCCCCCGAACTGTAGCATAAAATCGCTTCTAGAGGGCAGCCGGTTGGAAATAGGTATGTGCTATCGCTGACTTTTTTGTAGAGGATTCTATGCTCTACATTTTGTACGCTTACACTTGGGGTCTATTGTTGATGGTTCACGCAGCGTAAGTCAAGAAAGCAAGTGACCGACCGCCCGACATTTTTATCTCTTTCTACGTATTTACTGTATATCGGATCACGGATACATAATAATTTTATAGTGGTACACTACGTGAACAGTGTTCATGTTGTCAGTATCTGAAGTAGAACCTCTGTACTGATTAAAATGCAGTCAACATATTATGGAAACGTGTGTGGCGCTATAAATTGTCGGCACGTAAAAGAACTCCCGTGGGACAAAATTACGGCATCTCGAGTCTCAGAAAACCGTAAATGTTGTTAGTGAGACGTAATACAAATAACATTATTATTATTTCACATATTATAAAGACATAACGACAACAACCATCAAGCCAGTTAGTTTTCTACTGTGATGGCATAACAATACTTCATCGTCAGCAATGCTTGGTTATTGAAACACTTTTTAATAAACTCTTGAATATCTCCATTATTACAGCTCGTACGGTAAAAAGGTGTCAGATATAAATGACTCAATGAAAAATCATATTTTCTATAATTATTATGTGCTAATAGCCGGGCTGAGTAGCAACTTAAATGGTAGAGCGCTGGCCTTCTTAACCCAACCTGGCAGGTTCGATCCTGTCTCAGTCCAGTGGTGAAAGGTGCTCAAATACATAGTTACTGGGACGTAAAATCCAATAACATTAACATCATTATGTGCTAATAACTTATATTTCTGAATATATTTCGAAGCTCGTGAAATAATACAGTATCCGTGATCCGATATACAGTAAATACGAAGAAAGAGACAAAAATGTCGTGCGAGAAGAGACTTGTTACTGGATCTCGGTTATTTCAAAAGGGGGTCTCACACATCCCAGTCACGACTGGTTAAAAAATAGAGCCCAGTTCGAAATTTCATTTGGTGTGTTTCACGGTAAGACTGTATCCAGATGCAAAAACGTGAAAACTCTTATTTCTATTATTAAGTCAAAATTTCCAGTATTCCATGACAAAATAATTTGTCTCTACGTAAGGACCAGGACATTTATTAGGATACGGCATTTTAATGCAAAGAGTAAGGAGCTAGCAATGAGAAAATATGCCAATAAGAAGGCTAAGCTATGGGCTGGTTCATCAAGTAATTAAGTCTCCCGACACGTACGTTTTAATAATTTAATATAATTCCATAAAGATGTCGATATGATGCATATTTTCCTATGCCATTTGATCTGAATATTTACTTCATCAGGAAATAAATTAATGATTTTGAGTTGCATGGCAATATTTTATTTCTTATCGTATTACTGGTATATGTCATGTATTTGATAGTTGATGTTCTACCTGCTCAGCATGTTCACAATTAAGTATTTAATTTATTTTCCACCCAGTCGATACAATGATTGCTTAAGGCAATTTTTAATGGTCAAAAGTGGTACATGTTTCGTATATTATCAACATCTTCAGCCACATAACACTGTTTAGATGAAAAATATATAAAATTGACAAAGTAATGCTTTAGAGGAAGTGTCCTTAAAATTAACATAAGATTGACAAGATTAAAACAAATAAATAACTCAAGAGAAAATATATAAATTATTTCCACAATAGAAAGCAGTCGTCAAGGAAACACTTGTACAGTATTCCATAGAGAAATTGTCCTAATAAATATTCTTTTCTTAATAATTCATGAAAAAAGATCAATTTATAAATTATAAATTATACAATTTATAAGTAATTATCGAAACGAAGAAATCCTGATATCACAGTGCGGCTCTTATTATTGATGTAGATGAAAATATAACTAATTCCTAGTTGTCAAATCTTATTAAGCCTGCTTTCCTTTGGAACAGTAACTCTTGTCATTCTTTCACAGTTTTGCGCCGGGTGTAATATTGATGATGCAATCTTCCTTGCTCTTGCACCTGAGGAGGTGGAGGAGCGGGGGATATAGGTGTGTCAAGAACTTCCTTGCTGTCACCTATAGCTTCAACTGAGGAGGAACAAGTTGTAGGGCTATCTGTAGGTGGAGAAATTCCAATTCTTTTTTTGTGATCCTTCTCAAGCATTTTCAAATATACTAGAATTTGATAATATAATGGATTCTTATATTCTACAGCCTCATTAAGGTTATCATTTTTCTTTACAAGTTGGTCTAGATGAATGTACAGGTCTTCATATGTGTTCATTAAGCTGCCCTTTTTTAACTTTTTTATGATGGTCAGGTCTTGTTCTATGTTGGTAAATTTATGACCTGTGGCAGTCATGTGTGATCCCATTGCTGAGAATCTTCTATGTTTTTCAGCATTCACATGTTCCAAATATCTAACTTTAAAATTGCGGCCAGATTGTCCCATGTATGTATTCTTACATTCAAAGCATGTGAGTTTATATATTCCGGAATCAAAAAATTTATCTTTTTCCGAGAGATTTATTGTATCATGGTTGAAAATACTATGTTTCATGTTGTTATTGGTGGAAAATGCAATTTTGAAATTTTTTCTCTTAAATAAATTTGTTATTACATGAATGTTTGGATTATTATATGTGAACTTGATATATTTTTCAGTTTTACTAGGTTCGACTGCTAATTTAGATTGTTGCTTCTCCGAAAATTTATTAATTATTTTATCAATCATGTTATTGTTGAAACCATTCAAGAGGGCTTGTTGTCGGATAAACAACAGTTCTTTATTCCTTTCAGATTTGGATAAAGGAATACTAAACGCTCTGTTAACGTAACTATAATATGCTGATCTTTTCTGTGCCTCAGGGTGTAACGAGTTGTTCTTGATAGTGGTCAGTGTGAAAGTGGATTTTCTGTGTGTTTTGAAAGAAAATCCTTTTTCTTCTCTTGTTGTGACTATGTCCAGAAAATTCAGTGATTTTTCAACTTCTTCTTCTAAAGTGAATTTTATATTGGAATCCAAATTATTCCATATATTTAAAACTTTATTGCTATCGGTGAGTCTGTTATCTATTATAGCGTAAACATCGTCCACATTACGTGTCCAAAAATCCAAACCCTCTATTTGATTAATAATTTTCGTGTGTTCCAAATAGTCTAAAATTATTAATCAAATAGAGGGTTTGGATTTTTGGACACGTTATGTGGACGATGTTTACGCTATAATAGATAACAGACTCACCGATAGCAATAAAGTTTTAAATATATTGAATAATTTGGATTCCAATATAAAATTCACTTTAGAAGAAGAAGAAGTTGAAAAATCACTGAATTTTCTGGACATAGTCACAACAAGAGAAGAAAAAGGATTTTCTTTCAAAATACACAGAAAATCCACTTTCACACTGACCACTATCAAGAACAACTCGTTACACCCTGAGGCACAGAAAAGATCAGCATATTATAGTTACGTTAACAGAGCGTTTAGTATTCCTTTATCCAAATCTGAAAGGAATAAAGAACTGTTGTTTATCCGACAACAAGCCCTCTTGAATGGTTTCAACAATAACATGATTGATAAAATAATTAATAAATTTTCGGAGAAGCAACAATCTAAATTAGCAGTCGAACCTAGTAAAACTGAAAAATATATCAAGTTCACATATAATAATCCAAACATTCATGTAATAACAAATTTATTTAAGAGAAAAAATTTCAAAATTGCATTTTCCACCAATAACAACATGAAACATAGTATTTTCAACCATGATACAATAAATCTCTCGGAAAAAGATAAAAAAATTTTGATTCCGGAATATATAAACTCACATGCTTTGAATGTAAGAATACATACATAGGACAATCTGGCCGCAATTTTAAAGTTAGATATTTGGAACATGTGAATGATGAAAAACATAGAAGATTCTCAGCAATGGGATCACACATGACTGCCACAGGTCATAAATTTACCAACATAGAACAAGACCTGACCATCATAAAAAAGTTAAAAAAGGGCAGCTTAATGAACACATATGAAGACCTGTACATTCATCTAGACCAACTTGTAAAGAAAAATGATAACCTTAATGAGGCTGTAGAATATAAGAATCCATTATATTATCAAATTCTAGTATATTTGAAAATGCTTGAGAAGGATCACAAAAAAAGAATTGGAATTTCTCCACCTACAGATAGCCCTACAACTTGTTCCTCCTCAGTTGAAGCTATAGGTGACAGCAAGGAAGTTCTTGACACACCTATATCCCCCGCTCCTCCACCTCCTCAGGTGCAAGAGCAAGGAAGATTGCATCATCAATATTACACCCGGCGCAAAACTGTGAAAGAATGACAGGAGTTACTGTTCCAAAGGAAAGCAGGCTTAATAAGATTTGACAACTAGGAATTAGTTATATTTTCATCTACATTAATAATAAGAGCCGCACTGTGATATCAGGATTTCTTCATTTCGATAATTACTTATAAATTGTATAATTTATAATTTATAAATTGATCTTTTTTCATGAATTATTAAGAAAAGAATATTTATTAGGACAATTTCTCTATGGAATACTGTACAAGTGTTTCCTTGACGACTGCTTTCTATTGTGGAAATAATTTATATATTTTCTCTTGAGTTATTTGTTTGTTTTAATCTTGTCAATCTTATGTTAATTTTAAGGACACTTCCTCTAAAGCATTACTTTGTCAATTTTATATATTTTTCATCTAAACAGTGTTATGTGGCTGAAGATGTTGATAATATACGAAACATGTACCACTTTTGACCATTAAAAATTGCCTTAAGTAATCATTGTATCGACTAGGTGGAAAATAAATTAAATACTTAATTGTGAATCTATTGAAGTGCGATACGGACCATGAAGCTGATTTTATGTAATGCTCAGCATGTGACGAAATTTAACACATTTTCACGTTTTAAAATCTATTGGAAGTGCCGTTACTTATCGAATCGGACTAAACCAGACTATTATTTGATGAAAGATTGAGAAGATGTTTCACAGACACGAGAACTCACAGGCTTGCTGTACTGCAACTGTGTACCTTATTCGCTATCGTTCATACCGCGTGACGTCAGAGCGCTCCAGCCAATGGAAGCTTCAACCGCCCGAGTAGCCTACCTTATATTCTAGTTACCTTGGTAATGACCTATGTTGACTTCAGTTAGGAAAACCACAAAGTCAGTCTTTCTGAAAATCCCGTTGTGAAGCACGGGTACATCAACTAGTGTTAAATAAAACTGTATTGCAGAATTGTCTTTATAAAACTAACCTTGAATTAAGGTATACAGTATGTCAATTCAACATAATTGTAATGTGGAAAGAAAAAACAAGCTGTGGTTTGTCTTTCAAGAGAACCATATTCTAGTAATGTTAACAATTCTTGGTAAGAGGCTTAAAATCTCTATGAATTACTGCAATTAGGTGACTTTTTGAGAATTTGCAAACAAATATACTGTATCTACAACTATTAATCCATGCACAACGCCTGGTCTATAACGCCTTAAGTGTACTAATATGCAAGCAACATGTGCTGTCCACAAGTGGCCTTAACTCACTTATTGTGTGTTCTGGATTATTATAATATATGAGCGAATAATTCCCACATTTTTTTTTTTAATTTGACACTGAAAAATTTGGAGTGCAGATATTATTTGTGTGGAGAATTCAAAAGTAAAAGTCACAAGTAAATGGTCACATAACAAACTTTAATACTATAACTTAAGTATATTGTATATAAAATAGCTCTGATAACAAAATAACAAAGTCTCTATCAGAATGTGACATACCTCTCTCCAACAGTCTATCTCCAAGGATAGTTTGACATGTCTTGTGAAATATTTTTACTCTGGAGTGTGAAATATAACAGATCTCATCACGTCCTTGGTGTAGCATGCATATGAGCACCCACTTCCATATATTTCTTGTATGCAAGTCTTCTTGAAGTACAACGAAGTCTTCTTCCATGGGACAACTGGACCTGGTGAAAGCTGTGAAGATCTAGCAAATATTCTTTGGACCATTTCTTCCAGAAGTCCGACTCGTTGGCTGAACAGTCAGCGTACTGGCCTTCGGTTCAGAGGGTCCCGGGTTCGATTTCCAGCCGGGTCGGGGATTTTAACCTTAATTGGTTAATTCCAGTGGCACGGGGGCTGGGTGTATGTGTTGTCTTCATCATCATTTCATCCTTATCACGACGCGCAGGCCGCCTGCGGGTGTCAAATAGAAAGACCTGCACCTGGCAAGCCGAACCCGTTTTGGGATATCCCGGCACTAAAAGCCATACAACATTTCATTTCTTCCAGAAATCTTGCCTGATTTGTTGAAAGATTCTGTGCTGATTCCACAGATCAATGTTGATGTGTGGTCAAGGACCATGCCCCCATGAAGGAAACATGCTGGTGTCAGTTGAGATATTTTCTGAGAGAGTGAGGGCTTTTATCAGTGTAATCTTAGCAACTGTCAACATCTGTCAAGTAGTCGTCATCATTCAGTAAATCGTGAAGTATATCATTGACAGCCATTAGATGATTCAGAATATCCTTTAAGCGGAGTTTACAGTGCTGTAAATCGTCCAGAGAAGTTAGTTCACAGAAACGTCAGTGAAGAGCAGCGTAGCACTGGAATGGAATGTAGACTGTGTACGTTTCAGAGAGTACAGTGATACTGTCATTGTGGAAAACTGTTTGAAACATCCACATGGGGAAGTATGATGATTAGTCAATCCTGCCAGTCGAAGGGTTTGGTTGCGGGACAGCAGAAGAAGTTCATCAATCTAGTCCATAACGTGAGGGTCACAAACAATGAATGTACAACTTTTAAGTTCAAATTGCAAGATATATGTAACATTTTCAAAATTTCTGGAGAAAATTATTCTCAGTTTATTTAATGAAGGTTCAGTCTACTGATGAGGAAAATGAAATGTACTTATCTAGATATTAATTTCGTTTACTACTGTCAGCTGTAGTCTAGCGAGGCTGTAGTAATGTGTTTGTTTACCATTAAACATTCTCTTGGTATTAAATCCACTGTAAGTATTCCACAAGTCCTTCAGAACTGCGTATTTGATCCAATACTTCTTTTTGGCATTAAAATGTCGGGGAATGAAAAGAGAAAGGCACAAGATGAACTTTAATACTACAACTTGAGTATATATACATCACCACCGACACCAGAATAACCAAGCAAAGTCAGAGTCTCTATTAGTACATGACAATTTGTATCAAGGTGGGGTATAGTGCACCTGACATACAGAAATCTGGGTTTTGGCATTCATTTTTCTGCCCACCGTGTTGGCAAATATGTTCCTGCCAATAGCAAGAAGCACACTCCGTACATATTGTGTCATTTGCATAGCATCAGTTCACGTGGTAGCATGTATTTAAGATTGACAGAGCAAGTTCTCATTATAGGTCGTTCACGGTTAAAGAAAAGCTTCACACTATTGAAGAAGAAGAGCAAATTGGTCATCGTGTTGCAGGAAGAAAATATGATGTGGATGACAACTGCACAGGCCTCCATGACTGAAGGAAAAATAAACCAAAGTGAAGTTTCCAGAGATCCAAAAAAAGATATGCTAATATATGACTGAAAAGAGAAAGTGGATGTGCAGTCATGAGTGAAATGTGTCCGCTGAAAGCTACAGCAATAGCAAAGAGAGTTAAAAATTATGAGTTGTCAGGCTAGTCATGGATTGCTCACGAATGTTTCTGAACAAAGTAACTTCAGTTTTTGTAGGAAATCTAGCAAGGCACAGTGTCTCCCAGTCAATTATGAAGAAAAGATAGTTAATTTTCTTAGATATGTTACTGATTTGCACCAGAGAAATTTGTATTTACTCTCACAGAGTGATAATGCAGACCTGATGCCAGTATATTTTGAAACGTCACTGGATTATATTAATAAAGATAGTGACAAGACAAGTTGCTTCAAAATTATTTATAATTTATTGGACTATAGTAGTTACAGTTTTCAATATAAATATTTGCTTGTTGTTTAAAGGGTCCTAACATCTAGGTCACCGGTCCATATACATATTTAACAAAACTATACAAAAATAAAAACAAAACATTTTTCTTTTAAATTTCTCTTCCTAATATAAGTGTGGAGGGGTTATTCGATGGCAGGGATTATTTGCGTACTTACAGAAAAAGGCTTCCTGGTTACCTCAAGTTTATAGCAACATCTACAATGTAAAATCTATGAATTCTTAGGTAGTAAATATATATACTGGACCAGGAATGCCTAAGAGCGTATTTTTTTTTTTCCTGGAACATAGTTCATTATGTCACCAAGTATTTGCAACAGGACACCACAGAACAGCTGATTACAGTGTGCAAGCTAACGAGACGGCGTGGAAGCTCAGAGCGAGTGAGAGGGTACGTCATCGGCTGTGATGTAATCGCCACGTGTAGCTGACTCACTATCGCCTGGAACTTTCCAGAAACCTTTTTATATCTCGCAAACCCGTTGAGATATAAATATGAAGCATATTACCATAAAGCGCAATACTTGGATGTGACCGTGTTAAAATTTCAAGCCAATAGACCCACAGGTTACAAAAATATTGTAGTGGAAAGAAAACACATTTTTCTGTGAGCGAACAACAGTGACCTCGACTGTGCATATAAAAGAGAGCGTTCAGGGAGGTAGAATCAGTTATGCATCGTAACTCAACCGCAACAATGTGTCGTGCTGACACTGTGCGGGGCGCGAACCTGGAACTTTGTCGTTCGTAATGTTGTACTATTCGCCGGACTTATAAAATTTTTCAACAGTGCGTCGACACTTTGAAAATATCCAGCGTGTGTCGAGATTAACATATCTCCGAGATTAACTTGGAACTTATAAAATTTACCGCATGTGATAATGTGACTAACATTCGACCCATGCTATTCAAGACTGATACAATTTGTATCAATTATAGCCAGGACTTAGAAAATTTTTGAGATTAACATTTTCAGTGATTAAATTTATCAGATGTTGTCTTATTTGTGAACAGTAATACAAACTGATACAGTGAATCTTAAGGTTATTTCATCATAAATTAAGGAAATATCAACTCAGCTGAAGGAAATTAACAAATAGTATTTGCTTAATATAGGTGCAGTGAACAACTAGGAACATTCAAACATATGTTCGTGTGTGGTTAGCAATCCGAACTTTCACTTCACTCTTTAAATTCATTTTCAATCCAATACCGTAAACCCAGAGAGACTGTGGCATTATTTTTCGTGTAAATAGAATGAGTTGTACTGTGAACTGTGTAAATAGAATGAACTAAGCTTAGAACTGTGTTATAAAGATAGAATTTCGAATCGTGGACTGTGCTTCAAAACTTCGAACTGTGCTTTCATATCAAAGTGAATTCTTTCCTAGTCAAGTATCTTTAATTAAAACTATGCTTCTAATTTCAACTTCAAATGATAGACTGTGATATGAATTGTAAAACTTCGTGGTATTTTCCTGACTTCCAAATAAGTAGAATTGTGTTCAACGCTCTTATAAGTTAATATGTCAATTGGACTTTCTAGTGCCAAGACAATTTAATACATGAAAGAGAAATCTTGACCGAGTGTAGCCATTATCATATCAACCTGAACGAGATACGACGTGGTACGACATGGGAGATGGTGATTACATAAAATAAATGTCATTGTAAAGTCCGTATTGTCGTACGTATACTTTAAGGTTGAGCCACACCTTCCCTAACTAAAGGACACACACAGTGAATCACGACCATCCTAGGGAAACAAATTTGCCGTGGATCCCCGATCAGGAAGGGCGAAATACATAGCCCTGAGCTGAAAACGTTATTCTCCTCAAACAATCAAAGCTAATAACTAACACTACTACGAGTAAAAATCCGTATAAATGATAGATGAGAATTTATTGTAATGTAACGTAAATCAACGGGATTAATTAGATGAAATATCCAGTAATAATGACAAGGTAATACATACATATTCGGCGTCAGCCCAAAAGATAATCGTACCAAGGTCTCGTGACCTCATCTTTTCTTACATGCATAGGGCACAGTTATTCTTGAGATGATAGCATTTATTCCACCACTGACCTCGCTACTAAAAACTGCGAGCTGAATATCATTAACTCAATCTTTATTCAATCTTTCCTTCGGCGAGGAATAGAAACGCAATTTCAAGCGTGGGAGTCATTTTCGATATCTACCTTTTTTTTCTTTAACAATCCCCTCTCATATCGATTCCCACACACCAAGGAGCAGATAAAATATAAAAGTGATTAAATCAGAAAACTGCCGGACCAAGGAAATAATCCACGAGGGGCAAAGACAATGCTCCATGGAGCAATGAACGCAAAGCCAAAACAATAACAGAAAACATGGACCTGCACACGGCCATGAAAGAAATAAACCAACATGGCGAGCTCCAGGTCGATAACAACTAGGATGCACACCATACAAAATAAAGACTTCGCACCCAGGAGAAAAGAGGCGCGATAGGTAACAAATAGGCATAAATTCAACAGACCAATACGTCATCTTGGCACTCAGCTCATTCATCTACACATTCATACAATCACGCGATCCTTTTGCCCCCAAAGGCAAATAATTCCGGCAGATTGGTGCGAGTAAATAAAATCAAGGCAACTCGTAGAGTGCAGTTCAACATTTCATCAAAAAGGTCTCACGGTCAATAGTAGATATACAGCCCACCTAGGGCAAATGACAGTAGGACGTTTGTGACCCCATGGTCACGCGTAGATCCATCACCTACATACTGCGTACGGCTAGAATAGACCTGGCCGACACACAGACCATACCTCCAAATAATGGCAAAATGTTTCATCGAGAAATTCATTTAAAATAATCAGAGACCAGATTTTTACGCACCACAATCACCTATACAACTCATACACATGCCATTCTTGCCTCGAGTACCGAGAAGGACTTCGGTCGGCCATAATAAACAGAAAGATAATACATCAAATAAATTTAAAACGTTACATTACCGTCAATATCATTCATCGAAGCATGCAAATGATGCAGCAGTTTTGCATAGTTTTAAACTTATAAAACCACCATAAGAAAAGCAAAAACGCTGCTCCTGTGTGTTTGTGTGACACATCTCTTCTTTTCCCAGCATAAACAGCCCAACATTACTTCAAGGAGAAGATATTAAAAAGGTCTCGCCGAGAAAAGATCCTTCACGCTCGCGACAGAGGGAGCTGTCCTCTGTCGACAGAAGGTTGAAATACAATAACTATAGGAACAGCCAGATATCACTCTTGGAGACATCGGTATAATCACATTAAAAACCATGCTAAATTAGCATGTTTCATCATCACACCGCTCTGCCTTTAAAATGTGTTCGACTTGATGATCAGTCAAGGAGACACATTTTAAAGTGAGGTCCCAACGCTAAATATGATTACTTATGCATATAGTGTGCACTATATAACTAAAATTAACTAACCTAATTACTAACCTAATTAATCAGAGTAACAACAAATAACATTGATCATCACCAACAGCCACAAGGGAGCATAGATTGGCGGAATGCACACTGCTTAAAGTTCAATACTTTAAAAGGAAGGAAAGGCGTTGAATTTAATCAGTCTTTTTCCTATCATTAATACGACACTTTCACGAATCGGTTGCAGGCAGGTAAAGGATAACAGTGGTCATGCAATGTTCGTGTCCTAGGAGAACAGTAGTAATGCAATGTTCGTGTCCAATCAATAGGTCTGTTGTTTATTTTATATTATCCTTGTCCTTCGATACTGAAATATCCTTTGACTCTTCTTTACTTTCCCTCTCTTTCCTTTTTTTTTTCCTGAAAAGAAAAAGACTTTAGAACAACGATTCTAAGAGTGATAAATTAATCAAATCACGTTACCACCAGGTACTAATAGCTACTAGATCAATTATTTCTGGCCCTGTGAATGGTAGGGCTTCAACAAACTCACGTGAGCTCTGGATTCCCTCTTATTTATTTCATCCTCCAACAACACGGTAACAGGTCCCAAGAATTTCACAATACGGTTGGGACCAGACCATTTTAGGCAGAGTTTCGCTCCAATTTGGTCTGCTGCCGAGCTTGTCGGGAACCTCCAACCTTTAGGGTGACTTCTTTCCTCCCCTTGTTGAACCTTTTGGCTACACGATCTCTGGCTTTGATCAGTTGCTCAACCGCTTCCTTCCATTTTTCTTCGACGCTCTTGGTCCTTAACGGTTCGGACGAATATCCAAAATTCCACTTTAATTGTAACGAGTCAGCGACATTCCTGCCCAAGAACAACTCCGCCGGTGTGTGGCGATGCGACTCATGTTGAGCACTGTTGAAAGCTAGAACAAAGAAATTTAAGTTTTCGTCCCAACTGCGCTGATCAGCACTGTGGAACGCGGTTAGGCAGGCCTTAAGATTACGATGAAACCTCTCTACATGAGATGGTTTAGGGTAGTGAGGGCTGAGAAATATCTGGTTCACTCCCCACTCAAAACACAATTGACGAAAGTTACTACCGCTGAAAGTGGATGCATTGTCGGTTACCAGCATTTTTGGGGGGCCATAAATTGCAAGGATGTGACGAGACAAGAAGTGAACGGCGTTATTAGAGTTGATTTTGCGCACTGGGAACAACCAGACGAATTTTGAGAAACCATCAATGACAGATAGGATTCCAACATTGCCTTTACGGGACTTGACGAGAGGGCCGAAATAATCTACGAATAACCTTTCTCCGGGGTACGTTGCCACATCAGCGGAATGCAACCCAACTTGAGATGATTTGGCAGGTTTAGACCGTTGGCACACGTCGCAGCTTTTCACGTAGTCGAGCACTTCTTTTTTCATATTTGGCCAGTAGAAGTCACGAGAAACGCGATGTAATGTCTTGTACTGACCCAAATGCGCCCCTAAATAAGAGTCATGGTAATAATGTAATACCATGCGTCTTATGTTATCTGGAATGTAAATCTTGTCCTTTCCCCTTTTACCACGACGACGAACTAACAATCCACGTTTAATACAAAATGATTTATCATGAAGTGACCCATCGGCGACACCTTTCATCAGTTTTTGACACTCGTCATCAGTATTCTGGTGCTCTGAAATATCAGAAAATGACCAAGGATATTTCTGCAAAATATTAACACATCCAGCACTATCAGATCTATGGTATTTCTCCGCGTCCTCGGCTTCACTCATGTTTATTCCGTCAAACATACGTGACAGACAGTCAGCCACGACATTTTCCTTTCCGCAAACATGTACAATGGTGAACTTATACGCAGACAGTCGAAGAATCCACCTGGCTGTTCTTCCAAGTCGTTTGACGTTGGCACTCATCCACGACAGGGCCTGATTATCATTGTGGACAAAGAAGTGACGGTGTTCGAGGTACGTTCTAAATTTTTCTACACCCAACACGACGGCCAAACATTCTTTTTCGTAAATGGAGTAACGTAACTCGGCCCCGTGTAGTAGCTTGCTAAAATATGCGATCGGGACTAGTTTTCCATCCACATCGGTTTGGTTTAGCACAGCGGAAATCGCGATTTCACTGGAATCGCATTGGAGAACGAAATCGCGGGAGAAATCGGGGCTGTGGAGAACAGGGGCTCGACAAAGGGCATCTTTCAGCTGATTGAAGGCAAGGGTTTGGGCTTCACCCCAGACGAAATGACAATTCTTCCTTTTTAGAAGATTCAAAGGGGCCGAAATTTGAGAAAAATTCTCGATGAACCGACTGTAAAAACCCACCATACCCAAGAACCTTCTTACGCCGCGGACGTTCTTGGGCTGAGGAAACTCTTTAATACATTTAACCCTCTCAGGGTTTACAGCTATACCGAAATCCGAGATGACATGCCCCAAGAAATTCAATCGTTTGGAACAGAGAGAGACCTTTTTGGGGTTGATAGTGAACCCGTGTCTGCGCAGACGACTAAGTACCTCACGTAGGTGAGCCAGGTGTTCGTCAAAGCTTGCAGAGTATATGAGGAGATCATTCAGAAAATTAAATACATAGGAGAACTTTAGATCGCCAAAAATCGAATCCATGACCTGGCTAAGCGCTTGTCCCCCGATCGAGATGCCCATGGGTACTTTATTGAAATGAAAGAGACCAAAAGGGGTGACGAAGGCTGTACAAGGGCGACTTTTTGGGTCCAAAGGAATCTGGTAATACGCCGAGTTAAAGTCGAAGACAGTGGAAAACCTAGCACCATGAAAATGCTGAAAGGCGCTTTCAATGGTGGGCAATGGGAAGCTGTCAAACACGATGTTCCTGTTTACCTTGCGGTAATCAACAATGAAACGAAAACTCCCGTCTTTTTTAGGGATTAGGAAGGCGGGGCTACCATAAGGTGACTTGGATGGACTGATGACCTTCTTTTCTAAAAGTTCGTCTACACATTCTCTCATTGCGGACAACTACGGAGGCAAACATCCGAAAGGAGGGGACCTAACAGGGGTTTTATCTTTGAGCTCAATTGAATAAGAAAAGTTTTTCGCACAACCCAACTCAGGCGTCAAAACATCAGAAAATTCCTCCATTAAACTGTTTAGCATCAAATTCTGCCCGTCGGTTAGGTCACACGACGCACTTGGAGTCACAAAAGTAGAAAGAGGGCACACAATATTACGCAGAAAGGGGGTTTCGAAAGGATAATTTACGTCAGACCGGAAACGGAAGGCGAAACTTCGAGTAATGAAATCAATGGATAGACCCGTCGCTTGCATAAAGTCAGTCCCTAAAATGATCGGGACAGACAGATCAGTAACAACATAAAATTTCCAATTCCACGAAAGATTATGAATTTTGATGTGGCATACGACGCGGCCCACCGGACACACTTGACGGCCTTCAGCAGACATAAACTTATCTATCTTCCCGCAATCCGAGAGATACTTTAAATTCATGGAAGACACAAGGCTCAGATTCAAGAAGGAAACGCTGGAACCGGTATCCAGCAGGGCGTATAGCGTGCGGGACCCCACACAAACTTTGGCCCAGGGTGTCGAAGAAGGAAGGCCCCAGATCCTTTTCTTAACACAGACATTTTGCGCCAACAAAGGGCCATTTCGCCGGCGCGCGTTCTGTTTCCCTGCCCGGAACTACATCTAGGACATACACGCACAGTGACACCAACGAGGCCACATTTAAAACACTTCAGTCGCGATTTTGACCAACAATTTTTAGAAATATGGCCAGCCTTACAGCAATTCCAGCACTTTCTTGTAGCGGAACCACGTTCAACAGGTGACTCGGAGGGTTGGATGGCGTTAATACAGCGTCGAGCCGGAGACACAACGCTGGTCCTTCGCTCGGGACTACTCGAGGGGCGCGACGGCGAAGGGGGGGCATCAAAGGATACTGACTTGACGGACGTGCGGCAGGCGACGTCGGGGAAAGAGCATTCGGACGGAGTCGGAGGGGGACGATATTGTTTATTTTGACATACGATCGATTCAAACTCGCGACCCAAGTTAATAACATCATCGACGCCCTGAACCTCGGATCTCGTAATGAATAATTTGTATTGAGGGGACAGGTTTCGGTAAAACTGGTCGAATATTTCACACTCAGGAACCTTCACACCCAATCGGTTATACAGGGTCAAAATACCAGTTGCATAGTCGTCAACACCTTCCCCAATGCCTTGGGTTCTTCTAAAGATCTCTTGTTTCAGGCGATAATCCATATCGGACAACCCGAAACGTTTTTTATGCGGTCAGCGAAATCCTCCCACGACCGGACATTTGCTTTAACCAACCTAAACCACCTTAACGCCAGCCCTTCGAGCATCCCCAGAATTACAGGAACAAAAAGGTTAAGGGGTATTGAGCTGCATTCAGCAATGTCCTCGACCCTCTCAAGAAATTCAATCACATTAGAATTTTCCCCTTCCCCGGAGAAATTGAGCTTCCATTTCCTAACTACATCGAAAACGGGGTTAATATGAGGACTATGTTCACTACTGGGTCCATAACAGGGGGAAACCAAATCGACACGATTCTCATCGAGGGCACAATTTCTATCAACGTTATTTCCTAAGCACATATTACTCTCACTACCTCTTTCGACATCGGAGACCTTTCCAGCAAATACATCACTCTCACCACTCATGTCAACAACTTTATCACTTTCCATATTTCAGCCAAGGTTTCGTCAGCAATGAAAAACCCACACACACACAATGGTCATCGGAAGAGTTAATTAATAAACGACACACAAGATCAGAATAGCTATAGCAAGTTTCAATAGGTTAAATCGAAAAGAAATAACGATTTCTCTTAACGCATCCGAAACAGAATATCATTCCCAGTTCTATCTCACCCGTGCACTTTTCCAGATGAGATATCCTGATCGAGCACGTCTCTGCTACCATTTCTGAGCCACACCTTCCCTAACTAAAGGACACACACAGTGAATCACGACCATCCTAGGGAAACAAATTTGCCGTGGATCCCCGATCAGGAAGGGCGAAATACATAGCCCTGAGCTGAAAATGTTATTCTCCTCAAACAATCAAAGCTAATAACTAACACTACTACGAGTAAAAATCCGTATAAATGATAGATGAGAATTTATTGTAATGTAATGTAAATCAACGGGATTAATTAGATGAAATATCCAGTAATAATGACAAGGTAATACATACATATTCGGCGTCAGCCCAAAAGATAATCGTACCAAGGTCTCGTGACCTCATCTTTTCTTACATGCATAGGGCACAGTTATTCTTGAGATGATAGCATTTATTCCACCACTGACCTCGGTACTAAAAACTGCGAGCTGAATATCATTAACTCAATCTTTATTCAATCTTTCCTTCGGCGAGGAATAGAAACGCAATTTCAAGCGTGGGAGTCATTTTCGATATCTACCTTTTTTTTCTTTAACAATTCCCTCTCATATTGATTCCCACACACCAAGGAGCAGATAAAATATAAAAGTGATTAAATCAGAAAACTGCCGGACCAAGGAAATAATCCACGAGGGGCAAAGACAATGCTCCATGGAGCAATGAACGCAAAGCCAAAACAATAACAGAAAACATGGACCTGCACACGGCCATGAAAGAAATAAACCAACATGGCGAGCTCCAGGTCGATAACAACTAGGATGCACACCATACAAAATAAAGACTTTGCACCCAGGAGAAAAGAGGCGCGATAGGGAACAAATAGGCATAGATTCAACAGACCGATGCGTCATCTTGGCACTCAGCTCATTCATCTACACATTCATACAATCACGCGATCCTTTTGCCCCCAAAGGCAAATAATTCCGGCAGATTGGTGCGAGTAAATAAAATCAAGGCAACTCGTAGAGTGCAGTTCAACATTTCATCAAAAAGGTCTCACGGTCAATAGTAGATATATAGCCCACCTAGGGCAAATGACAGTAGGACGTTTGTGACCCCATGGTCACGCGTAGATCCATCACCTACATACTGCGTACGGCTAGAATAGACCTGGCCGACACACAGACCATACCTCCAAATAATGGCAAAATGTTTCATCGAGAAATTCATTTAAAATAATCAGAGACCAGATTTTTACGCACCACAATCACCTACACAACTCATACACATGCCATTCTTGCCTCGAGTACCGAGAAGGACTTCGGTCGGCCATAATAAACAGAAAGATAATACATCAAATAAATTTAAAACGTTACATTACCGTCAATATCATTCATCGAAGCATGCAAATGATGCAGCAGTTTTGCATAGTTTTAAACTTATAAAACCACCATAAGAAAAGCAAAAACGCCGCTCCTGTGTGTGTGTGACACATCTCTTCTTTTCCCAGCATAAACAGCCCAACATTAAAAGTTAAAAACTTCATGATTGTTCCGTATTCAATAGAGAAATAAGAAGATGTACAATATTATAGGGAAGGATCCACCTTTCAATACTCCGTAGTAAAAAGTAGTTACAACCTGTTTATTGGGACCGGTTTCAACACATTTCAAGTGTCATCATCAGCCAATTAGCGAAGATCTTAAAACAACTAATATATTGAACACAGGCAAAATATTAACATTGTATCATATTGTAGCAATTCAGTTAATGTTCAAAACACAATAATCACAGTCAAGAGAGTAAACAGAACATCACTATCTTGCGCCGAAAACAAATATATTTGAAGTTCATAAGCAGATCAAGTATGCACTTATGTAAAGTCGTTGCTAGGCAGGTCTTGTAGGCATTTGTTTCTATAATATTGTACATCTTCTTATTAGCCCAACATTACTTCAAGGAGAAGATATTAAAAAGGTCTCGCCGAGAAAAGATCCTTCACGCTCGCGACAGAGGGAGCTGTCCTCTGTCGACAGAAGGTTGAAATACAATAACTATAGGAACAGCCAGATATCACTCTTGGAGACATCGGTATAATCACATTAAAAACCATGCTAAATTAGCATGTTTCAAGGTTAAGTCAATATTCCACCTTTACAATACCAAAAGTAAAGGTGGAATATTGACTTATCCTTAAAGTATGGGAGATGGTGCACGGTACGCCGTGGGAGATCAAACGTGGTACAACGAGGGAATGAACATGAGATACTTTGTGGAAGATGGTACATCACGACTTCAATGGAGCTCATCAATGCTGTTTGCTGTCCTACATTTCACCAGTTCCTGCTTAATTAATAATTCAGGTGATATGAGTGCCTTCAATTTCAAAACTTCTTAAACTGCAGAGACAGTGATAAAATTTTGAAGCAATTTCAAAGTGATAAATAATCCAATTCAGTCACTAATTAGTAATAGACTTCATGAACTAATAACTTTTCAAAGTATTCCAGAAATTTCCATTGATATTATTTTTTCAAGTGATAATAATATTAGAAAGACTGTAGGCATTTTCTTAGAAAGACTTCAGGTTTCAAGTGTTAACTTCTTGAAGAAAAAGTTTTATCTGATATTGAATTTTCAAAGACTCTTTCGAAGTAACATTTATTTCAAGATGAGTGATTCTTTTTGACTTTCGTTTGCTACGAACATTTATTGAAAATTTTCTACAGTTCAATAATAATTATTACAAAAAGGGAAGTACAATTAATTTGGTTTCACATGCAAAATAATAAAGTTTTCTATGAATCATATAAACTAAATAAAGCTAGCCTTAAAAACAGAACATCTATAATTTTGCACTGCGAGTACGTTCCTCTGTACCTGCACCTAAGAACCGAACACTACCTAGGACCTATCTCATGCTCCTTTTCAAGCAACTTTTCCTGGTTCAAAAATCGCTGAGTCCGAAGTGATTTATCTGGCACAACTCCAGAGGGAACAGTGGACTGAAAGTACCCACTTAAGGAAGCTTGCCCCTTAATGAGCTATGAAATGCTTTACAATCTTTGTTACTAACTGGGAATGAGGAATCATTTCACCTATGCTCTGGTTCACAAATGACACTTATATAATAAAGGGGCAATTGGGAAGAGTGGAAAGGGCTGCAGAGATAATGAACAACAGGTCAGTGGTCTTTCACAATAAAATCCTAGGAGAGAGTATACAGAGACTGCACATAAATTAATTGTTGAATACACCGTATTGTAACTGTTTGTGAATACTAATAAATAATAATAAAATATCATAAATAAATAACTGAATAAATAAAATTACTCAAACTTAATAAAATAATTGAAATAAATTAAATTAAGATAATAATAATAATTAAACAAAATGTCCGTAGTATGGGTGCCAGAGTTCACCAGAATGGATCCCTCGAATTTAGATAGAGCATGATAATTCTTTATCTCCCAGGGCGTGTACATAAAAGCTGCGTACTGGTACATCTCCTACAGGCCTTACCTAACCTTCTGAAAACGACTAAATAGGTAGGAACTGCACCTAGGTTCATCAATAACTCCACTGATTCTAAAATAACTAACTATATTCTCAATAAAAATCCGTGCATGAGTACCTCATCAACACACCAAAATATACACATAATACACACACAAAATATTGCTGGAAGACTCCATATTTACAACAACAATGAAAACAGTGGGAAAATGAGAGCGAGAACTAAGCCACCATTTGTGATTTCTCCGTTGAACAATGTACGTATACAGTATGTATATAAGAACCCTTCACTGTCTCTGTATCAACACGACTTGCCGATTCTCATAATCAGCACTTATAATATCACACAGATACTGTACCTCAGATTACTGTGTTCACTGACTTAAACACTTGTTGTAAAGATATATACATTTAGCAACACGCTTGTCGTTCCTCAACATAAATTATGGAAAATCTGAGATATAGCACATCCCAGCTTTCAGCAACATGTAATACCAGACCACCACTAAGTGACACAATATTCCATGCGTAATCACAGACAACGTTCCACGAATGTTTGAAGTCCGGTCTAGTTTCTAGTTTCACTCGTGTACCATGTGTCTGCACTCCTTCATTCACATACTATGTGTTAGCACTACTTAATTCTGGTACAATGTGTGTGGTTCCCGCCATTTTGTCGTATAAAGACCTCAGCTCTCACATGATACACCGAGATTGATCCTGCCAGCCAATCATGGTAGATCCTCTTGTCAAGACCACGCCCTGGACTACTTCTTGCTCCCAAGATAATAACAAACTCTGGGATGTTTCACATGACTCATAGAACTTTCCGAGTACAACAAGCTCATCTCATCAGACTGATTTGCTGATAACTCTACTCTGTTTGCCAGCAATGGAGTTGAACTTGAAGACTTACTCGCAAGCGTAAAGCGCACAAGTCGTGTATATGGACTGGAGATCAACCAAGGCAACTTGATAGTTACAATAATTGAT
The DNA here is from genome assembly GCF_040414725.1 of Anabrus simplex. Taxonomy (NCBI): domain Eukaryota; kingdom Metazoa; phylum Arthropoda; class Insecta; order Orthoptera; family Tettigoniidae; genus Anabrus; species Anabrus simplex. The sequence goes on from NC_090269.1 coordinate 182,013,153, forward strand.
CGAGAAGCACAGGTTCAGCTGAGAGGTTGTAAAGGAGAACTGGAAATTGTTAAGGACTATGTCTACCTTGGTTCAAAGGTCTCTGTTACAGGGAGCTTTGATGATGAGATAAGGAGAAGCATCACACTAGGACAAGTTGCCTTGAATAACCCAACCAGGATCTGGCAGAATAAGGCAATTACAAAGAGCACAAAGGTGTGCCTGGTAGAAACACTTGTATTTTCAGTCTTCAACTACGCATGTGAGATGTGGACCCTCAAGAGTAGTGACAAAGCTCGTACTGACACTTCTGAGATGTGGTCTTGATGCAGAGTGTTATATGTACCCTGGACAGAAGAAGAACAAATTCATCCATTACTGTGGAGCTCAACATCCCCAGGCATCTTTCTTCTCATGCCAACCAGAGGATCCTTCAGTTTTTTGCTCATGCTATTAGAAGAGATGGTGAGAACCTGGAAAAAAATGGTGATGCAAGGCAAAGTGGAGAATAAAAGGCCACGCAGAAGGTTAGCCAGCAGATGGTTGGATCAAATAAAAAACATCACCAATCTGCCTTTCCAGCAGCTTCTTAGAGAAGCAGAAAACTATCAAGGGGATAACAAAACGTTCAACATGATGGGGTCAGAATGCTCAGGAATGAAACAACAGATGATGATGATGAGCCATGGTATCCTCATTCTACTCTTCAATCCATTTCTGTTCTTCATTCCTCTGCCAATTGGATTGACTCCTGCATTTATACTCTACAGTGTACTTACCAATCTGCTGCATTATTTCTTCTCTCTTACACGGATGACAAATTACCAATCATTTATTTTGTGTTATTCTAAAATATGATACTCATATTTATCACATCCGTGTTACTGCCTGTATTCCATTTTTTCTCAATCTTTCGTTGTTCATGCAAACTATCCTTTGTAGTAAGTTCCAATGGAAACACTAACTACAATGCAGGATACTCTGTCTTGTGCGTGCACAGGTTGTCTTCAGCAGTCAGTTATTCACAGGGTATTGTTCTAGGATGGGAGCACCAGCATGTAACATATTACATGGCAAGATGAAATATATTAATGTTATCTTAAAATGATTGTAAAGCAGACGTGTGTTCATCGTCAATGCTAGAATCTCGCCATGCCACCCACAGAAGAAACTTAATTTTTTTAAACCAAACACAGAATAACTGTGCCATAACCCACAGCCTTCTGCTGAACACTTACTACTATTGGATGCATTTCATGTCCGAACGAAACAAACCCTTCGAGAGGCTTTCTGGCAAACACTCCTGAAATGTTAGACCAATGTTATTTCTGTCATTGGGCAGGACATGCACAAACCAATTGGTGTCAGACACCTCTCATAACGAACATACTTTTCCTTCAACAGTTCGTAGCACCTAACAATGCTCCTATTGGCACTCTCCTCAACTAACAACAAAGGAGCATCATCCTTCGCTGAGCCTCCATCTCTACTCTCTGGGGCCCCTACTCTAGGATTGCACTGTTTGTAGCCTTGCCATCGTCACACAGTTTCGTCTGTGTTTTTTCGTTAATTTGACATTTATTATTAACGTATTACTGTATTATTCTTGTTTTTTAAAAACATAAGTTCAGTATAGACACATTTCTGATTAAAAAGAGAAAAGTTGAAAATGGATCAGCAACAAAATCTAATAGTGAAAACAAGCTGATTCCAAGTATTAAGTGTTGTGACAGCAGTACAGAAGGAAACAAGGAGGACAGGGAACATGAGAGATTCTGTCCACTCATCAGGAAATGTGCGTGTCCTTTGGTCTTCAATTCCACCACAAACTGAACTTCTGTGTAGAAAATGACAAGCTCAAGTTTCTCATTAATAGAGGGGGAGACATATTTTAATGATCGCAAAATGCTTGAAATATGAGAGCAAATATGACCTAAACAAACATTAAAATATGACCCAAAAAGACAAAAATATGACCTTACAGATTAATTAATGTAAAAAAATGTGATCTTACAGTTTAATTAATTATCACAGAACATCAAATAATCATTACTAGTTACATATTATTTCTATCATCCATCTGAAAGTCCTTTATAATAATAATAATAATAATAATAATAATAATAATAATAATAATAATAATAATAATAATAACAACAATAACAATAACAATAATAATAATAATAATCATAATAATAATAATAATAATAATAATAATAATAATAATAATAAATGTCTTTGAAGAAACCAAACCTGGTATATCTCAACGCTCTTCCTATCCATTATCTTCCTTATGACTGGTCATGTCTCGCAGCCACATATGGATTTGCAGTCCATCAGAACAATTTTCACTGTGTTCATTTTCCTATGTGTATATACTGTATTAAGGAAAATTAACCTTACCATACCATACTGTAGGAATGTATATTTGCACGACGAATTTACTCACTCCTACAGTATACTACTATATTGGAGGTTCATTTTACTTTACACTTCTGCATAAGAAAATGAACACAATGAACACTGTCCTGATGGACTGCATACACATATGTGGCTGGGAGGCATGGCAAGTCTTGAGGAACATGATGGATAGGAAGAGTACTGTGACATACGAGGTTTGGTTTCTTCACTGATGATAATAATAATAATAATAATAATTGTACCGGGCGGTACACCTCCACGCCGCTAATTTAAAATGTGCGCCAATTGAAACTCCTCTGCTGGAGGAAGTCTGAACTTTATCTACGGTATTAATTTTCTACTTTCTCAGAAGATGTCACTACCTGGAAATTTTGGAGTTTTTGAACTGTCATTTTCGACGTATTTTTGTTTTGCTTGCAGTAAGAAGTGTGAACTTTCTCTTCTAGAGGACACTACTGAAGATCAACAATAGTGCACCCTAGTGCGGAGTGAAAGAACTGTTTTTTGGAGAAATTTTTATTTCAAAAGTTTGTTTCTTGTTAAATTTCTTACTGTTATTGTTTAAGTTGGCTGTATACCCCTCTCTTTCCCCTTGTTTTGTATTTAGCCAATCCCGAATTTCTTTTATTAATTTCTGACCAATCTGATGTATCTTCCCCCAACTTGAATATGTTGCGGTATCCTACCCAATAAAGTGATTGTGGGCGGGTGTTTTCTTCCCTAAAACGCCTCGAACTTTCCGCGAGAGTATATAAACTGCTGATTTTTGGGTCTCTGCGCCACTTCTGTTCCATCTTTCAGTGTGTAAAGTACATAGCAGGGGGCGGGAAGCGCCTCTTTCTTCGGCGACAGTCAACAACCAGGTAATGGCCGATTAATAACTTCTTTCTTTGCTAGCTCAGCAGTTTAACTCTCGGGGCGGGGCCGAAGTTTTTTCCGTTATGTAACCTTCCTTAAAATGTAAAGAAACTTGTATCTATTCTATCTTTTAAACTACATATTGGGATAGAGAGTGCTTAACCCTCTCGAGCTCCCACTCATATTGTTTTGAGGTGAACTTATTTTTTTCTCTACCTATTCTTCTTTAACGTAATGTAAATTGTTTCCTTCTTAAGTCACCTCTGTAGTATGGGATTAGCCCTTGTATTAGTGGCCTAGAGCCAAATTAGGTTTTGAAACAAATGCATTAGGAGTGCAGATCGCCTCCTCTCAAATTGTTATTCTGGAGGTCATGTAATTAACTTTTTTCACTTAATAGACCTCAGTAGGTTGGGTATGTTACCCCTGTGTCTATGTCCTGAGAGGACAACTTGAAGGTGGAGTTTGGTGTGGCCTTTGAGAGGCTTAAAGTTTGAGAGCGTGTGGCTCTTTCTTGAAAATTAAGTGTTGTATGCCTCGAGGAGGCCTTTCTGTGTAATTTGGGGCAAGTGCTCTTGAACATGAATGGGGTTTTCTGCCCCTCTGGTAAAACTTATTTTGGAGTAAAGTTGGGCTAATTGCCCTAGAAGTATGAATTCGGGGCTCGAAGCCCAAATACTGTAAATACTGTAATTGCACCTTTTGTTGCCTTGCTACTCTGTACCTGCCGTACTTGTTATTTCTTAAATTTGAAAAGAAAATATAACCTTGTTAAATTTTAAATTAATTTTACTTGCGTAGCTTGAGACCTGTTCACCACCCCGCACCTTCTTTCACGCATAACTACCGCAAAAACACGGTAACAAGTGGTAGCAGAGCGTGGTTGAATGGGTCTCATTTTAGCCCCTTTTGACGGCTAAACGTTGTTTTGTTCTGAACTCTAACCATTTTCTCAGTTGCTGGAATTTTTTGAGTTTTTCAAAATTGTTCTGTCATCATGCCCGGCCCTCGCGATGTTCTCCATCTTAACTATTTGCGCAAAGAGGAGTTGATCTATGAGTTAACTATCAGAAATGTGCAATCTGGAGGCACGGTTGCGATAGACACCAACAAGCTTAGAGAGTCCCTTGATTTGCCCATTTCCATCCCCAATTTGGGAGAGAAAGAAATTGACGACTCTCTTTCCACGATCACCGAGAATACTACTGGGCTAGCATCGGTAGTTAGTTTTTTTGATGAAAATGATCCTTCTCCTAATCAAATTAAGCGTGTGCAAGCCAGGCTATATCATTTTTCAAATAGAGTTAACGATCTGTTGTCTCTGAAGTTGAATGACGTTCAGAGGAAGGAAGCTAGTACGTTGCTTGAAAGTATTTCTGAATTATCTAGCAAGGTCACTCAATTGTTAACTGGGGAAGTTCCTCCCAAAATTGATCAACCCACCACAGTGAATGTAGGTAGCGAGGAAGAGCCTCCTAAGGGAGAAGCCAATAGGATAACCGTTGCCGCTCAAACTATCTCTGCCCCATTGGACAACGAGTCTGAACGCCGTGCATCGTTGAGTAATATACGTTCTGAATTAACTTCCTTGCCATTGAAACCTTTACCTACTATGTCACCCGGGTTTAGCAGCTTGCCTCATCCATTGGCAATGTTGCTCAGAGGTATCTCTAAGTTTTCCGTTAATACCACCAGTGAAGTAATTTCCTTTTTAAGATTTTTAGTTGAATTTCAGGATCATGCCCTTGTTTTTTCTCTTTCCCCATGTCAGATTTTGCAAATCATCTATCCCTATGCAATTGGGATTCTCTCCGACAAAATAGTACGAGCCATTGCCGAGCAATCATCTATTGAGGATTTCCACGCCCACTTGCTAGCTAACTTCATCCCGGCTAGGGCCAGGTCCTCCCTTATTCAGAAGTACTATTATCGTGTACAGCGTTTGGATGAAAACTTAGCAGACTTCATCCAAGATATTAAATTCTATACTAGGGTATTTGCCCTTCATTTTCCTGAAGATCAAATTGTACAGGCTATTGTAGAAGGAATTTCACCATCCTATAGGTCATATTTGTGTTTCGCGGCGTGCCCGCAAACCTTCTCTGAACTTGAAGCATTGACGGTCTCAGCGGAAGGAGTTAGATACGCCGACTCTTTGCGTGTCGCGAAAGAACCCCCACCTTCCTTTAGTAATACTCGGCCTCCACCTCGCCGACCAGTCACACCCCGTAAATGTTATGCTTGCGGGTCGCCCGACCATCTGCGCAATAAGTGTCCACTGATCAAGTCGAGTGGGACAAGGAATGGGGCTGGTTCATCACAAGGCTGTTTTAAATGTGGGGCTTTCTCACATATCGCCAAGAATTGCCCAAACTCAAATAGCACCCCCTCCTGCTCAACTTCTGGTGCAAATTCCACCAATGCCAATAATAAAATGTGACTAGCGGCTTCGGCTGAGTCGACTAATTCTGCTTCCCAAGGCTCAGCCCCTGGCAAAAAGGTCAAGAATTCAGGGAACGTTCAATTTGCAAATCCATCTTTCGAATGCCCCAAAGAATGTCTTAGGATTGCGGCGGATACCCCCGCACCTGTTCCTTTTCTTAAGATTGAGTTAAATAACGAGCCTATAACCGCTCTATTAGATTCAGGCAGTCTTTGTTCAATTATTTCGGACCAATGGTATTCTAAATTGAAGTCTGTTTGTAAATTATCTGACTATGGCTCATCTACTGTTCAATATGTTTCGGCTAATTCATCTCCATTAGAAATTCTAGGTTCTGTACAGGTCAAAATTCGTATTTTTAAATTTACATGGAAAATCAAATTGTTTGTGGCTAAGCACTTGTCTTGCCCCATCATACTGGGAGCGGACTTTATTTCTCACACTGGTCTTGTGCTCGATCTTCAGAGTAAGTCGTGCACATTCACATTTGCGTCCAATTGTAAAATTCCCTTGTTAAAGTGTAATTCTGTATCATGTTCATCTATTTTGCCTACCCAGGATGAGATGTTGTTAGACCTTAGACATCTACCTGAGGAGCAGGCTGATAGTATTCGTAAATTATGTCAGTCATTTCCAGAAGTGTTCTCTGATACTCTTGGTGTTACTGACCTTATTGAATACAAAATTGAGGTCACGGATTCAATTCCTGTCCGTTTTCCACCTTATAGGCTATCTCCACCTAAAATGAAGGCTCTGAAAGAAATCATCGATCAGATGTTGAAGGATGGTATTATTAGGCCCTCTAAGTCGGCGTATTCGTCACCTATTTTTCTAGTCCCGAAACCCCAAGGGGGCTTCAGGCCTGTCATTGATTATAGGGCTCTCAATCGGAAGAAGGTGTTGCAATCCGTGCCCCTTCCTGACCTTCATTCTTGTTTTTCATGGTTCCGTAAGGCCAAGTTCTTCACCATCTTGGACTTGAATCAGGCCTATAATCAAATTCCCCTTGCCGAAGAGTCTAAACATCTTACAACGTTTGCCACGGACTGGAACTTGTATGAATACAACCGCGTGCCGTTCGGGCTCCCCACGGGAGCAGCTGTACTCACTAGGCTACTAGATAGGGTCTTCTCCGACATCAAATTTGAGTACTTATATCACTACTTGGATGATGTCGTCGTATTTTCAGAGACTTTTGAAGAACATCTAGATCATCTGCGAGAGGTTCTCGATCGCCTTCGTAAGGCTGGGTTAACTGTCAAGTTGTCCAAGGTTGCCTTTGCTAAGCCCTCTATGTCATTCCTAGGGCATATTGTGTCACCTGATGGTGTAGCAGTCGATCATTCTAGAACACAGGCCATCCGTGATTTTAAACCTCCCAAGGACATTAAAGGTATCGCCATGTTCATTGGTATGGTCAATTTCTTCAGGAAGTTTATTCCTAACTTCGCTAATAGAGCTGCGCCCTTGAACCTTCTTCGTAGGAAAGGCATCAAATTCGAGTGGGGACCTTCTCAACAAGCCGCTTTTGAAGATCTTAAATTAGCTCTCTGTAATGCCCCTGTACTTGCTATGCCTGATTTCTTGAAGAAATTCATCGTCCAAACCGACGCGTCGTCGTCAGCAGTAGCTGCAGTCCTCCTTCAAGAGACTGAACTAGGGAGGCGACCCATCGCCTATGCATCTAGGACCTTATCGGCTCAAGAAGCCAAGTATTCTATCTATGAGCTCGAAGGGTTGGCAGTCTTATTTGCCTTAGAGAAGTTCCGTCTCTATCTGGAACATGTGAAATTCGACCTGGAGACAGATAATCAAGCCTTAAGCTGGGTCTTAGGTAGGCCACGTCGTACTGGTCGTATAGCCCGTTGGACCATCCGTATTTCTGCCTTCCAATTCGATGTCCGGCATATCAGAGGTACCGAAAATGTTGTTGCTGATGGACTCAGCCGAATGTTTTCCAACGACGTTGAGAACCATGAACCGGTCGATAGTTCATCTCCTCCCGAGTCCATGCTATCTGATGTTAATGCCATCTTAACAGATGCTCCCATGCTCTTTAGGGAAATCGAGAAATACCAACGTGAAGATCCGACGCTGGCTCCGATAATGGAAACCCTTTCTTCTGGGGAACATGTTGTCCCTTATGTTCTGAGGAATGGTGTACTATGTTGCCCATCAAGGCATGATAAGATGATGAAGGTGGTCGTTCCAGCTGTTCTTGTGCCTATGATCTTCAAATACTATCATGAGACCCCATTAGGGGGGCATCTTGGAATCTTTAAAACTCGGGAAAAGATTCGTGAAAGGTTCATCTGGAAGGGTATGGACGGTGAAATCCGTGAACTAGTAAAAGCTTGTAAATCTTGTTTGCTTAGTAAACCAACCATGTCCACCAAGGTAGGCCTTTTGTCTTCGCATCAAGCATCGCGCCCCATGGAACGCCTGTATATTGATTATGTAGGACCCTTCCCCCAGTCAAAGGGAAATGCCAACAAGTTCATCTTTGTATGCGTAGATGGTTTTACAAGATTTTCCTGGTTATTTCCGACTAAGCTGGCTACCGCTCAGTCCACCATTACTTGCTTAAATTCTATTTTTGCTTCTTTTGGTCCGTGCCAATATATTGTGTCGGATAATGCTAAGGCGTTCACATCAAATCTTTTTCGTAAATTCTGTTTTGACTTGTCCATCTCTCATGTAACTACTTCTGCTTATTACCCTCAACCATCTCTGGCTGAACGGGTTAACCGTAATCTCAGGTCCGCGCTTATTGCCTATCATCATGAAGATCATTCCAGGTGGGACACGTCCCTGCATTGGTTAGCTTTTGCTTTGAATTCGGCGGTTCATGAATCACATAAATTTACTCCAGCCTCTTTGATGTTCAAGTTTGTTCCCAACACGCCGCTCTCTAACCTCTGGTCCCTGAGTGACATTCTACCTGAGACAATAGACCCGGACAACATTAAAGATCTTTGGAAGAAGGCTAAAGCCAATCTTAAAGTGTCTCATGAAAAGGTTAGGGAAAGGTATGATCGTGGACGGAGACCCACCCCTTTGAAGGTAGGTGACCAAGTAATGGTCAAGAATTTTGTTCCCGCGGGCAAGCTTGCCCCCAGATTCCATGGGCCGTGTGTCATTCTTGATTTCCTTACGCCGGTTACGTTGTTATTAAGCAATCCAGCCACCGAGAGGATATTTAGGGTTCACCTGTCACAGGTGAAACCGGTGTAATTTCTGGGTTAACTTGCTTCATATAATCGTGAAAGGAATATGAAGGTTATATTTTTTTTTGAGTTTCACTTTTAAGGCTTTCTGCCCCTTCTCTAGTATTTTGTTTTATATGTAAGCATTTTTGTGAAACCTGCCCCGAACCATTAAACTGCCATCCTGTCCTTGCCACGGCCATTACCACGCTCCCGTCTCCTGCTCCACTACACACAGTGGCTCGCATCTGAAATTAATTTCTGCACGCCGCTGGCCCCTCAACCTCTCCACAAAGCCTGTGTCCTCAAAAAATGATGATGGTCCAACAATTCTGCCGCCTAGCTTTAATGTTTCAGTGCCCCCGCAGCCGCGCGGCGCCGTGCTGCGACTGGGTTAGAGGAAGGGCCCCCTCGGCCCCAGCGAGGACGACATGTGCACGGCGAGCCGGAGCCCTCCTCCCGGCTGAGGCTGATGTGCGGCGCACGACCTGCTACTTGCCCGCAGTCTGTATATGTTCACCGCGGGCGCGGCGTGCTTCAACACCACTGCTCCCCTCATAGTGCGGGCGAGCGGTATCTCAGGGTACTTGAGGGGTCCGAGCGGCCGCCTTTGGACGCAAGCTGCAACGGCCGGTCTGGCCATCCAACTTAATCTACATCAACTGTATGGACATTCCAGATCAACTTTAACACCTTTTCTTGGGTATTCTACTGCAATATTTGGTGGACTTAGAAAATTTTCTTCAACTTTAAAAACTAAAGTTTTCCTTCTGAATTCAACTTCTACAAACATAAAGACTTTACTTCACCAGCCACAACAAAAATTTTGAAACTGAATCAAACTAAATTTCAACCATTTCGATAAATGCTTCTGCAATCAATCTTGGTATCCACATCATAACTTGGACCTTGTTTTCAAACAAATTTCATGTGTCACCCCTGGAGGAACCTTTGGGGGGGGGAGGTCTGTACCGGGCGGTACACCTCCACGCCGCTAATTTAAAATGTGCGCCAATTGAAACTCCTCTGCTGGAGGAAGTCTGAACTTTATCTACGGTATTAATTTTCTACTTTCTCAGAAGATTTCACTACCTGGAAATTTTAGAGTTTTTGAACTGTGTCATTTTTGACGTATTTTTGTTTTGCTTGCAGTAAGAAGTGTGAACTTTCTCTTCTAGAGGACACTACTGAAGATCAACAATAGTGCACCCTAGTGCGGAGTGAAAGAACTGTTTTTTGGAGAAATTTTTATTTCAAAAGTTTGTTTCTTGTTAAATTTCTTTCTGTTATTGTTTAAGTTGGCTGTATACCCCTCTCTTTCCCCTTGTTTTGTATTTAGCCAATCCCGAATTTCTTTTATTAATTTCTGACCAATCTGATGTATCTTCCCCCAACTTGAATATGTTGCGGTATCCTACCCAATAAAGTGATTGTGGGCGGGTGTTTTCTTCCCTAAAACGCCTCGAACTTTCCGCGAGAGTATATAAACTGCTGATTTTTGGGTCTCTGCGCCACTTCTGTTCCATCTTTCAGTGTGTAAAGTACATAGCAGGGGGCAGGTAGCGCCTCTTTCTTCGGCGACAGTCAACAACCAGGTAATGGCCGATTAATAACTTCTTTCTTTGCTAGCTCAGCAGTTTAACTCTCGGGGCGGGGCCGAAGTTTTTTCCGTTATGTAACCTTCCTTAAAATGTAAAGAAACTTGTATCTATTCTATCTTTTAAACTACATATTGGGATAGAGAGTGCTTAACCCTCTCGAGCTCCCACTCATATTGTTTTGAGGTGAACTTATTTTTTTCTCTACCTATTCTTCTTTAACGTAATGTAAATTGTTTCCTTCTTAAGTCACCTCTGTAGTATGGGATTAGCCCTTGTATTAGTGGCCTAGAGCCAAATTAGGTTTTGAAACAAATGCATTAGGATTGCAGATCGCCTCCTCTCAAATTGTTATTCTGGAGGTCATGTAATTAACTTTTTTCACTTAATAGACCTCAGTAGGTTGGGTATGTTACCCCTGTGTCTATGTCCTGAGAGGACAACTTGAAGGTGGAGTTTGGTGTGGCCTTTGAGAGGCTTAAAGTTTGAGAGCGTGTGGCTCTTTCTTGAAAATTAAGTGTTGTATGCCTCGAGGAGGCCTTTCTGTGTAATTTGGGGCAAGTGCTCTTGAACATGAATGGGGTTTTCTGCCCCTCTGGTAAAACTTATTTTGAAGTAAAGTTGGGCTAATTGCCCTAGAAGTATGAATTCGGGGCTCGAAGCCCAAATACTGTAAATACTGTAATTGCACCTTTTGTTGCCTTGCTACTCTGTACCTGCCGTACTTGTTATTTCTTAAATTTGAAAAGAAAATATAACCTTGTTAAATTTTAAATTAATTTTACTTGCGTAGCTTGAGACCTGTTCACCACCCCGCACCTTTTTTCACGCATAACTACCGCAAAAACACGGTAACAATAATAATAATAATAATAATAATAATAATAATAATAATAATGAGGGATGGTGGAAAATCTTCAAAAGACACTTGTGAAAGCTCCGCACGCCACAAGTGTGTGGGATTCTTAACCACTAAAAACCACACACCCTTTTCCCCATGATGTGTGTCATCACCCCAGAACCGCTCTTGCATTACTTCAGGGTGATATCAAGCTTTGTCTTTCAGACTTCTTCTTTCTTCATTTCTCCTTTACGAACATTTGTACGCTTCCAATTCCTTCTTCTTCTGACGAAGGATATCCTCCACATACACTGCCCCGCGATCCCAGCTATTGCTGCCACTGTGAGGATTGCAGGTTCGGAAACCGTGCGGTATGCACATGCAATATGTAAAGCTGCTCTCCACTGTATGGCAGCTATCCTTGAACTGCTGGTTTCATAGCATCGCCGAAATAATATTATCTGTTGTCAATTCTCCTAGTTCAGTTTCCACACATCTTCTCTGTATCATCCAATGGCCGCACACAAAGAAAGTGTGAAATACGTCGTTGATGTCAACACAGTATATGCATTCTGTGTCACTCGCTCTGCCCACTTTATGCAGCAATTTCCGAAAATATCCATGTCCCGTAAGAAACTGTGTGAGATAGTAATTTACTTCACCATGGACCATTTCAACCCAGATATCCAAGCGTGGTATTAGTCGCCTGGTCCATTTACCCCGAGGGTCACTTTCCCATCTGAGTTGCCATCGCCTCATCCGTTGATTGAAGGCACACTTCTTTGCACATATCTTTCCCAGCTCTCCCGGGGTACGCCAAATTTCATGTTGCTCCAATGCAAGTAGGTCTATTGGAGCTATTGCTGCCACTGTGAGGATTGCAGGTTCGGAAACAGTGCGGTATGCACATGCAATATGTAAAGCTGCTCTCCGTTGTATGGCAGCTATCCTTCTCTAATACCAAGCAAATCTCAAGGATTCAGCCCAGATTTCAGAGCCATACAGGAGCACTGACTGAACCGTCGACATGAGAAGACGTCGTTTACTGGATTTTGGACCTTTAATATTTCCCATCAGTCTGCTAAATGCAGTCATGTATTTTGCTGCCTTATCTGTCGCTCTCTGAATATGATTCCAGAATGTGAGCTTGGAGTCAAGTGTCACTCCTAGATATTTTGTGCTCGCAGATGTTTCAATCACTAACTCTCCAACAGTCATTGGTACAAGAGTTTCGATCCTTTTCCTCGTCAGAAGAACTATCTCCGTTTTATGTTCGGCTAGTGTTAGACTGTGGCTCATCATCCATTCTTTTATGCGCCGCATCACCTGGTTAAATTTGATTTGAGCCATTTCAACATTACGAGCCATCATACATTATATTCCAAAGATCTGGACTAAGGATCGATCCCTGCGCTGCATTAAACTCAGATGTTTTATCTTTTGTCCATCTTCCGTATCATACAACAGAGTGCGATCTTTGAAGTAATCTCTCATTATGCGCATATGATATTGTGGTAGCTTGAAAGTTTCTTCAAGAGCTATCAACATGTCGCTCCACCTAGCCGAATTGAAGGCATTCTTCACATCCAGAGTTACAAGAAGTGTCAATTTACGGGAATGATGGTTGCCCGTTTGTGCTCTTTCTGCTGTATTCATCACCTCCCAAACTGCATCTAGCGTTGAGTGTCCTCTCCGAAATCCATGTTGGCAAACAGACAGATCCCCTGCTAGTTGAACTGCTGAGAGGATTCTGTGATGCAAAAGTTTCTCCGGGCCTTTTCCAGCTGTGTTCAGCATACATAAAGGTCTATAACAACCAAGTTTTCCTTTGCTGATCAAAACCAAATGGGCCATATTCCATCAGGGACTAAAAACACCCGCTTGCAGGCAATGACTGTACATATTCAGCAACAGTTCTGGACACAGTTCTGATATTATCTTTAGCATTTCTGTAGGTATATCATCTGGTCCTGGAGTTTTCTTGTTTCTAAGAGAACTAATAGCTCTATTCAGCTCTTCTGCTGTGAAGAGGGGTATATCATAGTAGTATAATTGGATAGTTCGGCGGCCACAACCCCCACCGGCTCCCAGAGGCCACCTCCACCACCACCACAGCCAGAGGCCTCCCAGATGCCTCCTCCACCACCACCACCACAGCCAGAGGCCTCCCAGAGGTCTCCTCCACCACCCGCGGGAAATTTGAATTTGTAAACAAAGCCACGTGCTTTTTGACAGCTGTCATCGACAACAACGCATCGCTAACCTCAGTACTGCCATCTTGACGGGCCTAAACCTCAGTAGTACCAACTTAACCTAACTAGCGCGAGGTAAACAAAGCCACGTGTTTTTTGACAGCCACGTGCTTTTTGACAGACAACAACGCATCGCTAACCTCAGTACTGCCATCTTGACGGGCCTAAACCTCAGTAGTAGCAACTTAACCTCACTAGCGTGAGATAAACAAAGCCACGTGAATTTTTTTGACAGCTGTTACCCGCCATCTTTAAACTACAGAGCACAGTGCTGCCCTCTTTAGCTACTTACCTTCGAAATGTGGTACGTCAGAGCTATCATCCGCCATCTTGCATCGCAAACCTCAGTGCTGCACTCTTTAGTTAGATACCTTTGAAATGTAGTGGCGGTAATTTGAGAAATTCTTTATGCTCTTGTTTGTAAACAAATCCACGTGCAGCTGCCATCCGCCATCTTTAATCTATAGAGCACCGTGCTGCCCTCTTTAGCTACTTACATTTGAAATGTGGTACGTCACAGCTGTCATTCGCCATCTTGCTTCGCAAACCTCAGTGCTGCACTCTTTAGCTAGATACCTTTGAAATGTAGTGGCGGTAATTTGAGAAATTCTTTATGCTCTTGTTTGTAATCAAATCCACGTGCAGCTGCCATCCGCCATCTTTAATCTATAGAGCACCGTGCTGCCCTCTTTAGCTACTTACCTTTGAAATGTGGTACGTCACAGCTGTCATCCGCCATCTTGCATCGCAAACCTCAGTGCTGCATTCTTTAGCTAGATACCTTTGAAATGTAGTGGCGGCAATTTGAGAAATTCTTTATGCTCTTGTTTGGAAACAAAGCCACGTGCTTTTTTGACAGCTGTCATCCGCCATCTTTAATCCAGAGAGCACCGTGCTGCCCTCTTTAGCCACTTACCTTTGAAATGTGGTACGTCACAGCTGTCATACGCCATCATGCATGGCAAACCTCAGTGCTGCACTCTTTAGCTAGATACGTTTGAAATGTAGTGGCGGCAATTTGAAAAATTCTTTATGCTCTTGTTTGGAAACAAACCTTTGCGCTTTTTTTGACAGCTATCATCCGCCATCTTTAATCCAGAGAGCACCGTGCTGCAATCTATGTGGGGGTGGTAAATTCTACGCGCTCTTGTTTGGAAACAAACCCATGTGCTTTTCTGACAGCTGTCAACCGCCAGAGAGCACCGTGCTGCCCTCTTTGTGCCGGTGGCAAATTCCATGTGCTTTTTGACAGCTGTCATCTGCCATCTTGCATCACAAACCTCAGTGCTGTACTCTTTAGCTAGATACCTTTGAAATGTGGTGGCGGAAAATTCCACGTGCTCTTGTTTGGAAACAAAGCCACGTGCTTTTTTGACAGCTATCGTCCGCCATCTTTAATCAATAGAGCACTGTGCTGCCCTCTTGCGTCAGCTGTCATCCGCCATCTTTAATCCACAGAGCATCGTACTGCTCTCTGTAGTAGCGGGTAATTTGAAAAGTTCTGTTAGCTGTCATCCGCCATCTTTAATCAAGAGAGCACTGTGCTGCCATCTTTAGCTCGATACCTTTGAACTGTGGTGGCGGCAAATTCCACGTGCTCTTGTTTAGTAAACAAACTCACGCGCTTTTTGTCAGCTGTCATCCGCCATCTTACAACGCAAACCTCAGTGCTACACTCTTTAGTTGAAAAATGGTGGCGGATAATTTAAAAAGAAAAATTCTACAGCAGCCATCTCTCGACGCTAATTGCACAAGATGGTGGCTATACATGACTCCTTAAAGGTGCTTATGCAAGATGATCGCTATATATAGTTTCTTATGAGACGCCCTTGGGATGCTTGCGCAAGATGGCGGTTATACAAGGCTCCTTATGAGACACCCTAGGGATGCTTGCGCAAGATGGTGGTTGCTCTTATGAGGCGGCTTAAGGATCCTTGCACAAGATGGCTAGAGACGCCCCCCCCAAGGATGCTTGTGCAAGATGGCGGACGCAGGATGGCGGCTATACATAGCTCCTTATGAGACAGCCAGTACTCGATACAACATGTGATCAGAACATTGATTGATGTGTTCAGAACACAAAATGAATGATCAAGACTAGAATCGAACACTGTACTGGATGTCGTTAACTTCAACATGTGATTAAAACATTGTTTGGTGTGTTCAGAACACTACATAAGTAGAATCGAACACTGTACTCGATACAACATGTTAGGGGATACCTTTGTTCTAAGAAGATCAGATTGAAACATAACAAGACTAGAATTGAACACTGCACTCGATACAACATGTGATCAGAACATTGATTGATGTGTTCAGATCACTAAACAAGTAGAACCGAACACTGTACAACATGTTAGGGGATACCTTTGTTCTAAGAAATTTAGATTGAAACATAACAAGACTAGAATCGAACACTGCACTCGATGTCGTTAACCTTAACATGTGATCCGATACAACATGTTAGGGGATACCTTTGTTTCAAGAAAATTAGATTGAAACATAGCAAGACTAGAATCGAACACTGTAAGAACATTGTTTGATGTGTTCAGAGCAAAGGTACAACTTCAATGATTTACCTAGTGTAAAAATCAAAAACACACACTGTGCACATATCGCATAGCTATCTTGCCTATCACTTGCCTAGTATGAAAATCAAAAACACACTGTGCACATATCGCATAGCTAACTCGGCAACACTTCAAATGATTTGCTTAGTACGAAAATAAAAAATAAAAATCTATACCGCGTAGCTAACTCGTTCATCGCACTGCTAAGAAAAATCAAGAAAGCACACTGCGTAGCCAACTCGCTTGGTCACTCGCTTAGTAATTGCAACACGACTAGAACACTGATACACGTTACTCTTTTTTTTCCTCGAAACACACACACACACTTAAATATAAAAATTTCATTGTTCCGTATTGAAATTATTAACATTAAAAATTAAATAATTGAAGTTCAGCCAATTCAATACATAAAAGAAAGAAATGTAGTACTTACATTCTTATTTAAATGGGACCGGTTTCGACCTTAGTCCAGGTCATCGTCAGCCGTAAAAACAAGTAGGCGAAATCACACAATGTTTATGAATATTGGAGAAATGGGTTAGTTTCACACTCTGTCAGGCACAAAGTCACAACACTATCAAATAATATAGCCTGTGAAGGTTATAAATAAACTTGAAGTCGCAGACGAATATTTTGTGGAAGCAAACCGCCAGTTCCCGGTGATCAGCGCGGCACATTCAAGGTCATGCGCTGCGGTCTCGAACGCCAAAGTAGAGTGGAGAATGTCTTGAAGGTCCAATATTTGTCTCGGTTGCGGGAAGTTAAGTACGTATATAAAAAATATACGACGCAAATCAGTTTCTCATTCAATTATACTGATTTGCGTCGTATATTTTTTATATACGTACTTAACTTCCCGCAACCGAGACAAATATTGGACCTTCAAGAAATTCTCCACTCTACTTTGGCGTTCGAGACCGCAGCGCATGACCTTGAATGTGCCGCGCTGATCACCGGGAACTGGTGGTTTGCTTCTACAAAATATTCGTCTGCGACTTCAAGTTTATTTATAACCTTCACAGGCTATATTATTTGATAGTGTTGTGACTTTGTGCCTGACAGAGTGTGAAACTAACACATTTCTCCAATATTCATAAACATTGTGTGATTTCGCCTACTTGTTTTTACGGCTGACGATGACCTGGACTAAGGTCGAAACCGGTCCCATTTAAATAAGAATGTAATTACTACATTTCTTTCTTTTATGTATTGAATTGGTTGAACTTCAATTATTTAATTTTAAATTTTAATACACACACACACGGATAAGAATGTTGCGAGATACTACATACATGATTTTTTTTTAAAAATAGGGGGGTGAAAAATCATAAATTATATGTACACATGTTGTCTCCTCCAAGTTGTAAGACGAAATAGACGGAGTACTGCGAGTTTCCGCTATAGCTGGCGAACGGAAGTAGCATGATATCTCAGCAAAAAAATACGCGTGAGCTTGCATACACGCAAGTCAGACACAATGATGGATACCGCGATTCAAATCCTGGCAACTTATGCCGTCAGGAAGGGCATCCGGCGAGCATCTAGCTGTAAATCCCCGATTCTCATGTTAGAAAGGGCAACTGTTGTAAAACATTCTTAATCCCAGTTCTTTGACGTCAGGAAGGGCAATCGGACGAAAACAATAGTGTATGATGTAAGAGGCTAGATACTGCTAGTTTTGCGTCAGGAAGGGCAACTAGTCTTAAAACAAATTCTTGCTATTTAAAATCTTAGTTTTGCGTCAGGAAGGGCATCCGGCTGTAAAACAATAGTTCGTGTTACAGCAATTTAAAATCTAAGAAGTGCATCTAGCTGTAAAACCCCGATTCTCGTGTTAAAAAGAGCATCTAGTTGTAAAACAGATTCTCAATCCCAGTACCTTGACGTCAGGAAGGGCAACCGGTCGAAAACAATAGTGTATGATGTAAGAGGTTAGATACTGCCAGTTTTGCGTCAGGAAGGGCAACTAGTCTTAAAACAAATTCTCGCGATTTAAAATCTTAGTTTTGCGTCAGGAAGGGCATCCGGCTGTAAAACAATAGTTCGTGATACAGCGATTTAAAATCTAAGAAGTGCATCTAGCTGTAAAACCCCGATTCTCGTGTTAAAAAGAAAACCTAGTTGTAAAACAGATTCTTAATCCCAGTTCTTTGACGTCAGGAAGGGCAACCGGTTGAAAAAAATAGTGTATGATGTAAGATGCTAGATACTGCCAGTTTTGCGTCAGGAAGGGCAACTAGTCTTAAAACAAATTCTTCTGATTTAAAATCTTAGTTTTGCGTCAGGAAGGGCATCCGGCTGTAAAATAATAGTTCATGATACAGCGATTTAAAATCATAGTTCCTGCACTAAGAAGAGCATCTAGCTGTAGATCCCCGATTCTCGTGTTCGAAAGGGCAAGTAGTTGTAAAACAGATTCTTAATCCGAGTTCTTTGACGTCAGGAAGGGCAACCGGTCGAAAACAATAGTGTATGATGTAAGAGGTTAGATACTGCTAGTTTTGCGTCAGGAAGGGCAAGTAGTCTTAAAACAAATTCTTGCGATTTAAAATCTTAGTTATGCGTTAGGAAGGGCATCCAGCTGTAAAACAATAGTTCGTGATACAGCGATTTAAAATCTAAAAAGTGCATCTAGCTGTAAAACCCCGATTCTCGTGTTAAAAAGAGCACCTAGTTGTAAAAGAGATTCTTAATCCCAGTTCTTTGACGTCAGGAAGGGCAACCGTTCGAAAACAATAGTGTATGATGTAAGAGGCTAGATACTGTCAGTTTTGCGTCAGGAAGGGCAACTAGTCTTAAAACAAATTCTTGCGATTTAAAATCTTAGTTTTGCGTCAGGAAGGGCATCCGGTTGTAAAACAATAGTTCGTGATACAGCGATTTAAAATCTTAGTTCCTGCACTAAGAAGAGCATCTAGCTGTAAATCCCCGATTCTCGTGTTAGAAAAGGCAACTAGCTGTAAAACAGATTCTTAATCCGTGTTCTTTGACGTGAGGAAGGGCAACCGGTCGAAAACAATAGTGTATGATGTAAGAGGCTAGATACTGCTAGTTATGTGTCAGGAAGGGCAACTAGTCTTAAAACAAATTCTTGCGATTTAAAATCTTAGTTTTGCGTCAGGAAGGGCATCCGGTTGTAAAACAATAGTTCGTGATACAGCGATTTGAAAATCTTAGTTCCTGCACTAAGAAGAGCATCTAGCTGTAAATCCCCGATTCTCGTGTTAGAAAGGGCAACTAGTTGTAAAACAGATTCTTAATCCGTGTTCTTTGACGTGAGGAAGGGCAACCGGTCGAAAACAATAGTGTATGATGTAAGAGGCTAGATACTGCTAGTTATGCGTCAGGAAGGGCAACTAGTCTTAAAACAAATTCTTGCGATTTAAAATCTTAGTTTCGCGTCAGGAAGGGCATCCGGCTGTAAAACAATAGTTCGTGATACAGCGATTTA
This sequence comes from Anabrus simplex, assembly GCF_040414725.1. Lineage (NCBI taxonomy): Eukaryota > Metazoa > Arthropoda > Insecta > Orthoptera > Tettigoniidae > Anabrus > Anabrus simplex. The sequence continues at coordinate 182,032,772 of NC_090269.1, forward strand.
AAATCTTAGTTCCCGCACTAAGAAGTGCATCTAGCTCAAAAAACCCCGATTCTCGTGCTAGAAAGGGCATCTAGTTGTAAAACAGATTCTTAAACCGAGTTCTTTGACGTCAGGAAGGGCAACCGGTCGAAAACAATAGTGTATGATGTAAGAGGTTAGATACTGCCAGTTTTGCGTCAGGAAGGGCAACTAGTCTTAAAACAAATTCTTGCGATTTAAAATCTTAGTTTTGCGTCAGGAAGGGCATCCGGCTGTAAAACAGTAGTTCATGATACAGCGATTTAAAATCTTAGTTCCCGCACTAAGAAGTGCATCTGGCTGTAAAACCCCGATTCTCGTGTTAAAAAGAGCATCTAGTTGTAAAACAGATTGTTAATCCCAGTTCTTTGACGTCAGGAAGGGCAAACGGTCGAAAACAATAGTGTATGATGTAAGAGGTTAGATACTGCTAGTTTTGTGTCAGGACGGCCAACCAGTCGTAAAACAGATTCTTGTGATTTATAATCTCGCGTCAGGAAGGGCAACCGGCCGTAAAACAGATACTTGCGATTTAAAATCTCATGTTATGGAAGGGGGTACTCGGCTGTAAAACATATTTTTAATCCCGGTCCTGTTACGTTAGGAACTACATCTAGCTGTAAAACAGGAGCTGCAAACATTTACAGTGTTAAGCTTTAGTAGCATGCTATGGGTTACATTTTTGTTCTACCGCATAGAACACTATCTTTGAAGTTGTATCGGTGCAGTCATTCAGAGCGAGGTGCGGAATGCATGTGTTGGCTGAAATTGTACACGCATCTTCCGGCTGCACTAACCTTGAAACGAGGACACGGCGTGCTGATAAGCCACTTGTAACTCACGGAATGTCTTCTTAGCTGTGTGTAGCATTCAACTGGTGTAAGCTCCTAACATAAAATATTATGGTTGTACGGAGAGGTTAAAACACAGTGCCACCATATAGCCTACCCCTATCGAAAGAGCCTGCACGGTGCAGGCATATAGGCTACTCCTGTTGAAGGAGCCTGTACAAGGTTTAACGCCTCCATCAACAGCCCTTACTTAATGCTGGCTTTTTGCACGCCCTCAGCCTGCACACAGCTTATCGCCTCCATCCGACAGATGAATCACTATCAAGATCTTGTACTCACAATCATTTTCGAAGGAGTCTGCACAAGGTTTAACGCCCCCATCAACAGCCCTTACTTAATGCTAGCTCTTTGCACGCCCTCGAAACTACCTGAGAATGTAATATGCAACAGTAGGATCACCCCCATCCGACAAATGAATCACCCTCAACACTCTTGTACCCGCAATCATTCTCGCTACTTCGGGAGATAGCAGGTTCGAACTCCTACTGTCGGAAGCCGTAAAAAATAGCAAATGCTAGGCGAGGGACCTGCGCGATCGTCATAACATGATCTAGCCGGATGCCCTTCCTGACGGCATAAGTTGCCAGGATTTGAATCGCGGTATCCATCATTGTGTCTGACTTGCGTGTATGCAAGCTCACGCATATTGTTTTGCTGAGATACCATGCTACTTCCGTTCGCCAGCTATAGCGGAAACTCGCAGTACTGCGTCTATTTCGTCTTACAACTTGGAGGAGACAACATGTGTACATATAATTTATGATCTTTCACCCCCCTATTTTTTTAAAAAAACATGTAAGTATGTAGTATCTCGCAACATTCTTATCCGTGTGTGTGTGTGTGTTTCGAGAGAAAAAAAGAGTAACGTGTATCAGTGTTCTAGTCGTGTTGCAATTACTAAGCGAGTGACCGAGCGAGTTGGCTACGCAGTGTGCTTTCTTGATTTTCGTATGAAATATATCAGTGTATTCGCAATTACTAAGCGTCTTAGCTGTGCGATGAACGAATTAGCTCCGCGGTATAGATTTTTATTTTTTATTTTCGTACTAAGCAATTCATTTGAAGTGCTGCCGAGTTAGCTATGCGATATGTGCACAGTGTGTTTTTGATTTTCATACTAGGCAAGTGATAGGCAAGATAGCTATGCGATATGTGCACAGTGTGTGTTTTTGATTTTTACACTAGGTAAATCATTGAAGTTGTACTTTTGCTCTGAACACATCAAACAATGTTCTTACAGTGTTCGATTCTAGTCTTGCTATGTTTCAATCTAATTTTCTTGAAACAAAGGTATCCCCTAACATGTTGTATCGGATCACATGTTAAGGTTAACGACATCGAGTGCAGTGTTCGATTCTAGTCTTGTTATGTTTCAATCTAATTTTCTTAGAACAAAGGTATCCCCTAACATGTTGTACAGTGTTCGGTTCTACTTGTTTAGTGATCTGAACACATCAATCAATGTTCTGATCACATGTTGTATCGAGTGCAGTGTTCAATTCTAGTCTTGTTATGTTTCAATCTGATCTTCTTAGAACAAAGGTATCCCCTAACATGTTGTATCGAGTACAGTGTTCGGTTCTACTTGTTTAGTGATCTGAACACATCAGTCAATGTTCTGATCACATGTTAAGGTTAACGACATCGAGTGCTGTGTTCAATTCTAGTCTTGTTATGTTTCAATCTGATCTTCTTAGAACAAAGGTATCCCCTATCATGTTGTACAGTGTTCGGTTCTACTTGTTTAGTGATCTGAACACATCAATCAATGTTCTGTTCACATGTTAAGGTTAACGACATCGGGTGCAGTGTTCGATTCTAGTCTTGTTATGTTTCAATCTGACCTTCTTAGAACAAAGGTATCCCCTAACATGTTGTATTAAGTACAGCGTTCGATTCTACTTATGTAGTGTTCTGAACACACCAAACAATGTTTTAATCACATGTTGAAGTTAACGACATCCAGTACAGTGTTCGATTCTAGTCCTGATCATTCATTTTGTGTTCTGAACACATCAATCAATGTTCTGATCACATGTTGTATCGAGTACTGGCTGTCTCGTAAGGAGCTATGTATAGCCGCCATCTTGCGTCCGCCATCTTGCACAAGCATCCTTGGGGGGGTCTCTAGCCATCTTGTGCAAGGATCCTTAAGCCGCCTCATAAGAGCAACCACCATCTTGCGCAAGCATCCCAAGGGCGTCTCATAAGAAACTATGTATAGCGATCATCTTGCATAAGCACCTTTAAGGAGTCATGTATAGCCACCATCTTGTGCAATTAGCGTCGAGAGATGGCTGCTGTAGAATTTTTCTTTTTAAATTATCCGCCACCATTTTTCAACTAAAGAGTGTAGCACTGAGGTTTGCGTTGTAAGATGGCGGATGACAGCTGACAAAAAGCGTGTGAGTTTGTTTACTAAACAAGAGCACGTGGAATTTGCCGCCACCACAGTTCAAAGGTATCTAGCTAAAGATGGCAGCACGGTGCTCTCTTGATTAAAGATGGCGGATGACAGCTAACAGAACTTTTCAAATTACCCGCTACTACAGAGAGCAGCACGGTGCTCTGTGGATTAAAGATGGCGGATGACAGCTGACGCAAGAGGGCAGCACAGAGCTCTATTGATTAAAGATGGCGGACGACAGCTGTCAAAAAAGCACGTGGCTTTGTTTCCAAACAAGAGCACGTGGAATTTTCCGCCACCACATTTCAAAGGTATCTAGCTAAAGAGTACAGCACTGAGGTTTGTGATGCAAGATGGCGGATGACAGCTGTCAAAAAGCACGTGGAATTTGCCACCGGCACAAAGAGGGCAGCACGGTGCTCTCTGGCGGTTGACAGCTGTCAGAAAAGCACATGGGTTTGTTTCCAAACAAGAGCGCGTAGAATTTACCACCCCCACATAGAGGGCAGCACGGTGCTCTCTGGATTAAAGATGGCGGATGATAGCTGTCAAAAAAAGCGCAAAGGTTTGTTTCCAAACAAGAGCATAAAGAATTTTTCAAATTGCCGCCACTACATTTCAAACGTATCTAGCTAAAGAGTGCAGCACTGAGGTTTGCCATGCAAGATGGCGGATGACAGCTGTGACGTACCACATTTCAAAGGTAAGTAGCTAAAGAGGGCAGCACGGTGCTCTCTGGATTAAAGATGGCGGATGACAGCTGTCAAAAAAGCACATGGCTTTGTTTCCAAACAAGAGCATAAAGAATTTCTCAAATTGCCGCCACTACATTTCAAAGGTATCTAGCTAAAGAGTGCAGCACTGAGGTTTGCGATGCAAGATGGCGGATGACAGCTGTGACGTACCACATTTCAAAGGTAAGTAGCTAAAGAGGGCAGCACGGTGCTCTATAGATTAAAGATGGCGGATGGCAGCTGCATGTGGATTTGATTACAGACAAGAGCATAAAGAATTTCTCAAATTACCGCCACAACATTTCAAAGGTATCTAGCTAAAGAGTGCAGCACTGAGGTTTGCGAAGCAAGATGGCGGATGACAGCTGTGACGTACCACATTTCAAAGGTAAGTAGCTAAAGAGGGCAGCACGGTGCTCTATAGATTAAAGATGGCAGCTACACGTGGATTTGTTTACAAACAAGAGCATAAAGAATTTCTCAAATTACCACCACTACATTTCAAAGGTATCTAGCTAAAGAGTGCAGCACTGAGGTTTGCGATGCAAGATGGCAGATGACAGCTGTGACGTACCACATTTCAAAGGTAAGTAGCTAAAGAGGGCAGCACTGTGCTCTGTAGTTTAAAGACGGCGGGTGACAGCTGTAAAAAAAATTCACGTGGCTTTGTTTATCTCACGCTAGTGAGGTTAAGTTGGTAGCACTAAGGTTTAGGCCCGCCAAGATGGCAGCACTGCCGATGACAGGTGACGAATTTACATCTACTACGATAAAGAGGGCAGCACAGTGCTCTGTGGTTTAAAGATGGTGGACGACAGCTGTCAAAAACGCACGTGGCTGTCAAAAAGCACGTGGCTTTGTTTACCACGCGCTAGTTAGTGTACCAGGCGGTACACCTCCACGCCGCTAATTCAAACCTTGCGCCAGTTGAAACTCCCCTACTGGAGGGAGTCTGAACTTTATCTAATGTATTAATTTTCAAGTGTCTCAGAAGATGTCACTACTTGGAAATTTTGAAGTTCCTGAACTGGGTCGTTTTCGATGTATTTTTGTTTTACCTGTAGTAAGAAGTTTGAACTTTCTCTTCTAGAGGACACTACTGAAGAACTACAATAGTGCACACTAGTGCGACGTGAAAGAACTGTTTTTTGGAGAAATTTTTATTTCAAAAGTTTGTTTCTTGTTAAATTTCTTTCTGTTATTGTTTAAGTTGGCTGTATAACCCTTTCTTTCCCCTTGTTTTGAATTTAGCCAATCCCGAATTTCTTTAATTAATTTATAACCAATCAGGGGTATCCTCCCCAGAGGGGATATATTGCTTAACCCTAGCCAATAAAGTTTTTGTGGGAGGGTGTTCTCATTCCTCAAACGCCTCGAACTTTCCGCGAGAGTATATAAACTGCTGATTTTAGGGTCTCCAGGCCACTTCAGTACTATCTTTCAGTGTGTAAAGTACATAGCAGGGGGCGGGAAGCGCCTCTTTCTTCGGGCAGCAGTTCAACAACAAGGTAATGGCCGTTTAAGAACTTCTTTTCTTGCTAGCTCAGCAGTTTAACTCTCGGGGCGGGTCCGAAACCTTTCACCATGTAACTTTCCTCTAAAATGTAAAGACAGTTTCAATTCCTTTTTTTTTAAACTAAAAATTTGGGACAGAGAGTGCTTAACCCTCTTGAACTCCCACGCATATTGTTTTGAGGTGAACTTATTTTTCACAACCGATTCTTCCTTAACGTAATGTAAATTGTTTCTTTCTAAAGTCACCGCTTTAGTATGGGATTAGCCCTTGCATTAGCGGCCTAGAGCCAGTTTAGGTTTTAAACAAATGTATTAGGAGTGCTGATGGCCTCCTCTCAAATTGGTATTTTAGAGGCCATGTAATTAACCTTTTCTCTCTTAATAGGCCTCAGTAGGTTGGGTATTTTACCCCTGTTTTCGTGTCCGTGGAGGACAATTTGAAAGTGGAGTTTGGTGTGGCCTTTGATAGGCTTAAGGTTTGAGAGCGAGTGGCTCTTTCCTGAAAATTGAGTGTTGTATGCCTCGAGGAGGCTTTACTGTGTAATTTTGGAGCAAGTGCTCCTGGGCATGAATGGGGTTTTCTGCCCCTCTGTGAAAACTTATTTTGGAGTAAAGTTGGGCTAATTGCCCAAGAATTGTGAGTTCGGGGCTCGAAGCCCAAATCCTGTAAATACTGTAATTGTACTTTTGTTGCCTTGCTACTCTGTACCTGCCATGCTTGTTATTTCTTGATTCTAAAAGAAAATATAACCTTGTTAAATTTTAAATTAATTTTAATTTCGTAGCCTGAGACCTGTTCACCCCGGCACCTTCTTTCACCTCTGCTAATCCACCAAACCATGGTAACAGTTAAGTTGGTACTACTGAGGTTTAGGCCCGTCAAGATGGCAGTACTGAGGTTAGCGATGCGTTGTTGTCTGTCAAAAAGCACGTGGCTTTGTTTACCTCGCGCTAGTTAGGTTAAGTTGGTACTACTGAGGTTTAGGCCCATCAAGATGGCAGTACTGAGGTTAGCGATGCGTTGTTGTCGATGACAGCTGTCAAAATGCACGTGGCTTTGTTTACAAATTCAAATTTCCCGCGGGTGGTGGAGGAGACCTCTGGGAGGCCTCTGGCTGTGGTGGTGGTGGTGGTGGAGGAGGCTTCTGGGAGGTCTCTGGCTGTGGTGGTGGTGGAGGAGGCATCTGGGAGGCCTCTGGCTGTGGTGGTGGTGGTGGAGGTGGCCTCTGGGAGCCGGTGGGGGTGGTGGCCGCCGAACTGTCCAATTATACTACTTATCATCCAGTTCTTTTTCATCGTCACAGTCAATATTCTCTGGATGGTCTGAGAATAGTGTATCCACAATTTGTCTAATGGTTTGCGGATCCGCACTTGGCGTCGAAAATGTCCCAAGTTTCTTCATTACAATCTTGTAACCTAGTCTCCATGGATCTTCTACTTCTTTAGCTAGTGCCCACCATTTATCAGCTTTACTTTTTCTAATTGCATTACAAAGTTCCTTCCTCGCTGTAACCGAGGTATTCTCTGGACTGCCTCTCATCTTTTGAGCCCTGCGTCGAAATTGGAGACAATTCCTTCTCAGTTCAGCAATCACTTTGGTCCACCAGTACGCTGGGCGCTTGCAATTTCGCAGTCTCCTTTGGGACATTGAGGCGTTGCATGCTTGATGGATTAGCTGTATGGTGAGTTCAACATATACACCAGCTGCTTCTTGCCCTCTACGAGCGAAACATTTTTCTTTTATGTTCTTCATTCCATTCCGTATTACATCAATGAACTTTTCCTTGTCGATACCGGTTACGTTCCACCGTGCTCGCCTCCGCAAGATGTTTCTTTCTTGAGCAGATTCTTGGAGCAGTCGAAAGATGATATATTGATGATCACTCCCCGTATAGTTCTCGATCACGTGCCATTCAGTAATCTTAGGGGTGATGTCCTCGGTGAGAAGGTTACATCCGGTATTGTTCCCTGGCAGCCTGGCCGTCGAAATGTTGGCACATTTCCAATGTTGTTGACCACCAAACCCGTTCTGGATGCCATCTCCATTATACGCCGTCCTCTGGAGTGGCATGCCCCATTCCGACGCTTGAGCATTTACGTCACCAGCGACCACTAGTCTGTTTTCCATTCCGCGTATTACATCCTCAAAGCCATCAAGTTTTATCTGAAAGTTGGAAACAGATTCATTTGGCGTAAAATAACAGCTTACAATAGTAATTCCCCCAGTCTGTACCCAAACAAAACCGTTTTCGCATCCATGCTGAGTTACTGAAACTTTTCCTAGATCTGGTATCCAAATTGCAGCTGTTCCGAGGTTATCCACAAACCACCCTGAATGGTCCCTCTCTTGATAAGGTTCGCTAATAATAATGATGTCTACTTCCATCTCATAAATCAGCTGTGTCATAAGATCGTTAGCTGCTTGACTCTTGTGCATGTTTGCTTGAAGGATTCGCATCATTTACTGTGATTTTTGGCCTTTTCCAGAATTTCATGAAATATTGCACATGCTCCCGATCCAGGAACATGATTTCGTTTAGCTTCATTGACACCCTTGTCTGTACAAAACATGCATCGCGGATTATTCTTTTTACAATCCACTGCCTTGTGACCAGATTCTCCACACTTAAAACTGAGCTTACTTCTGTCGGGGCCTGTGCAGTTTCTTGTCAGGTGTCCATACGATAGGCATCGAAAGCAGCGAGGTAACATGGTTCTAGCACGTACTCTGCAGTATAGCCATCCTATCTTAATTTTTTCCTGCTTCCAGTAGTTTCTGAGCATCCTCATCTTTGGTTTCGAAGATGACAAGTTTCTGTCCCCAGCTGTTTGGTTTCGAGATCGATATTTTCAGCTCTCCATGAGGATTGCCGGAATTTCGTCTTACTGCTTCCTCCACGTCTGCAGCGGTAGTGACTCAATCCATGTCTCGAATCTCCAATGTAGTTCGGGGAATTAAAGCCTTTACATCGCCATCTCGTCCGAGGGCATCTCTCAGAGAATTACTGAATATCTCCCTGTTTTCAATCTTTGTTGTTTTATTGAATTCAAGAACAACAGCTCCAGCTCTTGTTTTGCAGATAGATCGAATGCCTGCTCCACTGTCTTCCGGCTTCACCCTGTTCCTGATATCCTTCAAAACATTCGTGAAAGTCTTACCGTTCATTGGTTTAATGATTACAGCTTCTGAACGACTCAGATTTAGAATGAGGCCGCTAAACGCTGTACTTTAAGGATCATTAACGGCCTGTTTCATTGGGATATCTTCGTGCTTCCCATCCTCACTCTTCTTCTTGGATACAAACGTTTCCCCATTTTCCTTGATCTTCCTCCGAGTCATTTGTCACTGGTGATGTGTTGGACAACTCCTTATACTCCATGGTAGTTGATCTGTGATTTAGTTCTTCTGCAGATTTCTTCCACAAAATCCTGTATGTTGCTCCAGCCTCTAAAGCTTCTTCCAACTTCATGAAGCCATTTTTTATTTCCGTTTTCAGGTTCCTAAGAGGAATAGCCATGATGTTTTCAACAGTGATCTTGCAATCTCAAGATGTACCTCTTCTTTATACTGATTCTCCATTATCTGCCAACTGATATCATCAATCAGATTTAAGTCAATACTCCTACCGTTTCGGCCATTGTGGATGCTTTCCCTCGATACTCCAGGGAGCTCCACTGTATCACACTGAATCTCTGCTTCTGCCATCACACCAATGAGGGAGTCTAGTTGGCCGTGTCTTGAGCCAAGGGGATGATGTCGTGAGTGGGCGCTGGGAGCGCTTACACTAGAAAATGATCGTCTATCTACCGCAGAGCTACTACTACGTGATTTTGATCTTTGGCCAGATGGCTGCTCGCAACAAGCTTATTTCACCGCAAACTTTTCAATATTTCACTCAATATTCTGTCGATCCATTTGTAAACAAACACATCTACCATGTAATGGAGCTTAAAATAACCATACAAGCTTGTTTCGGTTAAGTGCCTTTACAATATAAACCCGCTTTCTTGAGCTATCTTGTAGCTGTGAAGTTCATGCGTCCTTTCATATCCAACAATCCCAATAATAATAATAATAATAATAATAATAATAATAATAATAATAATAATAATAATAATAATAATAATAATAATAATAATAACAATAATAATAATAATAACAATAATAATAGTAATACCCGTGTGGGGATTTACCAGTTACCTCCATCGGGTGCATCCCATTGGAATTGGGGAAGCTTGCTGGCTCTGCCGCCAGCAGAGTCAGAGGGTAGTAGGGAAATCAAAATAACACCGTTGAAAAAAAGAAAAAGAAAAAAAAAAAAACTGGTCCCTTGCCAGGGTTATGGCGAAGACTGGTAAATGACCAGAAGCCAGATAACATCTTGAGGCAACCTCTAGGGCTAACAACCCTAGTTGTAAAAGGATAGGTACCCGTCCAAAACAAAGTCAAATCAAGAAGCATGATGGCACAACATTTCAAGAAATATACCCCAGAGGGTAAGTCTTTGGATAAATCCCTCGTTGTGAACACCACGGCGCACAAGTCTCGTTCCGATTCTGGGGGAGACTCGACATCATGCAAGAGATGAGTCGGAGTGTCTCGGTGTACCCCGAAGTCAAAAACTCAGGCCAAAATCCAAAATCTATCAAGCAACTTTCAATATAAATTCACTTACACAAACTGGCAAGCTGAAAACCCTCACCAAAGCTCTTCACAAAAATCAGATATCCATAATGGCCCCACAAGAAACAAGGTACCCAGATGAAGAGATTTTTGAATCTGAAGGCTACCAATTTTTCAAGAGCAAAGCACAAAAAGGAATCCTCAATGGAGCTGTGATGCTTGGAACCGCGTTTGCTGTTAGAACCAAGATCCTTAAATCGCTTGCTAGTTTCGAACCAGTGAATGACAGATTGTCTATACTAACAATTAAATGCGCAAACAAAACCTACGCCCTAGTTAACGCACATGGTCCGACGAACGATAAGAACAAGTCTGATCCAGCCAAAGTTGATCATTTCTGGGACCTACTGGGTGAAAAATTAAAATAAATTCCCAAACACCATGTCAAGCTTCTTTTGGGTGACTTCAATGCCCAACTAGGTCATGAACAGAAGTACAAGAAAGTTATAGGAAATTACCCTGCTCACAAAAGAACCAATCCCAATGGCAAAAGACTGGTGTCCATTTGCAAAAATCACAACCTGCAGGTCATGTCAACCCACTTTCCACCCAGAAAGCAAACGACTTGGCGTTCTCCCGTCCAAACTCTCGGAGAGTTCCAAATAGATCATGTGGCAATCTCCAGGAGAAACAGCCCTGAAATTATGAATGTCAAAGTAAAGAAAGGCATCAATGTGGCCTCAGATCACTATATGTCTCTGATCAAATTCAAACCAATTCCTGCAAACACAAGGAAGACAACCAAACAGATCGTACGCTTCGACAACGATACACTTCGGCAAAAGGTCGAGGAGTACCAGAAGAAGGCTAGATCAAATGACTGTGACTTTAACAACACCAGAAGTCTCCTTGTTGAGGCCGTCAAAGACGTTGCAGAAATCAAGAGAAGCAAAAAGCATGCCTAGTGGAATGATACCTGTGAATCAGTCCTCAAAGAAAGACTCAATGCGTGGAAACAGTACTACTCTACGAAATCAGAAACTGACTGGGAATCCTACGAAACCCAACGTGCCCAAGCAGCTAGGGTGTTCAGAACTGAGAAACGTATATTCGAAAAATCTCTCATTGATAAGTGTACCGGGAGGTACACCTCTACGCCGTACTTTTAAATCTTGCGCCAATAAAACCTCCTCTACAAGAGAAACTCGGAACTTAAAACTGCACCAACTTCTAAATTTTCTCAGAAGATGTCACTAGCGTAACTTTTTTTTTGGTGAAGTTTCCTGAACTGTGTGAAATTCTACTTGTTTTGTTTTCCATTCAGCAAGAAGTTTGGACAGTCTCACATAGAGGTCACTACAAAAACTATGATCATGCACGCTGGTGCGCAGTGAAAGAACCTTTCAGAAAAAATTTTGTTTTCATAAGTTTTTCCTTTACTAAATTTCATTCATTCATTCATTTTTGGGTTGGCAATATTTATCCTGTCTACCACGGAAAACCATTTTCAGGGCTGCCGACAGTGGGATTCGAAACTACTATCTCCCGAATACTGGATACTGGCCCCACTTAAGTGACTGCAGCTATCGACCTCGGTCACAGGTTTCTTCTTCGATTTAATGTGTAACTTTAAGGGACCCAATAAAAGAGACAGAGTGTGGCTTAATTATTCATGAAAGGTCTCGAACTTTCCCCGAGAGTTTATAAACTGTTGATTTTCTTGTCTCTCGGCCACTCGATCAACTTCTAACTAAGTGTGGGGACGTAAAGCAGGAGACGGGAAGTGCCTCTTTCACCAGGCAGCAGGTCTTCAGCAAGGTAATGACCATTTAACCTTTATTTCTTGCTAGCTCAGCAGTTTAACCCGCGGGAAAGGTCCGAAACCTTTACAGTGTAACCTAATTTCCTAAATATGTAATTTTCTGCCGGTTTATGTAAAAACTTAAGTAAAATCTACAACTGTAATTCGGGGATAGAGAGTGATTTACCCTGTCGAGCTCCCCTTCATATTGGTTTGAGGTGACTACATTTTATAAATGGTTTACTTCCTTTCTGTAATGTCTTAAATTTTTCTTATACGAGTCACCTACATAGTTTGGGAATAGCCCCTATTTCATCAGCCTAGTGCCTTGTAGGTTTTAAGAAGCTACATAGAGGAGTGCAGGGGTTCGCTTCCTTTCAGTTTCGGGCCATTTATTTCCTGTTATTTCTTCTACACGAAGGCCCTGTAGGCTGGGTACGAGATACCCCTGTCTCATTTTTGTAAGTTGTGCCTTGATGGTAATTTATTATAAAGTATGGCATTGCCTTGAATAGGCTTGAAAAACTGAGCGTGTCTGCTCTTTTCTAGTGTTGTTTGGATGCCTCTGGGAGGCTTGACATTGCAAAGTGGGAGCAAGTGCTCCATGTCATTAGGGGATTTCTGCCCTTGAAACAAATTTGGGTTTTGAGATAGGAACTAAAAAATTGTAAAACCAAGGGCTTGTAGCCAAAGTGTGTTAAAGATTCAAAATCTTGATTCCCCCCTCCCCAAATCTTGTTTTTAATTTGCTATGTAATTGTAATTATCTCAAAAAGTGAGAATTTGTTAACTTGTTGCTTTTCGAAAATATAACCTTCCATTTCAGTTTAAATTCTTTCTATATCTAATTCCATACATATTACAGTTATCTTGTGTTACCAAGGTGTGTTTTTTCTATTCACCGTTTTCAATGCAGCACTGTCACTGTCCCTTTTGGTATTTGTGACCACGGCCTTAAGCCGCTTCCCTTCTCTGTTTTCAATAAGTGTGTTTTTCTTTCGGTGATTTTATGCTGTGTTATGTTTGTTGTTACCCAACCGTGTTTGGTCTCTCTCTTTCTTGTATTTGCTTTAACTCCCTTTGGGGGCGAATACACTAACAACCTTCTCACCTGGGGGCATTACTCCTACGCGTGTAAGGTTTTCCTGCCCAAGTCCAAAGGGCTGGTTTGGTGGCCTGGAGGACGGTGTCGGTCAGAATATATAATAATAATAATAATAATAATAATAATAATAATAATAATAATAATAATAATAATAATAATAATAATAACTGATGAAGTACTTGGCGAGTGTCTAATACGCAAATTATTTATAAAAATGAGAATAAAATATCTGTACCTTGTATTAGTTTCCACTGTCAATAAAATTACACAGGAATCATTTGCATTTTCAAATTGGCAAACATGAAGCCTATTCACTTGTCAGACAGGAGGCTTTTATACCTGGAGAAACTCTGCTCAACATCACATGACATTATGGGAGCAAATTTGAAGTTGAAATTCTGGTTTAGAATCCTCAAATTTTGCTTTGTTTCACAAAGAATGTCACTTATCTTGCAAAGCATAGAATAACAATAACTTAATTCAGACAACAACACCCTTCCCAATTTTGCACTAACTCTATCATTGCTTTAGATCATTCTCAGTTTTTTTTTTTAAAATCTCAAAGCAGAAGCCCTGCAGTTTCAAGACAGTGACTGTCCTTGATATTCTGCCGAAGTCTGAATTGTGTATAACAAGTTTCTGATCTCCTAGAAATAAAATCTTGCATAATTTCTATACATGATGAATCAGAAGGATCAAACTCTTGAATTACCCTCTCAAAGAAATCATATTTCTGCAATAATATTGAATAGCATGAAGCCACATCCTCTAACAAGTAAGGATAGATTGAAGAGGAAAAGGTAGAGCAAGGGATGTTTCTTTCACCTTCCGTCCTCAACGTGGAGCTTCTGCCAATCAACACAAACCATGTGCGAGACATGTAACATGGACCATTTTATGGCAAAGCAGTCCTTTTCCTGCCTTGGTCGTGTAAGGTGTAGCATCAGTTCAAACAGTAGAATGTTTTCTCACTTTACAACATTTGGTCAAAATAGCTTCATAGCATCATCAAACAGCACTGCAATCGCGGAATGATTTACTTTATCAAGAAATTCACATTTTAGAAGAAAAACTTCACCGAATGTACATCTCTAAGAAGGATGTGAATCTGGCATTATTTGCTTTTTTTATATAAGAATTTTGGAAGTAACATCATCACGCAGATATCTTTACAAGTGTTATCTAAACAAGACTGTATTTGAAGAAGCTCCCTCAAAAAGAAGTTGCTGCCTGTTCACTGTTAAACACCTTTGATGCTTTTTTTATCTGCTTTACGTTGCACTGACACAAAATAGGTCTTATGGCAACAATTGGATAGGCAAGGACTAGGACTACGAAAGGAAGCAACCACGGCCTTAATTAAGGTGTGCAAATAGGAAACCACAGGAAACCATCTTCAGGAATACTTACAGTGGGGTTCAAACTCACTATCTTCCGAATGTAAGCTGACAGCCATGATACCTTTGATGCTTACCAGTATCACAGTGCTGTTGCACATTAAAACGCTTCTGAACCAATACCTTTGGTTGACAGAGATTGTAGTATAAAATAACACCATCACTACTAAAAATCTGTTCCCCAAATTCTTGAACAAACTGTCTCAGTTTTGTACTTTCTGAACACTACCCTTCAGGTATGCTGAAATCACAATGAAAGACTAAAGATGTGATCTCAAACCAAGGACAGTTGATGGTTTGAGGGGAGGTTAGTTCAGTTGCCCTAGCTTTTCCAGAAAACAAGAATCCTGGCAACGTGATCATTCAGATAAGAGCCAAGATTAAATTGCTCCAAGCCGAGCTGCCTTATTCAGAATACTGTCTTTCACTATCACGGTTGAGCTCATTAGTAATTTCCATTAACCCTCCTTTGTCCATGATTTTACTTCTACCTGCTAAATACTGTACCAGGAAAGCCTATGTCCTGGTCCATATCAATCGAAAGAAACGTTATTCCAGCATAAAATATCCGTCCGACGTACGAACATTTAAATAAAGGAATGTTCCAGCATGTGCCAGACTTCACGAGTGCACTAAGCGAAGTCAAGTGACGTCACCTGTCGCTCGAAGCTCACCTCCCCTAGAGATATTTCTCGAAAAGAATTTTCTTTTCGCAAGCTTTTCAATGCCTTAACCAATTTCAACGGGACAAATGCTGAATTGTAGCGGACGTCATAAAAGTTAATCCCTGTGAATTTCGAATTAATCCATCCCATGGTTGTTGAGTTATAATAATTTAAAGTCTAAGAAAATTATACACTCACGGTCGCATGGCCAAGAGAACTACCCCTCCCAGCGCCGGTATATATATGTCAAGGCTAACAAGCAGAGCAGCGCAGTACAAGGACGAGTACACAAATGTGTGCGAGTGAGACAGAGGAGAGACCGACCCTTGTACAGTATGTCCGCGCAGTCACGGTGAAAGTACTTGCCGTCGCGTTTCCGGAACACGAAGTTATATCGCCGACAAAATTATAAAAGACGTCGCACTGTATTTAGTACATCGCGTCGTGACTACAGTCTAATTCTAAAGACATTTGAGAATATAATACGAGTGAACTTATTGAAGTGGAAATACCAAATATTTAACGTTCACAGAATATACCATTACGTGTAGACTTAGTTTACTTCACATGATATCGAACTTCTACAGAAACTAATGTATACAATTACCAGAACTCATTTCTTTTCGAGTATTGAACTGTATTTCTTTATTCACGCCATATTAGTATACGACTTATAGCAGTAATCTGGGTGAATACTAAGAACTTTTTCTGAGGTAATATGACGTTATAACAACAAGATAATCAGAAAATAATCCTTAGTGACTTAATGACCGTGTTCAAAGACTGTGATTATAGACTATGATTTGCCTTTTTCAAGTGTGAACTGTGTAATTATGGACGTTTCGGTAACGACTTTAAATAGCATTTCATACAGGAAGGACTGTGATTATTCATTTAACGTCTTAAAGTTCAATTACGCCATAAACTGTGTTAAACAGTTAATGACACTGTCAGTGATAACTACTCGCACTAAGTGAATTTTTCGTGTGCGAAAAATCACCTTAACGAGCTGCAATTCTACACGATCCAGTTCCAGCTATCATCACCTCATCGGGGGACGTCAACATGGTGTGTTAAGGGAACACCGCCGATCCTGATTCTCCACGGAACATTCCAGACGTCCATCCTTCAACATTTGTAGCAACATTTATTTCATTAAGTGAGTAGTAATAAACTGACTAAAATTTTCTCATTAATTTTGAACAGTGGAAACTTCAGTGCCATGTGTGAACAAATATTTCAGAGTTCTCATAGTTTCTCAGAAGTGATTAATTTAATTTTCAAATTTAATTTTCATATCTCATAGAAAGACTTTAGGTTTTTCAAGTGTGCTATACATCAAGGTTTACAAACTGAAAAACTGAAAACTTTTAAAAGAAATTTAATTTCTCATGTCAATTTACAATTACAAGTGTGTGCTCATATTTAGAAAGACTTTAGGTGGAAATCTAATACCTCGTCTTCTCACATATGAAAGACTTTGGAATCAGTGATATTCATTTAATTTTCATGAACAGAATTCAGGAAGATTACGTTCAAACTTTTAATTTCAATGCCAGATTTGAGTCCAATAATCATATTGCAGGGTGAAGAATTAATAAATTGTTTAAAAAATTTTTTTTAACCATCTATTATTCGCTCTGCGAGTCTATCCTACTCTGTATCAGCTCCAAAACCAAGTTCCACTCCCTGAGGTCCTACTCATGCCCTTTCCCCAAAAACTTTTCCTGTGACAGAGAGGATAGAATATATAATAGATGGCGCCCAATGTGGGGCCCGATTTGGAGCCACGCCAAAAATAATAGAAGGTGCTGCACAGAATTAGGCCTCGATTGGAGTCACGATACCAGATATAATAGATTGCCGCAACACTCAGTGTTTGATTTGCGTCATAATGAATTTCAATTTGAGTACGGGATTCGACTGCAAGTATTACAAACATGAAGAACTTGTTGTATTTGACTTATTCGAATATTCCGGAACCATGGATATCTTACTCGCAGCAATCGAAACTCTCAGGCTTAGCATTAACGATCAGAATGCTAAGATTGATAGGTCTAACAGCCAGATAGCACAAATGAACACGCAAATAGATCGAATTAATACGCAAATGGTAGAGTCTAATAATCAAATGAACACACAAATAACCGCACTACAGTCACAGATAATTGACTCTAATTCTCAACTGCAGTCACAACTACAGGCGCAGATGGTAGATTCTAATAACCAATTACAGGCTCAAAATACTCAACAGCAAGAGCAGTTAAATGAGTCAAGCAGCAAGGTCGAAGAGTTAACTTCTAAAATTGATAGGACCTTGAACACTAAGTTTGCAGAGGCCGATAAAGTCATTAATAAAAGGCTCACTGAATCCAGTGCCCTTATCGAGCAACGATTCCGTGAAGCTGGAACTCGCCTCGAAAAGAAACTTACTGATTCTAGTGCACAAGTCGAAGCCACATTGAAAAACATGCGGGATCAGTTTGTTGAAAACTTAGAGTCTATCAAGGAAGAAATAAAGACAGAGGTCGTCAAGTCTTTAGACAAAGATCTTAGAAATGTTCTTCCTTCCGTTCAAGCATTTTCCACCGAACTCAAAGATTTACAGACTGAATTTCAAGAATCCCATGGTAACATCTCACAAGCTCAAGTAAAGCTAGCTCAGGTGCAGGAAAACCTGCGAGATGCATTAAAGAACGACGTGGGCAAATTACGAAGCGAGATAGGATTAATTAAGAGCACGCAAGGAGAACTCGACAAACGTATTACAGGACAGCTAGACAGCACGCATACCCAGATAGCTGCTTTCTGTAAAGATGTACAAGTCATTAAAACTGACTTGAGAAATTAAATAAAAGATTTAGACGCCTCAATTAATTCCAAAATTGAGAATTCGTCTGAAGAAGTGAATCAAATTAAACCCAAAGAACATACAACTGACGTCACAATTCCTGGTTCATCGAGGGAAGTACACAGCACAACAACCCTCATTAAAGTACCAGATGACAAACCAGTCAAATTTTCAGGACGTGACGAGTATACTGCTCGAGAATTTTTGTTAAATGTCGACGATTACCTAGAAGAGAATAGGGTAGATGACGATAGAAAACTTAAGAGTAGTATCCAAGCTTCTAGAAGGACGAGCCTTGTCATGGTTCATAGCTTTTAAGAGCAACTTTAAAAACTATGACGACTTTAAAAAGGCACTTCTTAAACGCTTTTGGGATTCTGAAAGACAACACCTCGTCAAGATGCAACTCTACTCTAGTAAATACAATACTTCAGTCAATACTTCCCGATATTCAGATTATTGTTTAATGCAATTAAAAAAAATACAATTTTTAGATCCACCTTTGCCAGATATCGAACTCATTCAGATCCTGACACTTCAATAATCGCCTCATGTTCAAGAGATACTAGTCGCTGCCAACATTAAAACATTGGAACATTTCGACGCTACTTTGCGTAGGTTAGATACGGCTAATATCCAATCTAGTCCGAAAACTAACAGGACTCGAGAAATAAATACGAACTCTGTGGAAATAAAACCGCCGGAGAGAGAGGAACCCAGGACATGTGAAGAAGGCAGATTAAGCCCTACCAACCCAACCAGATTCCGGAATTTTAGACGTCAGAGGAATCAGGATAGACACCTTTACCAACCTAGGAATTCATGGAGACAGCGTGAAAGCACTCCTGAAGGAAATCGTGAGTCCAGACGACGAGAACTCGAAAGTAAATGGAAGGATACACGGGAATACGTCAGGGAGAGAAATCGTAATCCTGATGAGCTTGGAGCCACGTCCCTGGAATACCAACGTCAATTCAGACCAAGAGAACAAAGATCACTTAATCCTGAATCAAAAGGCGCTATTAAAAAAAACCGCCGATCTCACAATAGGGAGACTGACTACAGAACACGATGAGGATGAGATTTCAAACTATTGTACTGCTGTTATCGATTACTGGCACAATGACGATTCCGAATTACTATTCGAAGACGCACAAACACCAAGGCCAATCATTACCCGTTCATTACCTGTCATAACAGTACGCACAGGCAACCTACAGGTGATTACGCTCATCGATTCTGGAGCGCAAGCTTCTTTAATTTCTGATAGGCTTGTAGACTCGCTTAAAAATCAGAACAATGTTTTGTTATTGCCTGCAGCTCAGATCAAAGTAAGAGGGATAGTTCCTGATAAAGTTGTTAAGTGTAAATCCCAGGCATTTTTAGAGTTTGAAATTAACAGTCAGACATTCGAACACATATTTTTGGTAGTATCATGTCTTAACACTTGGATCAGATTTTATGATCAAATACAAAGGAACCATTGACTATGACGCCAACCTCGTAAGATTAAAGAATAATTCCGTAGGACTACAGCTGGTAGGACGAGGCGACCTGGAAGTTCAAGAGAATGGAGCCTGTTTCGAAGAAGCCGGTGGTGACATTATTACGCCCGCTGTAAGCGAGGTTGCGCCAGCCGTAGCAGAATGTCAAAAGGGTGACCAAAGTGAGGACGATGCAGAGTCCCTATTCAATGAGAACTCCATCATAGGTCCGGATTATATAATGTCAATAGCCAGTGTGGTTGAAGACCCGGAAATTAAATTAAAATTGGAGGAGGCTAAAAATGATGTTCTACAAAAATTTGCATGTGTGTTCGATGACAAGCCTGGAGAGATAGCTGGCTACGAATATCATCTTGATGTATATGACTTGTCCCCTTATCAGAAGAAGCCATATCCCATTCCAGAGAGCCAATTTAAAACAATATGTACCACAGGAAGAGTAAAGCTTGGAAAAGAAAATCCTGCGTACTTTCTTTTCGTCAAACCAAGGGGAAGATGCACCAGGAAAGCCTATGTCCTGGACCATATCAATCGAAAGAAACGTTATTCCAGCATAAAATATCTCTCCGACGTACGAACATTTAAATAAAGGAATGTTCCAGCATGTGCCAGACTTCATGAGTGCATTAGGCGAAGTCAAGTGACGTCACCTGTCGCTCGAAGCTCACCTTCCCTAGAGATATTTTTCGAAAATATTCTTTTCGCAAGCTTTTTAACGCCTTAACCAATTTCAACGGGACAAATGCTGAATTGTAGCGGACGTCATAAAAGTTAATCCCTGTGAATTTTGAATTAATCCATCCCATGGTTGTTGAGTTATAATAATTTAAAGTCTAAGAAAATTATACACTCACGGTCGCATGGCCAAGAGAGCTACCCCTCCCAGCGCCGGTATATATATGTCAAGGCTAACAAGCAGAGCAGCGCAGTACAAGGACGAGTACACAGATGTGTGTGAGTGAGACAGAGGAGAGACCGACCCTCGTACTGTATGTCCGCACAGTCACAGTGAAAGTACTTGCCGGCACGTTTCCGGAACACGAAGTTATATCGCCGACAAAATTATAAAAGACGTCGCACTGTATTTAGTACATCGCGTCGCGACTAAAGTGCAAATACCAAATATTTAACGTTCACAGAATATATCATTACGTGTAGACTTAGTTTACTTCACATGATATTGAACTTCTACAGAAACTAATGTGTAGAATTACCAGAACTCATTTCTTTTCGAGTATTGAACTGTATTTCTCTATTCACGCCATATTAGTATACGACTTACAGTAGTAATCTGGGTGAATACTAAGAACTTTTTCTGAGGTAATATGATGTTATAATAACAAGATAATCAGAAAATAATCCTTAGTGACTTAATGACCGTGTTCAAAGACTGTGATTATAGACTATGATTTGCCTTTTTCAAGTGTGAACTGTGTAATTATGGACGTTTCGGTAACGACTTTAAATAGCATTTCATACAGGAAGGACTGTGATTATTCATTTAACGTCTTAAAGTTCAATTACGCCATAAACTGTGTTCAACAGTAAATGACAGTGTCAGTGATAACTACTCGCACTAAGTGAATTCTTTGTGTGCGAAAAATCACCTTAACGAGCTGCAATTCTACACGAACCAGTTCCAGCCATCATCACCTCATCGGGGGACGTCAACATGGTGTGTTAAGGGAACACCGCCGAACCTGATTCTCCACGGAACATTCCAGACGTCCATCCTTCAACATTTGTAGCAACATTTATTTCATTAAGTGAGTAGTAATAAACTGACTAAAATTTTCTCATTAATTTTGAACAGTGGAAACTTCCGTGCCATGTGTGAACAAATATTTCAGAGTTCTCTTAGTTTCTCAGAAGTGATTAATTTAATTTTCAAATTTAACTTTCATATCTCATAGAAAGACTTTAGACTTTTCAAGAAATTTAATTTCTCATGTCAATTTACAATTACAAGTGTGTGCTCATATTTAGAAAGACTTTAGGTGGAAATCTAATACCTCGTCTTCTCACATATGAAAGACTTTGGAATCAGTGATATTCATTTAATTTTCATGAACAGAATTCAGGAATATTACGTTCAAACTTTTAATTTCAATGCCAGATTTGAGTCCATTAATCATATTGCAGGGTGAAGAATTAATAAATTGTTAAAAAAATTTTTTTTTAACCATCTATTATTCGCTCTGCGAGTCTATCCTACTCTGTATCGGCTCCAAAACCAAGTTCCACTCCCTGAGGTCCTACTCATGCCCTTTCCCCAAAAACTTTTCCTGGTACAATACAGACTAACACTTTGAAATATTCCTTCCACAGAAAGACACCCCTACCTGTTGCAGTAGTAATATATGGAAGTCTGACACAGAAACTCCCACACTGGTACTATAAAATTCTATGGAATATGACAAAAATATGACTATCTAGTACCACGTAAAAAATATGACCAATATCTCAGAAGGGTCCAAAATATGACTTTTAAGGCAAAATAAATATCCTGCAATTTCCTGAAAAAGAATTGCAGATATGTTTTTACATAGAAATCAAAATAAAGCTCTTAGAACAAATATGACATGTCAGAGAAATCTGCCCCTTACTCATTAATAATTGAAATCCTTTATTGCAAGTAAGCCAACAAATTCTCAGTAAAATTAATGTTGAGAGAAACTATTTAATTTCTGATACCAGAAATATAACACTTGGTAGTTTCACAGCACACCTAGCAAATAGCGTGCTGCAACATACCCAGTGAGAACCACTGTTGTGTTCTTGCTACATCTTATTTACAATGCACAAAAAATACTCACATCTGGATCACAGTTACACATATCTTCAGTGAGATCAGTGTTGAGTGGCCCTGTATAGATGTGCTTCACCTTATTATGTGCATTGTCAGCAGGAGAGGGGATGTGTTGAACGCACATGTCCACAAAACCTAAAAACGAAACATACAACACCCAATAAACAAAACCTATGGTGACAAAAAAGTTAAAGATATATCTGGAACTGTTCTCAAAGACATGTATAATTAATAATCAGTGAAGATGGGAGTAAACATACCACTGAAATCTCCAAGAAATTTGCCACAAATAAGGCGTAACAATGGCCGAATGTTGATCTTCATTTCCTCTTTGGAGAGACGGATTCCCAACTCATCAAGCACGGCCGGAAGTGTTGTATCTACATCGCCCACCACCTGATCAGGGAAATAAATTAATTAATTTCACTATACTGAATACTAGCAGAACAAAGTTGCGTTTAATACAGTAAAGACATCCTATACCATCAAACAGTGTGATTATCCTATTTTTCCAACTGGAAAAAATATGGGGAGTTTGTTTTGATGATGGACAGATCGATATTTTTGTTATGTTTAGGTTGGCAGTACTACAGACTAATCATCATGGCGTCTTGAAGCTGTTTGTATTGTAACCATGTCAAGTACTTGTATTTAAGTTAAGGAATGAATCAGGTAATATTCGGTGAATCAGTGCTTATTGGCGAACTTCACTACACTATTAAGTTTAAGTATCATATTCACTATTTCTGGTCCTCCGGGCAGGCTATTACCTCGATATTCACAAAACACATGGTGAATGCATCAGTACCATATTAAGCAAAGTGACTGAAGACTTTAGTTAATCAACAATTTAAGAACATTCAGCAGCTGCGTGGTTACTTTCATGAACATTGAAGACATTCTATTGTTGGGTGATGTAAGAACATTCATCTGTATGCTCACTTCCATGAACGTTGAAGACTTTCAAACTATAACTCATTTCAAGGCGCACTTCGCAACACGGGTCGAATGACATGACTGGCAAATCTTTTGATCTGACGAGCATTTACTCGGCAGATATCCTGTGTACATCACGAAATTTCATTGAACATGCAAAATTCTTGGAGAGAATGTGTGCATTTGTTATACGTAACATTGAATTAAACTGTAAGACATATCCTTCATGGCAGCTCCAGCTAACATTCACCGAAGCGGTATTGTGCCACTACCTAGCAGATTGGAATCGATGTGGGAAACAAGTGTTCCAGGTCATCAGCATCTGCTTTAAGTCAAGTCCATTTCCTTTCATTATTATCATGGATCCTAACACAGTGAAGGGCCTGGATAAGCAACGAGGAATTTATACTGTGTCACTAACACACATGCAAACATTTTTAAATATCTATGATCCAGAAACGGATGCCATTAAGGTTGAAGAGAGACTGAGGGATCTACAGTGGAACCTCGGATTGCGAGTAACTTGGTCTACGAGTGTTTTGCAAGACGAGCAAATATTTTAAATAAATTGTGACTTGATAAGCGAGTGAGGTTTCACAATACAAGCGTCACGTGTACGTACGTTTCCACCTTGCCTGTGCCTTTGTTTTCCCCTCCCCCTGCCATTCTCTTTCCTGGGAAAGTGTGTATAATCATTTCCTGTGCTGGACTTCAGTTGGCATGCCTCGCTCGCATAGTCAACACCGTACGAGTGTACATGTTTTGTTTCTGTCATATGTGATATAACTGTTCTGCAACGATGGGCCCTGTGAATGAAAAGAAGGCTAAAAAGGAATTCGGTCGGAAGAAGGAGATGATTACAATGGATGAATCTGTTCAATGACAATGCAATGTCACATTTTCGTGAAATCCTCAAAAAGAGGCAAAAGCAACAGTCATTGGACAGGTTCCTCGTTAAAGTTGCACGAAAAGAAAACACTTCCAATGAGCCAACCGATAGCAGTGATTCCGTTAGTGAAATTCGTGCTACACAGTAACTCTTCTCGTGTCATCTCTCGTCTCCCTCACACCAACAATGATTCTATTGTAAGGTAAAGTGCAGTTTAATTGTTTTACGTTATATTTTGTTTTAGAAATGTTATGCGAATAAATGTTTTTGTGTTGTGGACGAATCATCCGAGTTTCAATAGTTTCTTATGGGAAAATTTGCTTTGATATACGAGCGATTTGAATTACGAGGATGTTGCTGGAACCAATTATGTTCGCAATCCAAGGTTCCACTGTACAAGATATGAGAGAGAATTTTGAAAGATTACAGCACGATCTTGAATTAAATGATGATGCTAATGACCATTCAACCAGTAGAGCAAATTTTGAAGATATATATTATATTGTGCTAGGTCATTTGGAAACTTTAGCTAGATCAATTCAGGCTTCCCAAATTGCTGACTATCATACAAGTCATCATCATTAGTCGTCGTGCTCATTACTGAGCGTCGTGACCTCATAACTCCATCATTTCCTTGTTGCAACCTTGACAAGATGTCTCCATCCAGAGCGGTTATCACATTTCGTTAGTATGACCTGAAGTGGTAGCCCAGTGATCTTCTTCGCCTGATCTATCCATCTGCTTGCTGTTCTTCCTCGTGGTCTACTGCCTTCAATTTTGCCTTGTAAAATTACCTTTTCCAAGTTCTCTCCGTCTCGTCTCAAAATGTGGCCAAGGAACTGGAGGTAACGTTCACTCACACGGGAAGATAGACGTTTCTTGATGCAGAGTTCTTCCAGAATGGAAACATTAGTTCTTTTTTCTGTCCAGGATACACGTAGCATTCTCCGCCAACACCACATCTCAAAGGCATCAATGCGCTTTCTGTCTTTAGCATTCACAGTCCAGGTCTCACAGCCGTACAAAAAGACGGAGAACACTAGTGATTCTACCAAGCGCATCTTCGTGGCTTTTGATATTGCCCGGTTCTGCCAGATCTTAGTAAGTTTAACCATTGCAGCACGACCTAAGACAATACGTCTTTTTACCTCTTTATCACAGTTTCCCGTGTCGTTGATGACAGACCCCAAGTATACAAATTCCTTAACTATATCCAGGTCTTTTAGGTATCCCGTAAGTTGGATTTCACCTTGCCGATCAACTACCATTAGTTTGGTCTTTTTTATGTTTATCTCTAGACCATACTGAAGACTAGTGTTCTTCACCCTTCAAGCAAGTCATGAAGTTCCTCTTCACTACCAGCGATGAGGGTAGTGTCATCTGCAAAGCGTAGGTTATTAATTTTTCTGCCACCAATCGAAATTCCACCATTCCAGCCATTGAGAGCTCTTTTGATGACACACTCTGCATAGATGTTGTAGAGTTGAGGTGATAATATACAACCTTGCCTTACTCCATTCGTCACATTGAAAATGCCTGAGAGATCACCATCTACCTTTATGGTTGCTGCGTGGTTTTTATACAGGCTTTTCAGTAACGATATTAAGTGCAGTGGAACCCCAAATTCCTTTAGCACCTGCCACAACTTGTCCCACATAACAATACAAGTACCAATGACAATATTGGTGGGAATGTCAGCAGTGTACAGTGGCCAAAAATACCAATTCCACAGTTTTCTGGCGACTTCAAGGATTGGATTAGTTTGGTTGTTGCATGGGATATAGATTTGTAGATATAACAAACCTAGACTAATAGCTGTAAGACATAATCATGAACTACTGTCTCCCCCAAGTGTTAGTGAGGACTCATCATCCGAGCTCAGGCGCTTATTAAACCACATGGCAAGAAATAAGAATGCCTTAGAAGCTCTCAAGTGGGATGTTTCTTCATTTGAATTGATGCTTATAACAATGAATGCTAAATAATGTTGATAGTAGGACTAAGAAGGAATCTGAGGTTCTGTCTGCTTCAAGAAAGAGTTGTAACTCGAAGGATCTAATTTAATTCTTAGAAACACGTGTTATGCCCTAGAGGTAGTCAAAGTGAACTCACAGTTAAATACTGAGAACGAACCCACAAACTTATCCAGACATATGTTAGCATGGACAAACAATGTAAAACCGGGCGAGTTGGCCGTGCGCGTAGAGGCGCGCGGCTGTGAGCTTGCATCCGGGAGATAGTAGGTTCGAATCCCACTATCGGCAGCCCTGAAGATGGTTTTCCGTGGTTTCCCATTTTCACACCAGGCAAATGCTGGGGCTGTACCTTAATTAAGGCCACGGCCGCTTCCTTCCAACTCCTAGGCTTTTCCCATCCCCCATCCCATCGTCGCCATAAGACCTACCTGTGTCAGTGCGACGTAAAGCCCCTAGCAAAAAAAAAAAAAAAAAAAAAAGAAATACTGTAATCAGGTGCATGCTTCATATCACAGCATTTAGAATTTAAGTCTAAAAATCTGTGCTTCAATTGCCTCCTTGTAGATGATCATAAGTACCTCCAGTGTAAGGGTAGCTCTTATCGTACGTGAAAGAGGAAACACCGTACCTTGCTACATGCTATTAATGTTGAAGTTAAGGAAGGTGGTGCATCCCATGAATCACAACCCCATTACGATTCTGCAAATGAAATTGCTAGGTCACCAGAAATGAGAACTGGTAGTTATTGCTCATTTAAGAGCGAAGAAAATGATCGTGTATTGTTGGGAACAGCAATTGTTTATGTTCTTGATTCAAGAGGAGTAATGGATAAGACAATATGTCTTCTTGATTTGTGCAGCCAACCTAATATTATTGCCAAACAATTAGTTCAGAGGTTGAATTTAAGAAGATCAAGAAATCTCAACCTAATTGAAGGAATAAGCAGAATTAGCCATCATTCGAAGTACTGTGTGACGTCAATTAAGTCAAGGATTTCTGAGTTTGATGCTGATATTCATTGTTTGGTGTTATGGAGTTTTCATGGATCACAGACATGAAAGAAGGTGCGGGTATGAACAGGCCTATCTACTACAATCAAAAGATTAATTAAAAGCTCTAAAAATCAAGGTTATATTTCCTTTAAACTTTTTTTTTCAAATTAAATATATTAACAAAACCAGTCACTCAGCAACAGTACAAGATTTTAAGGTACAGTAATTGAATACAATTTTACAAGAGTTATTTTGGCACTATTGCTCCATACACCCAACAGTCAAGGAGACAGCTCTCTCCATTTCATTACAGAGTGTGTCTACCAAAATAGGAAGAGCATCTATCTATGCTCTATGAATAGAATAGGAGACTGAACTCTGAACCTAATACAATTACAATACAAGCATCTTTGCTCACCAAACATTTACAGTTTCCAGGCCTCACGAGGCACAACCTACATTTAATAGTTCAAACAAATATCACTGTCTTCAACACTCAACAGTTTAACCACTTAACAGAAAGGTTTTACAGGAGTATAGGGCAGACACTTGCACTCCTTGACACTGACACTTAGAAGTTAAAACCCTAGTAGGGCTCACTGCCCGACATCACAGGGGCTAATCCCATACTACTGAGGTGACTAGATGGAGAAAATTTAAGTTACTAGGCTACAGATAGAAAACGGTTATAAAAACATAGTCACCTCAATACACGTTGATAGGGAACTCGAGAGGGTGTCACACTCTCTATTCCCGAATTTCAGCTAAGTGCTTTTAGGCTGGTTTTGAAATTTACATTGGAAGATGAAGTTTACATTATTGAAGATTGGAAATTAAAGTTACATTCTTAAGGACAGGAAACCTTCCCCTCGGGTTAGCAGAGGCTATAGTTAGTACATGGCTGCCATTACTTTACTGCACTGGACTGCTCGATGAAAGGCGAAATGCCTCCACCTCCACTATTAGCACACACTCAGGACACTCAACGATCAAGAAGACAAGGTAGCTTGAAAAATTGCCAGCTTTTATACCTGAGAGGAAGGTTTGAGAGAGATCTGGACTAAAGCCCGACACACCTCCAGATTTTTATAGGATAAATAAATATGTAGAAGAAACCTCTGATTGGTTGAAAATTAAATACAGGGAATATTTGATTGGCCCGCATCACAAGTTGGTGGGAAGAGATGGAAGGATTGACACCTTTGACATACCAAAAACAAAAGATAATCAATTCAGTTTGGGAAACCTTAAAAATACAAATTACTTTATCACTTTATAGCGACATCTATTGACCAACATCCAAACTTCTTGCACTAGTGGTTTCAAGTTTTAGGAGTAAGATGTCAGTTCACAAGGCGCTTGATTTGAATGCACAGGGCGGGTGTACCCTCGCGGTACAATTGGTATTAAGTAAAATAACTAACTGTTTGTTTGCAAGGGAAATACACACATCAGAATGGAATCTTCCTGAGGACATTCAGCAGGCTAATCCTGAATTTCATATGCCAGAAATGCTGACATCTTGTTAGGGAAAGAAGTGTTCTATGAAATCATAAAGAACGATCATAGGTCCAGGCCAGGTGACTGGCCAGTTCAGGAAAACCTTTTAGGTTAAATCCTGGCTGGTAGATATCAGTCCCCTTCAGATATGCATGAATCATCTCAAGACTTCTTTCTACGCAAAAAAGCTGAACATGATCGTCAGTTGTTCATACCTTGCGGCAGTTTCAAGGTTTTGGAATCAAAGCCAATTGTGAGAAATCACCTTGCTCTGTTTTTCAATTAATTATTGAGTTTATTCTATTAAATTTATCTTGTCTTTTATTTTCAAGTTTTGTGTTTTATTTATAATAAATAGATGTTCAAGATCACTGTTATGAAAGGCTACATTCCCGGCAGGGCCCAACTCGTTTTCACATTCCTATGTCCTGTGCCCTTGTTCTAGCTGTTCTCTGGTTTTATTTTTAGTGTTTTGTGTTTAAATTTACCTATTTATTTAAAATTAATTTGTTGTATCCCATGTAGAGGGTACACAATCAACAATGATGATGATGATGATGATGATGATGATGATGATGATGATGATAATAATAATAATAATAATATTAATAATAATAAAAGCAAGTGAGTTGGTGAAGCAGTACGAGCTATAAGCTTGAATTCGACAGATTGTGGGTTTGAACCCATCCATCAGCTACCCGTAAGATCGTTATCTGCGATATCCCATTTTCATACTAAGCAAATGTTAGGGCTATACCTTAATTAAGACTACAACTACTACTTTCCCAGTCCTAACCCTTTACAATTCCATCATCACCAAAAAGTACTCCCTCTATGAAACAGTGATAGTGTGTCTGTTTACAGATCCCAAGATAGGGGGTTCAAAGCCAGCAGAAGTAGTTAAATTTTTGATGGACAGAAAAAAGTCCATTCGACACTCCATGATGTAAATGATCTCTGGCGACATTTGGTGTTCACCTGACAAAATTCATTAACTCATTAGTGTTATGCATTGCCATATGGCAGTGTTTTTGCACCTTTTTCTTTTAGTACTGTTGGCAACAAGAAAGAACCTGGAAGACTGTGGTGTCATCCGACAGTTACAGAAATGTCTGTAGTATCGAGTAATCACGTTTATTTAATTTAAAAATATACTGTTGTGACACAAGGAGTGCTGGACTGTTGGTTATTTTCAAAATTCCTACGAAATGGCTGCCAGCGTTGCATAAGAAGGATATAAAAATTTATATATGAACTTGTTTCATTAGATTATTTGAAATAGTGTTGTGCACACTTCGATATATATGATGTAACATTTGAAATAGTACAGGTGCAGAATGATGTAGTAGTGCTTGTTGAATCATAGGCGTTTATACTCAGTAAAATTTCTGCAGCTGTCAGATCACGTTACTTTATCCTAATTCATGCATCTCCATTGCAGGAAGAGATTTTCCCTTTCAGAAGCACTGGATATGCTACTGACTGAAGATTTCAATGGTAATATATTAGTGGAACCGCCCAATGTAAGTGTCCTTAGAGGCAAAGACTCTGGTGATGAAGATAATGGGGGGCTTATTGATAATCTCAGCTCTAGACAGTTACGTGCCAGTGTTGAAATGAAGCTTGTAAATAATGAAAGAATTGGGATTAGTTACGATGGTCAAGGTGTGTTACCAGAGGAAGAAGTGCCTTTTGTGTCCACTGATGCAAGATCTGTTACAATACCTGAAACTGCAAAAGAGTGGGTAACTCATAGAGAAAATAATAAACCAAATTACAAGCCAAGATAGACCGAAAGGGGTGATTTTGATATAGGGTGACTGTTGACATTTCTGGAGCCTAATTACAGCAAGCACAAATCCAAGACTATTGTTGACATTTTTGAATTGTTGTTGATGATGATGATGATGATGATGATGATTGTTGTTTAGAGGGGCCTAACATCTAGGTCATCGACCCCTAATGGTACGAAATGAGACTAAATGAAATGACAAATAAAAAGCCCAAAAACATCCACTGACCACAATTCAAAACATGAGGATGAAGAATGAATGGATGGATGAATATGAATTTAAAACGATCAGTGGAACCGACCCACAGTACCTCACATGCACAGAAGCTGGCGTAGAACAATAGAATTACTTATCAAGGGACTGCTTCTATAGCACAATACTGAATCGATGATACTTGTAGTCAAAAGGGGTCCAAAATCCAAGTCAGTAGCCCCTCACAATGGTACTTATCGCTAGGAAAGTAGAACCATGGTATTTGTCATGTTGCAGTACTAATCTAGAGTAGCGTAGACTCGCAGTATTGCACACATTATGGTACTACTCACAGGTAAGGAAATTGCACATGTATTACAGACCTACACTGTTTTGAACATTGTGACGCCATTTACAGTTGACGCAAACCTATGGTGTTCATCACATAAGGGTATTAACCACAGGGACTCACACTATCCCATGGTGTTCCTCATATAGTGGGTACTAATCACAGGCAAACCAGAACCATGGGTTCCCTCATCCCATGGAGCCGCTCATATAGTGCTACTAATCACAGGTACTGTAAAAGTTGCCAAGCCCTTGTTTGCTACTAATCACAAACCTATTTGGTACCCAACATAGTGGTATGACGCGCAAGTAAAAGCGACCCATGGTGTTCCCCGCGTGGTGGTACTAATCACAAGTAGTTTCAGGGTTCTAATTTGATCATCCCTTGGTCGCCCCTTTTAGTCGTCTCTTACAACACACAGAGGATACCGTGGGTGAATTCTTTGTCTGCGTCCCTCACCCACAGGGGGGTTGTGTGTTTGGTCCACGAGAGGTAAGGTCCGCCGGCAAGCCGGTTAGGACCCCCCTATCCGGCACCTGGGACATGCCATGTGGGAATATCGCCTCACCCCCTGCTACGCGAGCGTAGCAGGTTCGCGGTTTTGAATTGTTTGTGGATTACCAGCTGATTGAACATTTAGTTCAAGAGACCAGGAAGTATGCAATGTTTTCATATTGTACAGACCCACAAATAATGTTTGAAGACATTCGTTGCTCCGTCGACATACTTTTCATTTCTGGATACAATAAGTTACCCTCGAAGTGTTCTTATGGGGACACGCAGGATGATACAAAGACAGGAAAAGACTGTCATCCTCTATCTCTGTGCCTAACGTGCAAATATTTTCTGCCTCAGAAAATACTGACTATTATAGTTACTCCGTAGTGTGTAACTGCATCTGAAGTTTTTGGTTCTTTCTTATCCAATTTTTAATTTTATTCTACAGTATTGTTTCAGTGAGAGTTTTGTTTTGACAGGAAAAAACTACACATAGGCTTACGTCTCTGTGTACTGCAAACAAACAGTTTTTCCTTTATTCAATAATTCTACTTTTCTAGCTGTGATGTGAATAAAAGTTAAGATTCCATAGTCTTATCATAAATAATGCTGCGATTTTTCAACATTGTTACTGTACAACAAAGAAAAACTATTCTGTAACCTAAATTTTTCTATTAAAACTCATTGTTAAAAATAGGTCGTGTAAGTGCCTATATTATGATGTTACCATATGGCAACATCGAATATCTTATGACCTAGTGGTTACAAAATTCTGAAACTTGTTTCATTAGATCATTCTGGTCTCAAACAATTAGTAAAACATGATAAATAAATTTATTACAGAAAAAAATTAATTCAGGCGCTAATGGGTTAAAAACTCGGCAGTCGCTTAAGTGCAGCCAGTATCCAGTATTCGGGAGATAGTAGGTTCGAACCCCACTGTCGGCAGCCCTAAAAATGGTTTTCCATGGTTTCCCATTTCCACACCAGCTGTACCTTAATTAAGGCCACGGCCGCTTCCTTCCCACCCCTAGCCCTTTCCTGTCCCATCGTAGCCATAAGACCAGCCATAGATGCCCAAGAGAGATGCGCTTTACTCTGCCATCCAGTAGTAGGCCTAGAATAAAACGAAACATCAAAATTGACAAGCTGGCAACCAGACGGCATGAAAATGAAAATGCTTGCACACAGTAGCTGAGGCCATACTGAAACCACATGCAACAGCTTATAATTTGCGTCGTCTGTAATAAAATACCTATTTGTATTTGTATGAGCTAGTTTGCAGAAAATACGGACGACTGCATAATTTGACTTGGTGAGTTGATCATGTGACTAGTCTGCGGGGACGTATTACGTGCGACACGCTGATCACTGAGCCGAGCAAAGTGTCTAGTGAGTTCACGCACGACTGTCTGTCTTGTCTTCCTACAGATGATGCGGGACAATTTTATGCAAAATGAATTTCAGTTCTGTGACCGGGTTGACAGTGTTGGTTCGACATGTCTCCCTGGATTCAGTGAGTCAGACGTACATTATTCTGACAAAGCGAATAGTGTTTCCTAAATAAAAGCGCCTTAGACCGCTCGGCCACCCTGACATTCTAACATCCTAAATAGAAGCTTCGAGAAGTATTAAGTAGGGACTTGCTTTATTGTGGTACAGTGAATAGCATGTGTGGATTAGAAGTTTCGAGAAGTATTACAGAACTCTGACTTCATATACGAAATAGCCTGTCTAACTACATTACATTATGTAGAGACAGTGAACAACATTCGCTGCATAGGATGTTTCAAGGAGTCTACAAGAGATGTAAACTTTGAATTCTTGTTTGTTAGCATAAAGACTTATAGTACTCTTGAAATATTAAAATGTATTCATGTAAATGCTGCGAACAATGAACGTGCTTTCAGAAGATCTCGTCAAAGCCTGAGTGTGTTTGACTCTCACCGCGGGCAAGTGAACTGTAATAATACTCGGCTGTAGAACAGTTGGGCTGGCAGTAATACACAAGCCTCACTCTAAGTTAACTCAAAGTGAAACCCTTTGCAATTGAACTTACACATTAACAACTGACCTATTTATCTGTAACTATATGCGGTTGGTGGAATAATTTAACATTAACTACGACAAACTGGGTTTTTTGTACACAACCTGCTCAAGTGAAGTGTTTGCATCTATATTGTGGTGTAAGATTCTGGTAAAGAGAAATTATAGGAGTGGCATATGAGATTTAAGTCCGCGAAGACTCCAATAACAGGAAGGACATCAGTTTCCAGATCATTCTACTATCTACAGTCAACATGGGAACCTGCGGACGCAGTGATGGACCTGGAAGGAGAAACCCGGCCTAGCAGTGAAATGGAAACTAGCTGCAGGATAATGGAGCACACCATGAACAACTAAATGGAGTGGTAATCTGACCTGACCGGAGGTTGACGTAGAAGACTCAGATGAGTACTACTCCAATTATTTAAGTTACTGTAAATGTAACCCTACGAAAAGCATAGGGGATAGTAGTTTAAGTAATTAGTAAATTTAGATCCAAATAAGGAATGGTTGCTTTTCAGGTAGATAAATTTATTTAGAAACTTGAGCATGTCACTATGAAGTTACTATTAACACTTTTGTGTATTTTCCACACTGTTTGAGGTCGAGTTCATTGCATTTAGAGTTGTATTTAAGTTAAAATTCAGAGACTGTTAATATTATTATTATTATTATTATTATTATTATTATTATTATTATTATTATTATTATTATTGCATCAGGGGTTCACCTTCTCCGTCCTGTTGAACTGCGCGCCTTCTAAAAGGCCATCTGTGTGGTGAATATGGAACTCAAGTAACTCAAGATACTTGGACATTTAACCTTTAGATGTTTCTACTATCGGTCTATGTGCCCCCTCTGGCAGGATTATGGACACCACGAACCTACTACACGGGCGTAGCAGGGGGAGAGGTGATACTCCCACGTGGCACGTCCCAGGTGGCGGATAGGGGGGTCCTAACCAGCTTGCCAGCAGACTTGAGGGAAATAAAATACCTCTCGCGGACCAAACACACTACCCCCTGCGGGTGGGGGACGCTCGTGCAGAATACACCTGCGGTATCCCCTGCCTGTCGTAAGAGGCGACTAACAGGGGCCCAAGGGGCTCTCAACTTGGGAGTGTGGATTGGCGACCACGGGGCCCTTAGCTGAGTCTTGGCATTGCTTCCACTTACTTGTGCCGGACTCCTCACTTTCGTCTATCCTGTCTGATCTCCCTTGGTCAATTCTTGTTCTTTTCCGACCCCGACAGTATTAGAGCATTCGACGCCTAGGGAGTCTTTCATTTCACGCCCTTCGTGGCCCTTGCCTTTCTTCGTCCGTTACTTCATCTTTCGAAGTGACGGATCCCTTCTTTCTTCTTCTTTTCTCTCTCTCCTTACCCCCTGTGGGTGGGGGACGCAGACGAATAACACCCACGGTATCCCCTGCATGTCGTGAGAGGCGACTAAAAGGGGTGACCAAGGGATGATTGAATTAGAACCATGAAACCACTTTTGATTCGTGCCATCACGCGGGGAACACCATAGGTTGTCTGTGCTTGCGAGTTGTACCACTATATTCGGTACGAAATGGGTTTGTGATTAGTAACAGCCTGGCCGGGGGGTTTCCAGTACCCGCGCGTCATACCCATGTGAGCAACACCGCGGGTCTGGGCGTAGTCTGTGAGTTGTACCACTATATGAGCGACACCGTGGGTCTGCGTTGCCTGTGATTGGTATCCACTATGTGAGGAAAACCATGGGGCCCGTGGGACCGGCACCCATGACTAGTACACCTAGGTGACATCGGTTTGCGTTGGCTCTGAGTGGCGCCATTGTGTGAGAAACACCATAGGTCTGTGTTACCTGTACAAAGTACAATACTGGTGAGTAGTACCGTCTTGTGTGGAACACCGTGAGTTTCGCTACTTTTGATTAGTACCCCAACATGACAAATACCATGGTTCTACTTTACTCACGACATGTACCATTCTGTGAGGCCTTAGACATGGATTTTCTACCCCTTTAGACATCAAGCATCATTGTGCTTTATGAGTGGTCCCTTGGTCAGTAATTCTATTATTTACGATCTTTTTTTAAAGGCTGATCCACTGTTTTTTGTTTGTTTGTTTTTTGGTTTTTTTTGTTGGGTTCATGTTCATCCATTCATTCTTCATGGCATTTTTTATTTTATTTTGGTCAGTGGATGAATTTCAACTTTTTGTTATTTCATTTTGTACCATTAGGGGCCGATGACCTCGATGTTAGGCCCCTTTAAACGACAAGCATCATCATCATCAGGATTATGGACAATTAATTTTTAAGGGAATTTTCAATTTTCAATGTTTGTAAACCTTAAGTTCTTGTAAAATGCTTTTTTTCATGTGTTATAGTTGTCAACACTCCTACGGATTCCTTCTTCCTTAAGTTAACAACCAATCAGGAATTTTGTGTATAATTCTCTATCCAATTACAATTGGGGGATACCGACCTCGATAGCTGCAGTCGCTTAACTGCGGCCAGTATCCAGTATTCGGGAGATAGTAGGTTCGAACTCCACTGTCGGCAGCCCTGAAGATGGTTTTCCGTGGTTTCCCATTTTCACACCCGGCAAATGCTGGGGCTGTACATTAATTAAGGCCACGGCCGCTTCCTTCCCACTCCTAGCCCTTCCCTGTCCCATCGTCGCCATAAGACCTATCTGTGTCGGTGCGACGTAAAGCGACTAAAAGAAGAAAAAGAAAAAATGGGGGAGGGGGGTGGAGAGGCATTCTGCCTATCTCGAGAGAGTACTGGAACTTTCCCCTCTGAGATGCTATAAAAACTGGGTGCTTTAGAGCTGTATTGTCATCTTCATCACTCCAGTCTAGTGTATGTGCAGCGTTATTATGAGGCAGGGACTACTGCTGTCCTTCGGAAAGCCCAGCTACTCAAGGTAATGGCAGAAATTTTTTAACATGTGATAGCTCCAGGGAAATAAGTTGAGGGGAAGGTTTCAAACTTCTTTTCTTAATGTAAAGTCATTGTTTAAATGTAAATTTTTGGCAAATCTGAGGACTCTGTTCTAATCCCTGCTGGGAAATATGTAGATTAAGCGAATAAAGAGTGTTCACCCTTTGTTAATTCCCATTCAACTTGGTATGGGGTGACTAAGATTTTCTAAACCTTCAAATTCTTCACGCTGCTTTGGTACTTATGGTGACATTCCGGAGATAAAAGTATATTTTTACCCAATGCATGGATTTTCATGAAACTTTGTGGAAATGTCACCTACATAAAAGTAGAATATCACAAACATTTCTTTCATATACAATTAATAGTTTTTCCAAAATAAATTTTTCTTTTGAAATTTTTAATTTCCTTTTTTTCATGAAATTTAATTAACATGTTAATGTAAATTCGTAATTAGGTATATAATACTTCTTTTAAAAGCACTAAATATCAATTTTTCTGTACATAATTTATACAGGGAGAATAATTTAAGTGTTCAGACTTCTCCTCGCATGCCGTGGGAAGTCCCGAGTGAGTGCCATATGGCTTCTGTACACACTGACAAGATAAGAAGTGTTCACTACCAGCGCGCAGCTGTTTAGCACTCTGTCCCTCAGTTCGCTAGAAACTATTGGTCTTTTAAGGTGTGTTGTGAGGTTATTATCAAGATGGTTAAATACACTATACAGCAAAGAATATTTTTGGTTGAGTGTTATTTGCACAAGAAGAAGAAACAAGTTTAAAGGGACCTTCGTAAATTCCACAGACAATTTCCCGGTGCAACAGTACCATCAAAACGTTACATGCATCAGCTCGTTTACAAGTGACGTAGTACTGGTTCCATAAGCAATAAGAAAAAGAAGCGAAGGAGAACATCTCTCACATGGGAGAGGTTAGAAGATATACAGGCAAGACTCCAGGTCAGTATAGATCTTCAAATGGTGATGCTTATGTACATCTTAAGAATTTTGAATTAGTAATGGAAAAAAATTTGAAGTTTAAGGCCAAAGTTGCTGTTTGTGGGGATTTTAACATAGAGATGGCATATTCAGATGGGCAGATTTCTAGAAATTTTCTGAATTTACTAAGACCTGTAAGAGATCTGTATAAACTTAGACTTGTTAGTGGGGGTTTTGCAGATCATAACTCTGATATCATAACTCAGTGGAAGAAAAATGGGATTTAAATATAAAATTACAATTGGCAAACAAAGCATTATTACAGTGATAAATTATTTGAATTTGCGGAATAACTTTGTGACAAGAAAAAAAGTAACTCAATCCTTTCAATTTCAGTCATAAAAGAAATTTCACCAAAATGACCAAAATATCGATCGCCTTAATATTTCGCATCTAGTCACCCCTCTGTAGTATAGGCTTACCTTCTGCAACTTCAGACCGTAAGACCATTTAGGATTTCAAGTGTTTTTTCTAAAAGTAGCGCACGTGTTTCCACCTCCTAGCCTTTTCCTCATGACCGATCATCTTAAACCTTTTAATTTTACATTAAGGCCTTTTAGTATGGGCATTCATGGCCCCGGTTTAAAGTGTAATAATTGGTAAACAAGTGTGTACCTGACTGTTGAGCAGAAGTGACTGCAAACACTGTTTTTGAAAGTTGTAATTTTGTAAGAAGCCTGTTTCTCCTAGAGGCCGGTCTACAGTACCATTCAGAGCTAAGACTCCTAGAATGTATGTGAGAGGAGCAAATATGCTCTTTCTAAATAGTATACCTTCAGAGCTACAAGGTTCATTCCTTGTAAACTATTGTGTCGGTAATTTTCTCTATTGTACGTGATTTCTGGACTCATACTCCAGGAAAGAAATAAAATTTCAAAATTTAGTGCTTGAACTTATGCTCTGGTCATTTCCCTGTCCACCCATTCACCCCAGTACCTTCTTTCACCCCTGTGAACCACAGAAACCCCATAACAAGTGGTAGCAGAGTGTGGTTGAATGGGCCTGGACAAAGCCCCCTTTGACAGCTTTTCTCTAAATTTGAAATTGAACACTAGAATTTTTTCTGTTTTGTGATTTGTCCAAATTTTGTCAAAATTTTCACTCATTATGTCTGCTGCTAGAGTTGTTCATACCCTTGGTATTTGCATAAGGAAGAACTTATTTATGAACTATCAATTAGAAAGGTTCAGTTTGATGGCACCGTTACAACAGACGCATCTAGACTTAAAGATTCTCTAGAGTTGCCTATTAGTATTCCCGCGTATGGAGAGAAAGAAATTGGTGGTGCTTTATCCACGATCACCGCTAACATTACTGAACTGGCTTCTGTTCTGAGTTTTTTTGAAGGAGGTGAATCCTCCGGTAACCAACTTAAACGTGTTCAAGCTAGGTTATTTTACTTTTACAATAGAGTGGGGTAACTACTGTCTCTGAAACTCCCTGGTGGAACATATCTGTCTAATAAAGTTAATTAAGTGTTGTCCTGGTCTGTGAGTGGGAAGAGTGAATATCCTCCCCCATTAAATGTCCATACAGAAGAAGATTCTAATAAGTTGTCTGACAGCGGGGAATCGGTTGAGCCACAACAAGCTGCTGCCCCATCTGAACAAGTTGTAAACCCCATTTGCAATCCACATGTTCCTCTTTTTTTAAATCAGTAATGCCGCTTTTGAACCTTCTCAACCTCCAGTGCCCCCTCTGGTCATATCACCGGGCGTTAGCAGTTTACCTCACCTTTCAGCCATGTTGCTTACGGGAATTTCAAAATTCTTGGTTAATTCAACTAATGATGTATGTAATAGCATTCTTAGAATTTCTTGTAGAATTTCAGGACCATGCCTTAGTGTTTGCTCTCTCGCATTCACAGATCTTTCAGATTATTTACCCCTACTCTGTTGGTATCCTTTCAGATAAAATTGTCAAGGCAATATCAGAAAGGAATTCCATAGAAACCTTCCACGCCCATTTGTTGGCGAATTTTATCCCTGCTAGAGCGTTGTCATCTTTAATTCAAAAATATTACTTCCGAGTCCAAACACTAGATGAAAATTTAACAGACTTCATACAAGACCACCGTGTTTGCCTTGCATTATTCTGAAGGCCAAATAGTACAGACAATTATTGAAGGGATTTCTCCATCTTATAGATCATATTTATGTTTTGCTTCCCGTCCGCAAACGTTTTCTGAACTTGAGGCTCTGTCCGTGTCTGCGGAACGAGTATGATTTGCAGATACTCTGCAAGTCATTAGGGAATCACCACCGTCTTCTAATATTTCTCGGCCACTACCTCGCCGAATCTTCTCTCCCTGCAAATGTTATGCATGTGGTTGGCGGACCATCTTGGGAATAAGTGTCCTATATTAAAAACGAATGGATCTAGAAATGGAACATCGTCTTCTCAAGGATGTTTCATATGCGGGTCGTTTACACACCTCACCAAGAACTGTATTCCATCATTCTTGCTCAACTTCTGGTTCTACCCCTGCTAACCAAAGCTATAGAAAATGACTAGTGTGCCTGGTTGAGTCACCACTATCAGCTTCTCAAGGCTCAGCCCAATTCAATTCTGGTATTGAATTTTCTGAAGAGGGAAGACCCTCTAAAACATCTTTTGAAGGTCCTACAAAATCTCTCAAAATCACCTCCTATAATCCAGGATTCTTGCCCTTCCTCAAAATTGAAATGAATAACGAACCGGTCACGGCCCTTTTAGATACAGGAAGTGTTTGCTCTATCGGCTAATTCTTCACCTCTAGAAATTTTAGGATTTATTCAGGCTAACATTTATATTTCTAAATTTACATGGAAGTTTAAGTTGTTTGTTTCTAATAACTTGTCATGCCCTGTAATATTAGGGGCAGATTTCATGTCATATTCTGGCCTTGTGCTTGATCTTCAAAAAGTAAATCCTGCACATTCAAATTTGATTGATGATTGATGTTTGTTGTTTAAAGGGGCCTAACATGGAGGTCATCAGCCCCTAATGGTATAAAATGAGACGAAATGAGATGACAAATTAAAAGTTCAAAATCCTCCACTGACCAGAATTAAAAGCGTGAGGACGAAGAATGAATGGATGGATAGATATGAAGTTAAAACGATCAGTGGATCCGACCCACAGTTCCTCACATGTACAGAAGCTGGCACAAAACAATAGTAGCACGGACCAAGGCACTGCTTCTATAGCACGATGCTGAATTGATTAGAATATGCTCGTTCTTGAAAGGGTCCAAAATCCAGGTCATCGGCCCTCATAATAGTATTTATCGCTAGAAAAGTAGAACCATGGTATTTCCCATGTTGCAGTACTAATCAACGGTAGCGTAGACTTGCGGTATTCCATACATTATGGTACAACTCACAGGTAATGAAATTCGCGCGTGTTACAGACCTAATGTGTTTCGCACATAGCTGCGCCCTTGACAGCCAACGCAAACCTATGATGTTCATCACCTAAGTGTACTAAGCACAGGGACTCGTACTATCCCGTGGTGTTCCTCATATAGTGGGTACTAATCATAGGCAAACCAGAACCATGGGTTCCTTCATCCCATGGTGTCGCTCATATAGTGCTACTAACCACAGGTACTGTAAAAGCCGTCGTGCCCACGTTTGCTACTAATTACAAACCTATTTGGTACCCAACATAGTGGTACTACGCGCAAGTAAAGACGACCCATGGTGTTCCCCGCGTGGTGGTACTAATCGCAAATAGTTTCATGCTTCTAATTTGATCATCCCTTGGTCCCTTTTATTCGCCTCATATGACAGGCAGAGGATACTGTTGGTGTATTCTTTGTCTGCGTCCCCCACCCACAGGGGGATTGTGTGTTTGGTCCACAAATTTAAGAGTAATTTTCATATACTTCTTTTAAAATGTAACTGTGTGTCATCTTCTATGATTTCGCCTACCCAGAGTGAGATGTCGTTAGACCTTAGATATCTACCTGAGGATCAGGCTATTGCATTAGGAAATTATGTCAGTCATTTCCCAACATGTTTTCAGAAAATCTTGGTGTCACTGACTTAATTGAATACAAGATTGAGGTTATGGATTCTGTTCCTGTAAGGTTTTCCCCACCTAAAATGAAGGCCATCAAGGAAATCATAGATCAAATGTTGAAAGATGGTATCATTTGACCTTCAAAGTCGGCGTATTCTTCACCCATTTTTCTAGTGCCAAAACCTCAAGGTGGCTTCAGGCCTGTAACTGACTATAGGGCATTAAATCGTAAGACTGTAATACAATCAATGTCCCTGCCCGACTTACATTCATGTTTTTTGCGGTTTCGTAAGGCTAAGAATCAATACATCTGACTGCTTTCGCTACCAACTGGAATTTGTACGAATACAACCACGTGCCTTTCGGGCTCCCCATGTGCATGGCGCTTCTCACGAGACTGCTAGATAGGGTCTTCTCCAACATTAAATTTGAATATCGGTACCATTATCTAGATGATGTTATTTTCACTGAGACCTTTGATGAACACTTAGCTCATCTAGAGAAAGCTCTAAATTACATTCATAAGGCTGGATTAACAGTCAGGTTTTCAAAGGTATCATCTGCTATACCATTTATGTCCTTCTTGGGGCATATTGTGCCACCTGATGAATTTTCAGTCGATCATTCCAGAATGCATGCAATCCATAACTTTAAGACTCCCAAAGATGTTACAGAGTTTGCTAAATTCAGCATGGTGAATTTCTTTAGGAAATTCATTCCCAACTTTGCTAATAGGGCAGCACCCCTAAACCTCCTCCGTAGGAAAAGTGTCAAAGCTGAATGGGGGCCGTCGCAGCAAGCTGCGCTCGATGATTTGAAATTAGCTCACTGTAATGCCCCAGACTTGGTTATGCCAGATTTCTCCAAGAAATTCATTGTACAGACAGGTGCCTCATCATATGCGATCGCTGCAGTTCTTCTTCAAGAATCTGAACTCATAAGGCAGCCAATTGCCTCTGTGTCTAGAACCTTGTCACCTCAAGAAGCCAAGTACTCTATATACGAGTGAAGGAGAGGTATGATCGTGGACAGAGACCCACCAATTTAAAAGTTGGAGATCAGGTCATGGTTAAAAATTTTGTTTTAGCAGGCAAGCTTGCCCCCAAATTTCATGGACCTTGTATTATACTTGATTTTCTAACTCCAGTCACCCTCTTGGTGAGCATCCCTGAAACAGAAAGAATTTTTCGTGTTCATCTGTCTCAAGTAAAACCCATGTGAACACTGTTGCTTTTCATTATAGGCCACCAAATGATGGCTTTTTTGCATTTAATTATATTTCTTACCATAGCATCTTATTAGTTTAAGTTTTGGTAAGCAAGTTTAAATAAGGAGACCTTCTGCACCTGTTGGTGGTGAAAATTTGTAGGTGTTTAAGTTATAGTTAATTTTTATTGAAATCATTTTGTGAAAACCTTCCCTTCCATTACCGCCCCTGCCTCCAAACCTCAGCCTGAAATTCTGTCCACTTGTTCTTCACCTCCGCCAACCTTAACAGCTTCACCATGCAACACTGTCTATAAACCAGTTACTGTCACCCAGAAATTTGATCATTACAGTGCCCTGCTTTCAGCCAAGCCCACGTCGTATCATCTGGCAAGAGATGCCGGCACGGGGTATGGGCCTACCTCTTTTGGCCAAGTTTCTCTCAACGGCCGACTTTGGCACAGTCGTCTTTGGGAGTAGCTTGGAAGCTGAACCCCAACCGCCCATTCTATCACTGGGCGGAACTATCATACTTGGTCCTCGGG
This sequence comes from Anabrus simplex, assembly GCF_040414725.1. Classification (NCBI taxonomy): domain Eukaryota; kingdom Metazoa; phylum Arthropoda; class Insecta; order Orthoptera; family Tettigoniidae; genus Anabrus; species Anabrus simplex. The sequence continues at coordinate 182,075,912 of NC_090269.1, forward strand.
GACCATCATCTTGGCTACTCCTCTCGAGGTACCAGGAGAAAGGTATCCGAGGATACTGGGGAGGTCCAGGGAACCCTATTCTGACATCGGCAGTGGCGGCCGTTTTTGCCGTCATCCCTGGGCGTAACTGACCGGAAATCTACAACTTTGCAAACAACATCAAGATTTCCTTCCTTAAAAAAATTAAAAGCAGACTCTCTATCAAGATATTTTTCATGTATGTTCAAAATTTAAGAGTTCTTAGATGCAAGATTTCAAATCTCTTCAGACTGTAGTAAAACCTTAGGGAGTGGAAGTCTGTAACGGGGGTACACCTTCTCCATCCCACTGAACTGTACACCATCTAGAAGGCCATCTGTGTGGTGAATCTAGAACTAATGTAACTCAAAATACTTGGGCCTTTAACCTTTAGATGTGTCTACTATCGGCCTGTGTCCCCTCTGGCGGGATTACGAACAATTAATTTTCAAGGGAAATGGGCCCAAAATGTCAATTTTCAATTGATTTTTTATTTAATAGTAGAACTCATTGACAATATGTTCCCAAAGTTTCAAGGATGAAATCGTATCTAAAGTGCCTGAAAAATAATAATTAAATGTGTAACGCGACCTTACTGCCACGCCCACTTTTGAAGCATCACTTCAATACTAGCTTGGTGAAGAACGATTCCGTGGATTTCTTTCAAGCAAACTTGCACGGGATACATCTAGAAAGCTGTGATACATGCTCTTTGGTTTTATATATCATCTATGACTGTGTTCCGCATCTTAGAAACAATACCAAACCAGCTGCTTTCTTTATGAAGAAGCAAAAAATTCTTGGTTTTGCCTTCTGCTACTGATGGTGATTTATGCAAGTGTTCGATTCTTTCATCATTCAATAATGCTATGGTCACAAACAGTGTATAGAAGACTGGATTAACTGATTTTGCAAAATTTAGTGAACGCAAGATGTGAGAAACAAACCAGAAATGAGGTTAGATCCGAAGTAAGAACAGTGTGGGATATATATTTTCACATAGTGTCAACAGATGAACAACCCACTCGTAATCTGTGCCACATTAGCTGCTGTATATACCTACAGGCTCAGAGGGATAATAACCCCTACGTCCACAAGCAGAGGCTTCCAAAATGTATCGTAGATGTTGTCAAGTCCACTTAAAAGGTTTCTTGCTGATCCTGAACTTCTCAAAAAGTGTGTTCTTGGCAACCCAGAATCCAAATGAATCTCTAAATTGACTCGTATGAAAACGATGCCCTAAAAGCACATTTTCATCTGCTACAGTTGTCAGAATTGCAACGTATGATACAGTTCTTGTAATTCATGGCGAGAACTTAGTGATGATGAAGGTATTAGAGAGAATGGGCTTTAAGGTAGGAATATTCACTCAAGACATCTTGAGAAATATAGATTTACAGCGTCCCTCTGCAGCTGAAAAGTCAGTTGAAGACCTGGTAAAGCAAAGAAGACAGAAAACAAGAAACCAGAAAATAAGTTTTGAAGGAAAAGAGGACACTCAGTACAGTTCGGGAGCATTTTAATAAACAGAATTGCAAGGAAAAAGTAAGCTGAACTTTAAAGTGCATTTTCTCAGAATCACCATTTCCATTATCAAAGTACACTTTTCTCAGAAACTGGAAAAGATAGAGCCATGATTTTCGGCAACCCCATTGCTGTGCGTATAACAAACATATACACAAGGCAAAATTTTAATATAATTCCTGTACGCCGAGATATACAGGAAATAATACAGATTTTTTATGGATATTTTTTCAGTTTACAAAATAATCAAACATAAAATTAATTAAATATCATTGTATTTAAAAATGCTTCCATGGAGTTGGTTCTATACATATTGAGGTTACACTGTACAATTTATTGAAAAGTATATAAGAAAATGGTACCTTTGTTGATCACGGGAGTCATAAAATTTATAAATTGCAAAACGCTTCAATTTTTTTTGCTAAAGTTATGAAAAATAGTGGAGAGATACAATTAGCTATTCTTAACCTCTGTACTAAATTTCAGTTATGTACCTTACAAATTGTGGATTTCGTGAATGATTATATTTGCACATGTATTTCATGCACGTCCCCCCTTGGCAGGATTACGAACAATTAATTTTTAAGGGAATTTTCAATGTTTATAAAGCTTAAGGAAGAATTCAGGGAAGGTGTCCGCATTGTTGTCGCTGAGAGAGAACTGAAATTGGTAAATGAAGAATGGGATACTCTAAAGAAGGTTGTGGTTGGTACAGCAGAAAAAGTATGTGGACGACAGAATCAAATAAGAAAACCTAAAGAAACTGCCTGGTTGAATGATGATATTAGAAAGGCTATCAATGACAGAAACCATGCAAGAAGATCCTTATATCAAGCAAGAACACAGAAAAATCAACATGAAATAGAGGAGAAGCTGTCACTTTACAGAAAGACAATATTACAGGTGAAACAGTTGGTAGTAGCTGAAAAGCAGAAATGCAAGGAAGATCTGGCTACCAAAATAATGCAGGATGGAAATAAAAAAACTGTTATACAGTATTGTTAAGATAGAAAAACTCAAAATGAATCTATCCATAGAACTTCCTAATGGTGAGGTGACTACGGATAAGACCAAAATATTACAGGAGTTCCAAAGGCACTTTGAAACTTTGCTGAACTGTTATAAAAATGTCACTCCATTAGACGACGAACCTTATGATTTTGGCAGCACAAATACCACTAGTCTGAAATGGTTGGAAGTAGAGACGGCAATATCTAATCTGAAAAACAACACATCAACTGGATCAGAGGAATTAAGTGTTGAGATGATCAAAGCACTAGGAGAGGTTGGACAATAGTGGATGTACAAGGTCTAAATAGAATCTGGAAAGAGAATGTAATACCCAATGACTGGAAGCAAGGTGTCATCATCCCATTGTTGAAAAAAGGTGATAGAAAGAAATGTACCAACTACAGAGGTATAACTCTGCTGTCACATGGCCTTAAAATCTATGAATCCATCCTTGAGAGCAGGATTAGAAAATACGTTGAACCTACACTTGAGGAGGAACAACATTGATTTAGACCTCATATTTGCCACCAGAATGTTCCATGAGAAGTACTGGGAGAAAGGTAAAACACTTATAACTGTTTTTCTGGACATCGAGAAAGCATATAACCATATACCACTCAGGAATATATGGGAATGTTTGAGACATAAGAAAGTGCCTGATGACATCATAGCACAAGTACAATGATTATATGATGAAACCAAGTGTTGTGTCCAGGTCCAGGATGGAAGGTCAGGTTGGTTTGAAACGAAGAGTGGAGTCCAGCAAGGAAGTTGCCTTCACCACTTCTCTTTATAATCATAATGGATGCAGTTTTAAAAGCAGTTAAAAGAAAGGATCCAACAACTAATGCCCTGGTTTTTGCTGATGATATAATGCTATGGGGTGAGACAGAAGCGGAAGTACAAACTAGACTAGATCTCTGACATGAAGCTTTTACAACCTTAGGTCTCGAAATCAGCAAAACGAAGACAGTTGGCTTGGTGATGAGTAGAAACTCTCCAACTGTTCATCTAAGAATTGGAAATGAGGAGATGGATATTGTAGATAACCTCCAGTATTTAGGTAATGTTCTCTCATCAGACAACACCATACATCAAGAGATTAGCAACAGAAATTCTATCACGCTGTACGTCAAATACTTTGGGATGAAACAATGTTATGGCCACATGAAAAGAATGGACCCTCACAGGACTCCTCGAATGTACTTTGACCACAATGTTCCTGGGAAGAGACCAAGAGGAAGACCTCGTGATGTTTGGGAAAAACAGATATTGAAGGACCTTGAAATTAGAGATGTGAACTGGCATCACATATATGAGCAGCATCTGTGGATGGATAGCACAAACTGGAGGAGGCTCGTACACAATCGCACCCGGCTTGCTGGAGCGAAGAAATGATGATGATGATGATAACTTTTTGTAGAATTTTTTTTTTTTTCATGTGTTATAGTTCTCAACACTCCTACGGCTTCCTTCTTCCTTAATAACCAATCAGGAATTCTGTGTATATTTCTCTAGCCAAGTAAAATTGGGGGACCAGGCGAGTTGGCCATGTGGTTAGGAGCGTGCGGCTGTGAGCTTGCATCCGGGAGATATTGGGTTCGAATCCCACTGTTGGCAGCCCTGAGGATGGTTTTCTATGATTAACATTTTCACACCAGGTAAATGCTAGGGCTGTACCTTAATTAAGGCCACGGCTGCTTCCTTCCAACTCCTAGGCCTTTCCTATCCCATCGTCGCCATAAGACATGTGTCGGTGCGACGTAAAGCCACTAGCAAAAAAAATTGGGGGGGGGGGGATGTACAAGCATTCTGCCTATCTCAAGAGAATTCTGGAACTTTCCCCTCTGAGATGCTACAAAAGATGGGCGCTTGAGGGCCATATTGTCACCTTCATCACTCTGGTCTAGTGTATGTGTGGCGTTATTAGGAGGCAGGGGCTGTCGCCATCCTTTGGTAAGCCCAGCTACTCAAGATAATGGCAGAAATTTCTTAACGTGTGATAGCTTCAGGCAGATAACTTGAGGGGAAGGTTTCAAACTTTTCTTAATGTAAAGTCATTGTTTAAATGTAAATCTGATGACTCTGTTCTAATACCTGCTGGGAAATATGTAAATTAAGGGAATAAAGAGTGTTCACCTTCTGTTAATTCCCATTCAACTTGGTATGGGGTGACTAAGATGTTCTAAACCTCTAAATTCTTCACACTACTTTGGTACTTAATATTTCGCATCTAGTCATCCCTCTGTAGTATATGCTTAGCCTCTGCAACTTCGGGCCATAAGACCATTTAGGATTTCAAGTGTTTTTCTAAAAGGAGTGCAAGTGTTTGGCCTCCTAGCCTTTTCTTCATGGCCGATCATCTTAAATTTTTTAATTTACATTAAGGCCTTTTAGTACTGGCACTCACTGCCTCGATTTAAAGTGTAATTATTGGTGAACAAGTGTGTAACTCACTGTTGAGCAGAAGTGACTGCAAACACTGTTTTAGAAAGTTGTAATTTTGTAAGAAGTTTGTTCCTCTTAGAGGCTGGGCTACAGTACCTTTCGGAGCTAAGACTTCTAGAATGTAAGTGAGGGGAGTAAATATGCTCTTGCTAGTTGGTATACCTTCAGAGCTACAATGCTCATCCCTTGTAAACTATTGTGTCGGTAATTGTCTCTATTGTACCTGATTTCTGGACTCACAGTCTGCAGTTGTTACCCGAGTTGACGAGCTCATTATATTGTTGTTGTTTCCCCAGAATATCTATAAAATTTTAAATATAAAAAGGAAAGAAATAAAATTTCAAAATTTAGTGCTTGAACTTGTGCTCTGGTCATTTCCCTGTCCACCCAATCACCCCAACACCTTCGTACACCTCTGTGAACCACAGAAACCCCGTAACAATTATTATTATTATTATTATTATTAGCTGATATATTTGGTTGATGGACAGATGAAGTTACATGAGGAAGTTGTTTTGTTGTTGTTGTTGTTGTTGTTGTTATCGGGCTACGCCAGAATTTCTAGCACATTTTACGTGGATTCTAATAACAGACTTGATAGTTAGCACACAACTTAATTAGCTTTGGCATGTCTTGAGAGAAAGTGTTCAATACGATAACTGATAGTAAGCCTTCTTTGAATATGTGTTATGATGATGGAAATGACTTGTGTTAATGAATTAATATGTAGGGGTTGTATGAGACGTGACAGTATCCTCAAATTTGAATAAATAATGGCGACGATCAGTAGGAATATGTTAATTTTCCATGCGTATGATGTTTATAATTTTTGAGATGCTTTTCAGAAGGTGTTAAGTGGCTGACATTCGTGGTCTTTGAGAAATGTTTACTCCTGTGGAAGGCAAGCCATACATTTTGGGTACGTTCGACTAAGTTGTTATTGATATTATCACGCTGTGAATTAGAAATTCTTTAGCCCGTGTATCGACGTTAACCTTCTACTCCTTTTTCATCAATGAACTATGATGTGTATTATTTAGATGTGTATGCATCAACTTAGCGTATAATCCCGAATACCACCCACCACCGAATAAGACCTGCAACCTAAATTTGAGATTGCAAAATATGGGAAAAATTCAAAAATCAAATATCTTACATACTTATTGTACCATTTCATTGCCCTGATAATTTCGAATCATGGTGTTAAAATCGTCGTTTTGCCGTGAATAGCGATAAAGTGTCGGAAATCATGCGGCAGAAAATACGAATTATAATATACAAACATAGAGAATCAATTAAGCCATGATCGCGATGTAAGATAGTCAGACTTACAGAATCCAAATGGCCGTGAAAAAAAAATGCAGGGTGTTTCAGATTGTTAAAAAAATTATTACTACTATTCACGGAAAGAAGAAGGCATTACAAATATATACTTCTACGGAGCAAGAATTGAAGAAGAACTAATACGTCAAGTAGTATTAAAAATTGCGCCAACCACATACATATATATCAAGTCTAACGAGGAGGAAATCGTAATTAAAGAAGGAGGATATATATTATCGAAGAATAAGTTTAACACCAAAAGTTGACGCGAGTCACCAGTTAAAAATAAATTATCGCCAATTAAGAATATATTAACGAAAGGCTGAAAGTGGACTAGAATACTATTACAAAGTTTCTGACGTAGAATTAACATTGAATTTTTGTAGAATAACTTGTTAAAATTGTAGTTAGATACAAGAGAAGTTCCTCAAGAACAACTAGATTATGTCACTAACTATGATGTTGGATATGTTTCCATTACATGCAATCAACGGCCTCGTCATGAGTGGCTAAATCCGAGATGGGATTGATAACTGACCAACTCCACGCCAGCTGATTCTACAAGCCCGTAACCAGTTGCTACTTCCAATATGTGACGCAGCCATGACCTGAAGGCGGCCAGCTGCCTATAGATAATGAAGAAGAAGTCTAGCCCAGTCCAGTAATGCCTGCGGATAAAGTTAAGTTCCATGTAATTTTATTTATTCAAAGTAAATAGTACGTAAATTATAGATGTAGTAATTAGAGGTTAGAGGCATGATTTTCATGAAGGTTGCAATTAGATCTTCGAGATATATTTTCAGTGAGCAGTGTCGTCACAAAGAAGTTACCATAAGCGCTTTTAAAATATGGAAATAGGTAATCTTCATTTACGGAAACCAATATCCTTATGTAGGAATGTTTTTAGACAGATATGGAGAGATTTGAAATAATGCTTCGATGATTACGAAGGAAATGTGAAACGCATAATGTGTTATGATCTAACCGTAATACGGAGAGGAGTTAGATGTTTTTTTTATTCGTTATTAAGATCTGGTTATCGGCAGTACGCAGTCACATGTGAGTAAATATGAACTTGATTTGTTCATACTTGTATTTCTCTTACTGGGATGAGTAATTATATGTTTTTGAGTAGAAATATAACCCATTAATGCAATGTTGTCACTCGGTGATAGAATATTGAGACTCCACGCCGCTTAGAAGTAATGTTAGATATTTATATGAGTAATTAAGAGTTTATTCGTCGTAAATATGAGATTATAAATATAAATATTCTGAGGGATATGTTTGTAGGGATGAATTAGGTGAAGTTGTAATGTTTACGGTTCAGATATGGAGAGAGATGCACACTTGAGATTTATTGGTAGTAATTACACACTGTAATACTAACCACTGATTATATCTGACGTGTCGGCGGCATGAATTTAATAACATGATAAGATATTTTTGGATTAATGGGATATTCTTGCGGTAAATACGTGACGCAATTCGTAGGTTGATAACCATATATATAACCATATTTACTCATCGAAATAACATCTCCAAATAATAAATATTGAGGTAAACCTGAATTCTTCTAACAAGATTTCGCATGTTGTAACGAGTCTTGCTTGATTGGTATTGGTTGTCAAAGTCATCATTTATGAAAGGAAGCATTTTCTTGAATTAAGTCTCTGCCGTTGGTAAATAAATCTTGTTACTAACTATATCCTATAAAATTCCATGAAATGGTAGTTGAACTTAGACGCAATCTTGAATCTCGATATATGTAAGACCTCATAGGATTATGACAATTTATTGTTAAGCAATACCTACATCTATTTCTTAGGAAATAATACGGACATGTTTATCCAGCAACTTGGAGAAACTGATTGATATATATATCGGAATATATTTAAATAGCCATTGGGAGCTATAATAATGTGGAACTTCGCTTTCTCCGTTAGCATTACATTTGGAGATCATAGATATATGGAATGATGAATAATTTTAAAAAAAAATTCAAAATAAGCAATTTCAAGTTAAATGAATACGATTCAATTTTGATGTTAACCATTTTTAATTTATTTGCTTATGACTTTATTCATACTTTAACGTAAATAATACTTTGATTACATGGATATTCAACAAGAATACTATCTAATGAGATTGTTAGTTACGACTTATGCTACTCCTTAAAGTTTTCTTTGTTTTTACGTTGTAAGAATTATAATTTTTTTTAACGAGAAAAATGATTAAGCTTAATCATAAATTTTACCGATTTATCCTTTCAATGAAGAAATACTGAATGTGATTGGATATTATTTTACGATTTTATTTCATCCCATATTAATTCTTTGAATAAACCAAGTATTTACATATTTAATTTAATACTATTGTAGTTTATTTTCATAAATATAGCAGATAAGCTTACGCCGAACAATTACATGATTATTCTTAGTTGAATGAGTTTGGATGATGACTATTGGTATTTAAGGATCAATGGATATGCTGGTAAATCATATCAAAGGAAATGCGGGTTCCCAGTCGGCCTCACGTTAAAATAATATACCTTATTGATGCACATTAATTACCCCTGAGATGTATCGGATAGCAAGTCGGAGATGATTTTAACGCTTTCAGCAGAACGTAGAATGGTGAAATCTGCTTAAATTGGAACTTGTACAAGCGTGATGAATTTATTATACACCGATTAATGGAGACAAACATAGCTGCCGATACTTGACATCACTATTAATGCATGATCCATTCAGTTGACTCCAATTTCTGATGCAATTGGAAAGGGGGAAAAAGCCGGTGCAATACATGGGTCGCCCGATAGGGTTCTAGAAAGAGTTTCCCCCGAAGGATGGTGCATTATTTAATTTTCTTCAAATATACCGCAAATATAAATTCAAACAGCCCACAATTAATAAAATCATCACAAAAATCGTAAATAAAAATGGTCCAATACTCCTCGGATTGTTCACAATTCACCGTCGTCATCTGAAGTTTCACCTTAGGAATTTTCGTCACTGGAATCTTTGCACAAATAGTCATCCTCACTACCGTCCACCGAATTTGAAATTCCACATTTCGTAAAGTTTTTGTCTTGATCCAGCTGCATATTAGTCCCACTTCAGGCCTCTTCACTCGTCCGGTTGGTGTAAACGCGTGATCACCATCAGACATCCATTCGGTGTACAACATCTTCATTCCAGTTTTGAAATGCCGGTTCACACAAACATCCAACGGCTGTAGAATAGAAGTGAGTCCACTGGGAATTATCGCAAGATTGGTTTTTCCTTTCCTCATCATATCTTCTACGCTGTCAGTTGTATGTCCTCTGTAACTGTCCACCACAAGCATGTTTTGTTTTTGTAACAAAGCTCCTGGGCGACATTGCCAAACGCACTTCACCCAGTCCTCAACTAATACACTGTCCACCCAGCCAGACTCATGGCTTCTAACAAAAATACCGGACGGCAAGTTTCCTTTCCGAAGTGTTTTCCTTTTCAGAACCACATATGGAGGAAGTTTGGTTCCATCCGCTAATACACATAACATTACCATGCATTGTTGCTTTTCATTACCACCTGTTCTGATGGTTACACTTTTAGAACCCTTTGTGAAAAAAAAAAAAAAAAAAAAAAGAAAACCTACAACCTGTTTTCCAGTCATTGACCGGGTCAGGAATGAAATGAATGAATCATATATAGGCTATTAGTACGATGGGGTCGCCACTCCCAAAGTGATTTTATTAATGGCTGATAGATGCTATGAAATGAGAACGGAGAGGAGAGTGTTGCTGGAATGAAAGATGACAGGGAAAACCGGAGTACCCGGAGAAAAACCTGTCCCGCCTCCGCTTTGTCCAGCACAAATCTCACATGGAGTGACCGGGATTTGAACCACGGTATCCAGCGGTGAGAGGCCGACGCGCTGCCGTCTGAGCCACGGAGGCTAGAACCCTTTGTATTCATTGTATTTTCCAACAGCATTTCAAAATAGACAGGTGCCTGGTCAGCATTCCCAATATGCGAGAGCAAATAAGGATTTTGCTTCCTCAAATGAATAATGGGACTCTGAATGGCTGTTAATTTTTCTTCATATGCCCCAGGGAGATGTCGTGAAATAGACGTACGTCTCCGAATGCACAATCCCTTTCTCCGATAAAAGTTTCAAATCCATCCATGAGTTCTTTTGAGATCTCAAGTGCTTTCAACTGACACATTTCACTAGAAACACCATTTCCTAACTCACGTTTTTTTATCAAAAATTTATGGGGTCGTTCTTCAATTTCTGGAAACACTGCACTCCGCCCGCGGAACGCTCTGCGATCGCCGTTACTTTTTAAAAGTTTTCCATTCTTCTTCTGCCAATCACACACAATTCATCGATATCGTACTTTCTGCCAACGGCATGATTTCCATATATTTCAGCTTCGCTTACAACTTTAAGTTTCTCACGCACAGTAAATGACCGCAGACGCTGTTTTGAATCCATTGCTTACTATCGAGACAGCATTTTCACGGGACAGATAGGGAACTCGAATGTGAGCAAGGTAGACTTCTGTAACCAACAGTCTCCACTCTCGCAAAGTACGATATCCAGCGAGATCAGCTATTCGCGCACCCAGCATACCAGCAACGCTTGTGAAACAAATGACGATTGAGCATCCGCAGCAGCGGCTTTCATATTTACTCATATCCTTTGATTTACCGTATTTCATTACCTTACATTTCGTGTTTACATGCCACTGTAACTGTTTTGAGAAAAAATCAATTTTGTTTTCTAGAACGCAACTAAAACACAATAGGAGCTGAATGCCCGTTTACATGTGGTATATTGAGTAAGGTAACTGTATTCAAATCTATATCAATACTTCATGTAAACGTAGTAAATATTTACGAGAATGAACGGCTTGAATACGACCCGCACCCAAGATTTAGAACCAATACTTTGGGGAAAAAATTGCGAGTGGTATTTGGGATTAGACGGTATGTAATATCCAATGAGTTTAATCCACATGTTAATTGCATCTGAGGGCATTCATATTTTTATTTTTCTAATTATTGTTGTTGTTTGAGTCATCAGACGATAGACTGGTTTGATGCAGCGCTCCATGTCACCCTTTTCCCTTGGACTGGTGTTGTGGAGGCTTGTTCATATTTTCTTTGGTCGAAAATGCAATCCTATATTTAGTTCTTTGTATAGCAGCCTTTATAGGCCATGGCCGCTTCCTTCCCTCTCCTAACCCTATCCTATCCCATCATCACCATAAGACCTATCTGTGTCAGTGCGACGTAAAGCCACTAGCAAAAAAAAAAAAAAAAAAAAAAAAAAAAAAAGAGAGAGAGAGAGAGAGAGGAGTGATATGCTTAGGGTTAATGTATTATAGATTAAATCTCCTCATGCCTAGTAGTGATGTTACAGCGACAGGATCCATTTGGCATTTGAAGGGGGTAATGGCTGTTATATATATATATATATATACACACACACACATTTTTTTTTTTTTTTTTTAACAATGTAACTTAACTGAATTAAAATTTAAATGGTTATAAATGATTACAATCCGAGTTCAGATGTTCAAATTCTTAAAGGTATATAAAGTTTGAGGCAACTGAACTGACTTTAGATGCAACAATCATAAATGGTTTAAAATGAAGACAGGATACTTTAATTTTTAGATAAGAGTAAAGTTGAGTCCAACACAGACAGTATTACATGGTTTGAATTGTGATTCAATTTAAATAATGGTTTTAATATTTAATTAGTAATCCTGGTCATGAGATAATTTTTGGATTAGACGTTAATAATCTTGAGTTTCAATGATAGAGTTAATAATGATAATTTTCAGTATTTCATTTTCTTGGTAGACAAGGCTGTCTATTTGAACAAATAGTCAATTTGGGATTTTATTTCTTATTTTCATTTCATATCCTCTATGCACTTGCATCCTGTTTGCTATACCCAGATCCCCTAAGATATTAAACGTCTCATTACAGGTACCATACGTCACTTAAGTTGCCTGCATTAAAAACATTTTTTCCCCCCCACCAGTTGGCAGAGAAATGAAACTCTATATTGGAGCACTTATTCCCAATTTTTAAATAAATTTTGTTGGGTGAACAGCAATGTGCCACCAGAGCAGAGATCTTTCGCATGCCAACATTGAACAGCATGGACTGCCAAACAGACTTTCTCTTATCCTTCAAAATTTAACTACCAGTACAGCTGCCATGTTAAACCTGTGATTTTGAATCTGGAAGTCAGCATAAAAGAAGTGAAAAATTAACAAGTTCAACATTTGCATACAGCATTTGTCAGGCTCTTTGGTTCTGCTGATTCAAGGAAGCTTAAGATGCACATATGCACAAACAAATTAATTCAAATCTTTTGCATCCCATTTTTCATTTAAATTTCATGTTACACATCAGATATTCCTCCCAGTTAGCACATTCAATCTCATGATTACAAGTTAAATTTATTCAATATTAAAAAAATGAACTTTTACTCACCTGAGCAAATATCTTGTAGAGAGGTTCAAGAATGAATTCAACAAAGCTGCGTTGAGCTGAGTTGTGTGGTGATTTCTTCGTAAACTTACGACTATAACAGAAAGTGTCATAATTCAGACAAAACAACCGAAGATAATGAATCAATCTAATTTAACAACAAATTTTAAAACTATTCCCTCAGATTCCTCCTCAATATTGTCTTTAAATACTTCAGTTTCCTATCAATTATAGTTCTGAATCAGAAGTGCAGTATTTTTGAATTATTTTAATGTAATACATGAAACTGTTCAAAATAATAAAGATGCCTTTTTCTGAATGCTGCCAGTTGTTATTCCTTGATAGATGCAAAATTTTGCCTCTGTTTCTTGGCAGAGGGCAGAGCAAAATGCAGCTTCCACTGGAGTTCCAATCTCATCTATAGCTCAGACAGTATGGAAGCTGCTGCAGCATGGGTGGTATTGAGTAAAAATATTCACAGCACAAGTAGTGCATCTGGATATAATAAAAGATCCTAGTTATATTGTCAGTTGGCCTACAATAAAACTTCCCAACCTGGTGAGGAAAGCAATGGCAAACTAAATCACTCCTTATTGTGTCTAGTATGCCTTGGTATGGGACCAATATAAGTTTTTGGGGTTTCGTTATAACCACATAACCTTTCATTGTACTATTTGAGAACACTACCAACCTTACAGCCAAAGACTTAGCAAACGTTCTCTTTTCTTACTGTATATTATTCACAGGGTGAGTTGCATAAAAATTGCTAAGTGTGGTTCTCTTTTGATCAAAGTTCAGAAAAGAAGTTAGTTTAATTCTCTATCAGCATTGTATAACTTTAATCTTAGATAATATGAACTTGGTTTAGAGTTAACCTGAGATCACACAAAGACTATGGACAACAGCGATAAGTAGGAGCGAAATGTGAGGGGCAAAGAGTAATTATATCGCATTGAATGCCAGTCCTCAATATTCTTTTATTTTCATACATCTCACTTATGTATTGTTCCATAAACAAAAACAATAATGAATGGTGAAGGAAAGAAAATATTGCGCACAGAAAATGATGAGAGAGAGAGAGAGAGAGAGAGAGAATGTTCAATTTTGTTCTCAAGCAATAATTGAGAATAAGAAAACAGATAGCATCACTACCAAAAGGAAAGAAAATGCTTGGAAATATATTGGTAGTGAATATAACTCCAGGAGTTTAATCTCAACAGATCCCTTGCATCTTGAAATATATGGACCCTACCAAAATTCAAAATCATTTCCATATGAAGCATCAGAGTACTGCAGATCTAAAAATAATTTAACCTTCAGATGGTGAGGTGAGGTAGTTTATGGCAGCAGACAGACTGTACACCTCTACCGCACTGCTCGCTTTACTCCCAAACTGATTGCTTTTCCCTGTACCTTACCCTCAACTGAAGGCTAATTCTTGCCTAAAGCAGCTGTTCACTAATGTTGTCCATCTTTGCTCTACCCAGTGTTGCAATAATTGTGGTGCCATATTTAACCCTACCTCATAGTTTCCATAGTATAAGGTATTTTGCTTTCTTATATATTTTACGAATTTCATGCCATAACTTCAACTCTACATACATACATACATACTGTACCGGGAACGCCGCTACGGAAGCGAAGTTCGAGGTATGTTTATTGAACTTCGCACGAGGCGTAAGATATGCAGCCCGCCGAACGCAATGACGTACGCAGCGAGTGACGTAGCCGCCTCGAGAGTGCTCTACATAGCCATATATGGTCATGTCCCAGCTGATCTGCAAAAGTCTATTTTGCATCAAAATATTTCTATTTTGACACTGCCATCGTAAAGAACATTATAATGGACGGAACCTGTCAAAATTTCAGGAAAATCCACCGTGTACTTTAAGAGTTATAGGGGTAGATAATACCCATGTTCTAGATACTTCCCCACAATCCGGTATAAAAGGAGGACGACCCGGACCACAAATTCAGTGTATGTCATTCCACCGTCTCTGCAGCACGGGTGACGGGAGGAGCGCTGTGTGTGCAGACTGAACTTATAGTTGAATAAGTCTTTGAAATCCTAGCGTTGGAACTTTGTTACTTTCTTCAAGTGCAGCGTTGGAACTTTGTTATTTTCTTCAAGTGCCACATTGGAACTTTGTTATTTTCTTCAAGTGCCGCGTTGAAACTTTGTTATTTTCTTCAAGTGTCGCGTTGGGACTTTGTGCACCGGTGACTATTGAAGGAACTTAGAATTCTCGTGAGTGTCGTGACTTCTGCAAGTACCACGTTTGAACATATATTTCGAACTTGTAGTCTCGTGGTTAATTTCAGAAACATAAAAATTCTCCGAGTGTGTAAGTTGGACTTGTGTTCTACAACAAAGCTGTGTCAATGTAAACTTTCGTGTGAATGGTATGATTTTTTTTCCAAGTACCACATTGAACTTATGTCTTGTGACAAACTGTGGAACTTAGGGTATTTTTAAAACATTGCGTTCAATTGTGAAAACATGAAATACTTTCCGAGTACTGCATAAGGACTTGTGCTTAGGCTCATGTCAACATAACAGACCGTGACAACTCAGAATACCCATGCCATGTTCCGAGGGAACATAGAACTTTCCAACGTTATAAGTGAACTCACAATTTATGGAGTTAGACTTTTTCCAAGTACCATTTTTCTTTAATGAATATTTACTTTGCTTATCGACGGCCTAAGACATTTTCCGAGTGCTATTTCATTTACTAAGCTTATTGCAAATGTGCCAATGTGTTCCGAACCTTCATAAACTGTGCATTAAGAAGTGTGGTGACTATAAACGGCAATCCTACAATCCTATAGAACATTCTAGTTTACTGTGCCTGTGTTAGTAAGCTCACGTCATGAACTTAACATTTTACACATTAATTCTACCAGTACGAGGTCAAATATCTAATACAATCATCCTGTTTTTCAAGTAACTATTTAGGAACATTTTCGATTCAATGAAGTGTCTTGAGTCAAGGATTTAGAAACACCTGACACATTTCATTGTACGAGTAGATGCAATTGTTGAAAGGTCATATCTATTTAACAGTGCCACAAATGAATGGAGTGCCGTACAGGGAACTTGCACGTGAATCACGTCCTAAAAATCGAACCCCGGAACGTGTACATCCAGAACTTCGAGAAATTCTAGAACTTCACATCCAGGCGGGCGTGGTTCCTACCCAGACCGTATCCAGCACCATCCCAGGACCCGGAGTTACCAACCAGCCACGACGCTTCAATTCTACTGTATGAAGGTGATATTAACTTGTTTTCAATGGTCAATAAACTCAGATTATCCAAAAAATCTCTAAGTTCGATGAACTATACCCCTCTCTGTACCAACTCCAATGTTTTAAGCCACACCCTAAGATATAGTCCATGCTCATCAATTTAGCGTCAAGCGCCTCTCAGATAAACATCTTTTCCTGGTACAATACATTATCATTAAAGACTGTTATGCCTTTCAGCGTTCAGTCTGCAAGCCTCTGAGAATTGACTAAACATCGCCACAACCCTCGATTTGCAACTAGTGTTGTGGCCTCATTTAGTTCTATACCTCTTATCTTTAAATCGTTCGAAACCTAGTCTAACCGTCGTCGTCTTGGTCTCCCTCTACTTCTCTTACCCTCCACAGCAGAGTCCATTATTCTCCTAGGTAACCTATCCTCCTCCATTCGCCTCACATGACCCCACCACCGAAGCCAGTTTATGCGTACAGCTTCATCCATCAAGTTCATTCCTAAATTAGCCTTTATCTCCTCATTCCGAGTACCCTCCTGCCATTTTTTCCACCTGTTTGTACCAGCAATCATTCTTGCAACTTTCATGTCTGTTACTTCTAACTTATGATTAAGATATCCTGAGTCCACCCAGCTTTCGCTCCCTAAAGCAAAGTTGGTCTGAAAACAGACCGATGTAAAGATAGTTTCGTCTGGGAGCTGACTTCCTTCTTACAGAATACTGCTGATCGCAACTGCGAGCTCACTGCATTAGCTTTAATACACCTTGATTCAATCTCACTTACTATATTACCATCCTGGGAGAACACACAACCTAAATACTTGAAATTATTGACCTGTTCTCGCTTTGGAACACCAATCTGACATTCAATTCTGTTGAATTTCTTACCTACTGACATCAATTTAGTCTTCGAGAGGCTAATTTTCATACCATACTCATTGCACCTATTTTCAAGTTCCAAGACTGCAGGCTTTCGGCACAGTCTGCCATTAAAACCAAGTCATCAGCATAGGCCAAACTGCTTACTACATTTCCACCTAACTGAATCCCTCCCTGCCATTTTATACCTTTCAGCAGATGATACATGTAAACTACAAACAGCAAAGGTGAAAGATTACAGCCTTGTCTAACCCCTGTAAGTACCCTGAACCAAGAACTCATTCTACCATCAATTCTCACTGAAGCCCAATTGTCAACATAAATGCCTTTGATTGATTTTAATAATCTACCTTTAATTACATAGTCCCCCAGTATAGTGAACATTTTTTCCCTCGGTACCCTGTCATATGCTTTCTCTAGATCTACGAAACATAAACACAACTGCCTATTCCTCTCGTAGCATTTTTCAATTACCTGGCGCAAACTGAAAATCTGATCCTGACAGCCTCACTGTGGTCTGAAACCACACTGGTTTTCATCCAACTTCCTCTCAACGACTGATCGCACCCTCCCTTCTAAGATGCCAGTGAACACTTTGCCTGGTATACTAATCAATGAGATACCTCAATAGTTGTTGCAATCCTTCCTGTTCCCTTGCTTATAGATAGGTGCAATTACTGCTTTTGTCCAATCTGAAGGTACCTTACCAACACTCCACACTAATTTTACTACTCTCTGAAGCCATTTCATTCCTGCCTTCCCATTATACTTCACCATTTCAGGTCTAATTTCATCTATTCCTGCTGCCTTATGACAATGGAGTTTATTTACTATCCTTTCCACTTCCTCAAGCATAATTTCACCAACATCATTTTCCTCCTCCCCATGTGCTGGCTGTTTGCAACACCACCAGCATGATTTCCTTTTACATTGAGAAGATGTTCAAAATATTCCCTCCACCTCTCCAGTGATTCCCCGGGATCTATTATGAGTTCACCTGAATTACTCAAAACACTGTTCATTTCCTTTTTCCCTCCCTTCCTAAGATTCTTTATTACTGTCCAGAAAGGTTTCCCTGCTGCTTGACCTAGCCTTTCCAGGTTATTACCAACATCTTCCCATGACTTCTTTTTGGATTCAACAACTATTTGTTTTGCTCTGTTTCTTTCATCTACGTACAAATCTCTGTCTGCTTTGGCTCTTGTTTGGAGCCATTTGTGATAAGCCTTCTTTTTACGTTTACAAGCTGCTCTCACTTCATGATTCAACCAAGATTTTCGCCTTTTCCCGTCTTTACATACAGTTGTTCCTAGGCATTCCCTTGCTGTTTCTACTACAGCATCCCTGTATGCCACCCATTCACTTTCTATATCCTTAACCTGCTTACTGTCTACTGTTCAAAACTTCTCACTAATCATATCCATGTACTTCTGTCTAATTTCCTCGTCCAGGAGATTTTCTACCCTTATTCGTTTGCAGACAGATTTCACTTTCTCTATCCTAGGCCTAGAGATACTTAGTTCACTACAGATCAGGTAGTGGTCTGTATCATCAAAAAATCTGCAAAAAAAACTCGTACATTCCTAACAGATTTCTCTTTGGGACCGGTTTCGACATATATAATGTCATCATCAGCCATAAAAAGATCACAATATATAAGCAAGGACACAATCTGTAACTGACTATTCACACCATGTGTCATAACAGAAGAGTAACGGCTTAATAATTAAATCTGGCGCAGTGATACATTGAAGTAAACATAAAGTCTCTCATTATTCAAGGAATAAAAGAAGGTTCTACGATATGTAGTCTTTGTGCATCCGTTCAATAAAAGGCTCCGATAGGCTTCCAAAGTAAAGAGTCATTTAAAACACACACACACGTGATATGCGTCAGCCAGAGTGTCAAGAACATATTTGATTCACTTGTAATTTATACCTGATAAAAATTTAATACTGATGAATATGAAATCAGACAGTGGTAAAAGACATTAATCTTGTGAGAAGGAGATACAAAATGTGGTAGGTCTGAAGGGGAGGAAGATGGGGGAAGAAAAAGATCTTGTTAGGGGATTGGAAGGTTTAAGGTGGGTCTTGTGAACAATGTGGTGGGGGTTTGTAAGATGATAGGGTACTGTGTATCGTAGTAAATATTGACCTCCTATTCAGAAGATTAAAATACTTAAATACTTTAATTAAAAAATATTAGTTTTTTCTGAGACTTCGTTCAGATTGGAATTGGAGTTGAAGAACTGGTCTAAGTGAATGAAACAATTTTCTACGACGTCAAGAATAGGGCCTTTGTCCATATTCATGAGCACCTCTATATCTTGTTGTATGTTGCTGAAGCTATGCTTTGAATCTTGAATGTGCTGGCCAACTGCAGAGTATCTATTATATTTTGTAGCATTAACACGTTCCATGTATCTGATTTTGAAGTTACTCCCTGTTTGACCAATGTACGAGGATTGACAGTTTTGACATTGGAATCTGTAGACACCTGATTTTTGATAAATGTTAAGTCTTGTTAATTGAGCTGGTATTATATAAGATATCCATATTTCTATTGTTAGTTCGATATGCAATTTTGGTGTTGTGTTTCTTCAGAATATTTGTAACTACGTAAATATCTTCGTTGAATGTGAAGGTTGAAAAATAATTAGGTTTAATTTTCTCTCTAGTTAAGAGTTGAATAAAAGGTATTTGTAACATAAACATGTACCTAAATTGATATTGAAAAGGTTGAACCTAATATATATCTTATCGTTAATCTCAATTCAATACGGAAACATTAATGAAGTTCATATCTTTAAAAAAACCTGACCACGATGTCACTCAATGCTTCATAAAACTTGTCAACTTCATCCTCATCTGCACCCTCACATGGTGAATACACAGACACAATTCTTGTCCCAATTCCTCCAACTGACAAATCTAACCACATCATTCGCTCATTTACGTGCCTTACAGAAACTATGTTGCGTGCAATGGTATTCCTGATAAAGAGCCCTACCCCAGACTCTGCCCTTCCCTTTCTAACACCCGTCAAGTACACTTTATTTTATCCTATCTCTTCCTCCTATCTCCCCTTACCCGAATATCACTTACTCCTAACACATCTAGATGCATCCTCTTTGCTGACTCAGCCAGTTCTACCTTCTTTGTTCCCGAAGCCCCATTAATATGGATAGCTCCCCATCGAATTCCATTTCGTTCGCCAAGTTGTTTCCAAGGAGTCCCTCGCCTGTCAAATGGGAGTGGGACTCCATTACTCCCATAAGTCTGAGGCTTGCTTAAAATGTTCTGAGCTCAGTAAATTAATGAAGCAGGATGCTACCCTACTTGCACATAGTCCAAGTGAGGATCTCTCCTCTAACGGATTATGGACCACCGGTGAATTGTATAGTCCTAGCCACCTGAGCACAAGGAGGGCCATGACTCAGAATATGTCCGAGCTGCCCACTCCCATTCCATAGCAACTGGTATCCCGAATCTCAGGACCACTTACTAGGCCACGCAGCCGTTGCCCATGGTTCACGAACTAGGACATGACTACAGTAACCCACAAACATTCAACTCTTCATGCAAATATTGACGTTCACCTGTTTCCATCCAGTTTCAGCTCATGAGGAAAGTTTTTTTGTAACTGATCCCGCTTTTCCAGATTTCGTAAACAGTGAACTAAATGATGATTACGATGGTAGCAATGTAAGAGATGGGTGTAAAATGAACCTGAGTTTCAATTGGGAGGTTTTGAAGCAGAATCAAACCAGGCAATACTGTACTGTAGACAGGATATAGCCTTTTGGGCTTATGCCATGTCAAGAAAAGAGTGTGAAATTCTTTACGTTTCACAGAGAACTTTGCTCTGCATCTCGAGAAGAAAATCTTGACTATTCACGAGGAAGAACGAAATATTCATCCCAACCAGCCAGACGAATCAGCAATAGCTGAGCACGCACAACTGTCGGATCATGATGTCAATTTCCAAGATGCCCGAGCTCTTACCCACACTAGACATTGTGTTGTATTTGTGTCTCCCTAGAACAAAAACAGTGGCTATTAGGAATGTTAAAAGTAGGCAAGTTTGAAGCATCTTATAACTACAAGTAAAATTGGAAATAATATTCAACACATCTGACAACTTACGTCCTTGCCTGCCCAAGAATGGTTAGCTTGAAGCACGTGCTAATGTGACGGCTGACTGAAGGTGAACTGTGGAGGCGGTGTGTGATGAAAGTTATTTTGAAGGGAGAGTAGGGGAGGGCTGAATCCAGTGGGTGGGGAGTGAGCGTGTAAAAGTTTGTTGTGAGGCTTGTTCAAGGAGAAACTGTTAAGTAATGCCTTGAGAAGCACATTCACAGTTTCCAAAATTTCATTTAAATTGTGAGCAGGATTGCATTTTTGGTCTATATTGGTGAAGATGTTTTCTAAGATGTTAAGTAAATTGCCCTTATTATTAAAGCAAAGAATTTTTAAGTCCTGCTCTATGGAGGTCAAGGAGTGATTGGACTCTGTTATATGAGTACTCATGGCAGAATATTTGTTGTGTCTGGAGGCGTTGACATGTTCTTTATATCTAATTAAAAAGCTTCTTCCAGTTTGACCACGTAACTCGCTTTACATTGGTTACAATTTAACATGTATACACCTGATTTGTGGTATCTGTTACTTAGGTTATTGACTTTGTACTGGTTATAGAAAAGATTAGCATTGTTATTGATTGTTTTAAAAGCAATGTTGACATTGGGTCTATTGCAGAAACCGTGTTTAGACAATGTCTATAGTTAAACAATGCCTAAGTATGGCTGCTGCATTGCAGATACATTATTTATCACTTAGACAATGTCTAAAACCGATGTTCAACCGGTCATTTTTAAACATTGCCGAGAGCACTGTTTAACCTCAAATGAGAGGAGTGAATCACAATCAGAGGTTATGTACCATGAAACATGTAATTTGTATTCTCATGCTGAGACGATTCCGGTAAGAAAGGTTAGTCTGACGGCCTCTCTGTGGGTCACCCCCTGCTAAATCGCAGTAATTCATTTGACATGTACGGGGAGATAGATCTTTCACTTTTCAAGAGACTTGTTTCTTGAGACTGACAAAGGGACAGTCCGGTAACTCTCAACTTGAATACAGTTCTTGGCAACTATATTTTATTATATACATGGGGTAATTTCCATGGAATTATAGGTCACTTCGACTACATACATGTCAGAATTACTTGTTCCAATCGTCAGAGGGCTGTCACATCAACCGAGAGGGATTCACTTATACTTACTGCCAAGTTAACACACATAATAGTGAAAACTAAAAAGTAGGTTGTATGTGGTTTTTATATATATAATCGTATAAGTTTTCGGCAGATAGGAAAAGGCAAGTGGTGGTGATGGTGGTGATTACTGTTTAAAGAGGAGGACTGGGGAAGAAGAGCCGTGATCATAACAACAGCCCTACTATTTGCCTGGTGTAAAAATAGGGAAACTAAGGAAAACAATCGGGCTGCCGATGATGCATTTCGAACCTACGATCTCCAGAATGCAAGCTACATCTATATGGCCCATTGAACACACTCGGTTACACATCACTATTGCTTCATTTTCCCTTCGTCGAAGCTACCGTATTTATGAGTAGATCACACTCACTATAACAATGCTATAATCAAAGCTGGGTAAAACCAAGGACAAACTGTCCTCACTTTTACATCTTGGGGTATACAAAATTCCCTATCCTTGCGGTAAGGTATACATCGGCCAAATATGGCGGTCCATTGGTACTCGTATCAAGGAACATGAACGTAATATTGGTCTCAACCAGCCAGACAAACCGGCAATAGCTGAGCACGCTCTATCGTCAGGTCATGATGTCATGTTCAAAGGTGCTCGAGCTCTTACCCACACTAGACACTAAAAGGTCCAGGATTATACGTGAAGCTGTGAAAATACGTAAAAATCCTAACGATTTCAACAGGGACACTGGCTATCAATTAAGTAATAGGGTGTTGTCAGCCATTAAGGATTTACGTAGGTAGTTCCCTTCCCTGCCCCTTCACTATTGTTATTTCATTTCGGTGTTTTCCAAATTCATTCGTTCCTCATGATCAGATGTTTCATTCCCGGCTTGTGTCAATGTCATACTTTCAAATGTGTGTACAGCTATTATGTTATGTGACTCCCTCTCAGACTGATTCTGATGGTTCTGTCACCTTTTGCTTCGAATGCTAGCGCTGTACCGCATACGGTGAGCCATCTGGTGACGAGTGAACGTAACACTTCCATTTCTATATTTAATGTCTAAATTCAAACCTCATTCTTGGAGAAGTCTTCGTCGTGTACAGTCGAGATTTTCCTCTGAAGACGCAGAGCAAAGTTCTCTGTGAAACATAAAGAATTTCACCTTATTTTTTTGACATGGAATAACCCCAAAAACCTATATCATGTCTATAAGTATGAGCCGTAAAAGCATCAATGGTAATACTGTACTGTGGCACCTGCAGACATCCAGTGTGCCAAAAATGCCGTTTTGTTTCTTTCCGTGAGTTCCAGGGAAAAGATTGTGAAGTACTTTCACAAAAAAAATAAAGGTTGACAAGATATTTCATTTCTGTATTTTTAAACTCTGATAAGGCTTGATATTGATTTCTCCATATGAATTTTGGAATCATTTGTCTCTAATGATGAAAATGAGTATCTTTAAGGATCTTGCAATTCCTTCTTGAGTTTGATGGAAGAGTATCATTCTTCCCATTAATCATGCCAAATTTGTTAACACATTCACATGGGCTATGTAATAACTTCTGAGTGTGTCGCTGTGATTGTTTCTTTGGTCCTTTCACATACAGAATATGTCATTTTTATAATTACTTTTATGCTGGTGCAAGTTTTGAACCCACCTCACTATATACGTACTGTATAAAAAGTTTTACCTGAACATTTGATGGGTAACCTATAAACCCAACAATAACAAATGCGTATTTTGCATTCTTCACGTCATTATAAGTAAAACAATATATAACCGAATAATTACAGTGTGAAATATCATCCACAGACGTATTTATTCACATATAGTCAAAACTGTTTATCGAAACATTGCTTTTAACAATGTATTGGATATAAAGGCGAAATGTAAAGGTCCCGTCTAAATCCTATATAAACACCGTACTTTTCTAAAAAATCACTTAGTACAACATCGCTTATTATGGCATATCGTATAAAATAACGTATTTTTATCACATTTCCGGAGAAACTTATCGACTATAACATCCAATGTTGATTTTTGTTTATTTTACATTTCACTGACAGAAATGTAAAGCTTATTTTCAAACTCTTGTTTTCAGTACATTGTAGATTTCAAATGAGTCAAGTCTGTTAAAAGGTCAAGGCAAGCATCGCTGTGCAGACATTGCAAAAGACAGGGAAAGTATTTAATATTGAAGAAAAGTCACAAATTACAAAATGGGGAAACAAACGTCAGTGTCCCAAAGGAATTGGGTGTCAAATTTTGAAGGACAGAGAGAACATCTCATTTATTAGCAAAGACCATGTGCTGTATTATTGGTCAATTTACATTGTTGCTACTTGTTCCCTCACTTTTATTTCATATTTTTCTGACATATTATTGCTGTTTGTAATGTGTAAACATTTGAAGAAAAATTCCTCTCAATCCCACTCCACAAAATTTCAAATAAAGTATTTATTCTACTTGAGTTTTTTGAAGTTTTAACTTTATGTAAGTGTGCCGCCTAAAACTTAAAGAAATGACATTTTTAGCAACGAAAAAAATGGTTTGTGCAACCATCGCCTATAATGACCATTAATTACTGGTCCCTTCGAAGTCATTATAAATAGTTTCAACTGTAGTTACAAATATCACTTTTCTTTATTTTAAAGGTAAATACTAGTAAATCTGTAGCTTCTGTTAATCTAAGTTCATAAGGTTAACCTGAGAACATTTGCCAGTTAAATTTGACCTTAGATCAAGTAGGATTAACTTTTATACATCCAAAACACTAAAGTTCACCTTGACTGAAATTTAATTTCATTGCTTGATCTTAAATTAATATTTTATGCAAACGGCCACTACTGTAATACAGATTTTTAAATGCATTTCAAACTGAATATGTTATGATTCTAAATCGATATGTAAGTTACTGTTCAATATCAGCATTCAACAGAATGTCACAACAGGATTCCAATTGATAATTTATTCAATAATGAAGAACTCGCACACATATATTTTTTTAAATGGACTGACTGCTAAGATTTACAGTTTTTGATATTAATATGAACAGTTTGAACACTTCATTATCTATCCGACTAAACTCCACAACAACTCAATAGGCCCCTGAGAACTAGGACGTGTCAAACTACTGTTGCAAGGTACCAAAATGATATCCCCTAACATAAGTACAGGGTTTCACATGGTTAGCTGTAATCTTCACACTAACTGACAAAAATTGAGACAGAATTTTCTATATACCGTACCTGTTTTAAGACATACCATTAAAAAAAAAAGACATGCTTGATTAAGGTCTTCATGTTTTCATTACCTATGTACAAGTTCCTTCCAACGAAAACATTACCCTCAAATTTACAACAGTACAATAAAACCTTGATAATTCAAAGTCACTGGGACACAAAAATTGTACTTCAAATAATGTGATTTCAAATTAACTGCCACCAACTTGTAATTCAGAAATGCCAACCATGCCACATCACAACATATTCTAAGACCCATTAATATATGCAATCATCTCAATCATCTTGGTTCACAGTTTAAAGCTTTAAAATGCCATGGAAAAAACTACATTTCTGAAAAATATCCCAACCAGGTGCATTTATTCAAATAATGCACTTTGATAAATCTCAATCAATATTGATCTGCATTTAGGGCAGTCGCCCGGGTGGCAGATTCCCTATCTGTTGTTTTCCTAGCCTTTTCCTAAATGATTTCAAAGAAATTGGAAATTTATTGAACATCTCCCTTGGTAAGTTATTCCAATCCCTAACTCCCCTTCCTATAAATTAATATTTGCCCCAGTTTGTCCTCTTGAATTCCAACTTTACCTTCATATTGTGATCTTTCCCACTTTTATAAACGCCACTAAAACTTATTCGTCTACTGATCTCATTCCACGCCATCCCTCCGCTGACAGCTCAGAACATACCACTTAGTCGAGCAGCTCTCCTTCTTTCTCTCAATTTCTACCCAGCCCAAACTTTGCAACATTTTTGTAACGCTACTCTTTTGTCGGAATTCACCCAGAACAAATCGAGCTGCTTTTCTTTGGATTTTTTCCAGTTCTTGAATCAGGTAATCCAGGTGAGGGTCCCATACACTGGAACCATACTCTAGCTGGGGTCTTACCAGACACTTATATGCCCTCTCCTTTACATCCTTACTACAACCCCTAAACACCCTCATAACTATGTGCAGAGATCTGTACCCTTTTACAATCCCATTTATGTGATTACCCCAATGAAGATCTTTCCTTATATTAACACCTATTCCCAAAAAAGGAACTTTCACCCCATCAACGCAGTAATTAAAACTGAGAGGACTTTTCCTATTTGTGAAACTCACAACCTGACTTTTAACCCTGTTTATGAACATACCATTGCCTGCTGTCCAACTCACAACATTTTCGAGGTAATGTTGCAATTGCTCACGATCTTGTAACTTATTTATTACTCTATAGAGAATAACATCATCCGCAAAAAGCCTTACCTTTGATTCCACTCCTTTACGCATATCATTTATATATATAAGAAAACATAAAGGTCCAATAATACTGCCTTGAGGAATTCCCCTCTTAATTATTACAGGGTCAGATAAAGCTTCACCTACTCTAATTCTCTGAAATCTATTTTCTATAAATATAGCAACCCTTTCAGTCACTCTTTTGTCTAGCCCAATTGCACTCATTTTTGCCAGTAGTCTCCCATGATCCACCCTATCAAATGCTTTAGACAAGTCAATAAGACAACACCATACACTGGCAAACTTAACCTCACACCAGGAGGAAAAAAAAAAAAAAAAAATTAAGCACAATTCAAACACAAGGAGAAATTTGTACATGAAACAATACAAGTACAGTAATCCAATTAATAAAGCACTTACACAGGGGAGCCAACAAGACCGGCCAACTGGAATCACAAGGCACAACAAAACAAACTTTAAAAATCCAGACATATATTTAAATATAAAAAATAATACATACCTTTGTACATTACAGGTACTTAAAAACCACACAAATGTTTAAAGGTCTTTTTTTCAAAACACTAGCAATAAACTGTTCCATACAGTCCATGACCTTAATTGTCACTTCGTCAGCATCACTTGTACTAACCAGAGTCCAACAGGACTACAAGGCAAGTACATAATTTTTCGACAAATAGTTGTTGCCCGCGCTATATCCTCATCTGTTCAGCATCTCCCTCTGGCGTCAAGCCATCAGAGCTGATCAACATGGCAGATCCTGCTCCTCTGAAGTAGTCTTTGCATGGTCAATGGCGATGTATTCAGCAAAAGTTGTATCAACATTTGACTGTTGCCAGAATAATAATTCCTGCTCCTCCTCCTCCAAATTTTGGCATACTTTGGACTATAGGAAACAACTAGTTTAGTGGTTCATCTTTTTGTCTCCTCTTTCTTCATCCTTGACTGTTCTGGTCTATTTAATTACAGAGACCTAAAAAGCTGCTAGTATTCAATTGTTACCGAGCGAGTGGCTGCATGGTTTGGGTCAAGTAGCATTCTGCTTGCATTCGGGAGATGGCCGGTTTGAATCCCACTGTCGGCAAAACTGAAGATGGTTTTTCGTGGTTTCCCACTTTCACACCAAGCAAATGTCTGGCTCCATGACTAAATGATTAGCGTGCTGGCCTTTGGACCAGTGAGCCCCGGGTCCAATTCCCGGCCGCTGGCCAGATCGGAGATTTTAACCTTCATTGGTTAATTCTGATGGCTCAGGGGCTGGGGGTATGTGTTGTCTTAAGCATAAGAAATAATTCTAGGTAGGGCCACATGCTCACAGACAGGCAGATCACCTATACGGCGTCAAATCGAAAGACCTGCACCAGGCCTCTCCAGAGGCCACACGCCATTATTATTATTATTATTATTATTACTATTATTGTTACTGAGTTATCCGTGGATTGCAGAGGTGAAAGAAGGAGCAGGCTGGAATGGGTCTAACTACAAGTCCGAAAGATGAATTAAAATTTCAATAAAGGTTATATTTTCAATAGACAACAAGATTTAACAAATTTTCACTAAGTGAAATAACAATAAAAAACACAGGTACAATGATAACTTTACAAACGAAAGCACAAGTTTCGGGGTCTTTACAAGTTCTGGCTTCGAGCCTCACTTTCACAATCCTTGAGCTACTAGCCCAACATTACCAAGGTACACTCATTTATTCAAAGGGCAGAAAACCCCTTCATTCAAGGAGTGCTTGCTCCCAACTTTTAACCTCAAGCCTCCCAGAGGCACTGTTCAAACACAAGAAAGAGCTGACCCGCTCTCAATTTTTCAAGCCTATTAAAGGCAATACGGGACTTCAAAATAATTTGCCATCGAGGCACAACTTACAAGAATTAAACAGGGGTATCTCGAACCCAGCTTACAGGGCCTTAAAAGAAAAATAATAGGTTAATTACTAGCATTACTAGCAGTGGACATAAAAGAAGCAAAAACCCAGATATCAGAACTTCAAAACATTGCAAATAAAATTGGCCTCAAAATATCATTTGAAAAAAAAAACAGAAATTATGCCCCAAAAACCAACACAGCTAAAAGAAGTCACCATAAATGGTAATAAAATCAAAATAGTAACTCAGTTTAAATATCTTGGAGAAGTAATAACACATAACTTAAATGAAAAAATCTCAATCCAAGTAAGAACAAATAGATTAGCTAAAGCACATAAATTAACATGGGATATCTACAAAAAGAAATGTTTATCAATAAATACAAAAATAAAACACTACAACACAGTTATAAAACCGGAAGCTACATATGCAGCAGAAACACTCTTTTACCTGAATAAACAATCAAAGACTGACAGACTTCAGAAAATTGAAAGGAGGATTGGAAGAACCTGCATCAACAAAACATACCAGAAAGATGGACAGTGGCGGTTAATACCTAACAAAGTCGTGTACAAAGAGCTAGAACCCATTACGGATACTATGCGTAAGAAGAGACTGGGATTCTTTGGACATATCATGAGGATGCAGGATTCGAGACTTCTGAAACAACTAGTACAACACAATCTCGTCTCAAAAAATACCACAATAGGATGTAAATGGATCAGAGAAGTAAGAGAGGATCTGAAGGAAATAGGCCTTACAACAGAAGACACCACAAATAAGATAAAATTGAATACAAAACTCAAGAATACAAACCTCCGCTTTATCCTTACACAAAACAAACCAACAACACGTACATTTTCAACTGAGGAAAGGGCACGAAGATCAGAGCGTCTGAAGAAGTACTGGGAGGACCGCAAAGCCCGAACAATCCCTTCAAAGAGACCTGAACGACGGACTGACTAAAGTGATCCTAATTTAAAGTTAAAAACTTCATGATTGTTCCGTATTGAATGGAGAAATAAGAAGATGTACAATATTATAGGGAAGGATCCACCTTTCAATACTCCGTAGTAAAAAGTAGTTACAACCTGTTTATTGGGACCGGTTTCAACACATTTCAAGTGTCATCATCAGCCAATTAGCGAAGATCTTAAAACAACTAATATATTGAACACAGGCAAAATATTAACATTGTATCATATTGTAGCAATTCAGTTAATGTTCAAAACACAATAATCACAGTCAAGAGAGTAAACAGAACATCACTATCTTGCGCCGAAAACAAATATATTTGAAGTTCATAAGCAGATTAAGTATGCACTTATGTAAAGTCGTTGCTAGGCAGGTCTTGTAGGCATTTGTTTCTCTGGCCGAAGAGTAAAAGGTGACGTGAATGAAGTCTTAGGAAAACAGTGTAGGATTTAATTTCGTCAAAATCAAAGTGGATATATAGGTTTTAAAATAATTTAAAACGTTAAAAAAGAATAAAGCCAAATAAAAATATATTAAAAAATGGGAAGAAATAATGAAAGAAATACGAGGTTCAACTCGAAACAACTTGCCGTAGTAATTGATAAAGAAATGATAAATAGAGAAAGGGGGTGGGGAACGTTTATTAGAGGGTGGTGATGGTGGTTATTGTTATTAGAAGAAATAAAATTTGGCAACAATCCTTGTCTTCCTTTAACCGATATCTTCATTTTTCGAAGTGTCGGTTCTCTTCCTCTTTTTTCCTCGAATTAGTGTTATATAAAGGATTGTTGCCAAATTTTATTTCTTCTAATAACAATAACCACCATCACCACCCTCTAATAAACGTTCCCCACCCCCTTTCTCTATTTATCATTTCTTTATCAATTACTACGGCAAGTTGTTTCGAGTTGAACCTCGTATTTCTTTCATTATTTCTTCCCATTTTTTAATACATTTTTATTTGGCTTTATTCTTTTTTAACGTTTTAAATTATTTTAAAACCTATATATCCACTTTGATTTTGACGAAATTAAATCCTACACTGTTTTCCTAAGACTTCATTCACGTCACCTTTTACTCTTCGGCCAGAGAAACAAATGCCTACAAGACCTGCCTAGCAACGACTTTACATAAGTGCATACTTGATCTGCTTATGAACTTCAAATATATTTGTTTTCGGCGCAAGATAGTGATGTTCTGTTTACTCTCTTGACTGTGATTATTGTGTTTTGAACATTAACTGAATTGCTACAATATGATACAATGTTAATATTTTGCCTGTGTTCAATATATTAGTTGTTTTAAGATCTTCGCTAATTGGCTGATGATGACACTTGAAATGTGTTGAAACCGGTCCCAATAAACAGGTTGTAACTACTTTTTACTACGGAGTATTGAAAGGTGGATCCTTCCCTATAATATTGTACATCTTCTTAAAGTGATCCTATGTGGTCAAAGAAGAAGAAGAAGAAGAAGAAGAAGAAGAAGAAGAAGAAGAAGAAGAAGAAGAAGAAGAAGAAGAAGAAGAAGAAGAAGAAGAAATGGCCCAAAATACCAAGATGAATGGAGGCGTTGCTTGCACTCCTACATGAAACCTTATAAAACCTAAGGGGCACTAGGCCGATGACATAGGGGCTATTCCCAAACTAAAGAGGTGACTCGTATAAGAACATTTTAATACATTAAGAGTAGAAAATCGGTTATGAAAACGTAGTCACCTCAACTCAAAATGAAGGGGAGCTCGAGAGGGTAAAGCACCCTCTATCCCCGATTTACAGTTAAAGTAATAAGAAACTTTTACATAAGCCGGCATTAAGCTACATTTTTAGAAAGGTAGGTTACATTGAAAAGGTTTCGGACCTTCCCCGAGGGCTAAACTGCTGAGCTAGCAAGAAATAAAGATGTTAAAAGGCCATTACCTTGTAGAAGAGCTGCTGGCGGATGAAAGAGGCACTTCCCGCCTCCTGCTATACTTCCATACACTAAGCTAGATGGTGTACGAGTGGCGGAGAGCCAGGAAAATCAGCAGTTTTTATACTCTCGGGGAAGATTCGAGACCTTTCAAGAATGATTAAGATACACCCACAGTCGTTTATTGGGTAGCTTACAGTTATACATCAAAATTGGAGAAGAAAGACGCCATTGGCTGAAAATTAATGACAGAAATTTACGATTGGCTAATTTCAAAACTGGCAGAAAGAAAGATTAATATTGCCAACCCACAAATGAAAGAACAACATTTAGTAAAGAACAAACTTATGAATACAAAATATCTTCAAGAAAAGTTCCTTCACTTCGCACCAGGGTTCATGATCATAGTTTTTGTTAGAGACATCTGTGAGAGAATGTCCACACTTCTTGATAATTAGTAAACAAAAACAATTCGAAATTAACACAGTGACACCTTCTGATAAACGGTTGAATTAATTCAGTTTCAAAGTTCAGAGTTTCAGCTGTAGGGGAGTACTTTAAGGTGGAAAATTCAAATGTGCGGCGCATAGGTGTACCAACCGGTACAAACCTCCCCCCCAAATGTCCTTCTAAGGGATGACACAGAAGAATGTTGAAGAAAATTATTTTCCAAATCAAAAGTCCAAGTTTTGTTTAACCCAACATTAATCATCACTTGAAGAAAATTTTTGCTTCCTTGCAAGTAGATTTGTTGAAGTACATGGAAGAAACATTAATAGATGAAAAAATCTCTTAACGTTGAATAGAAGAAGGATTTTGAAGAAAGAAAATTTTTTTTTCAAAGTTCTTTTTGTGGATGACTAGAAAAATTCCAGACTTAGAGTGTCTTTCTTGTTGTATACTGCCAAATACATGTACTAATTTTGACGGCCAGACCAGTTGCCGCTGCCAATGTCCAGTCGAGATCGCCCAGACCCCTCAAGTAGCCTGAGATACACCTCTCGCGCTACTATGAGACGGGTAGTCGAGCTGAAGTACGCCGCAGAGGCGAAGTGTGTTTACAGTCCGGAGATAAGCTGGCGGATGGTGCGCCGCACATCAGCCTTGGCCGCGAGATAGACTCCGGCGCGCCGTACACTGGAGGACATCACGGGAGTGGAGTGGGCCCATACCCCACCACAGTGGCGGTACGGCGACGAAGGGCTGCGGGGCACTGAAACAATCAAATCTCGGCGGCAGAATTGTCGTTGATAACTTGTGCTTTAGGGTACGATCTTGTTGGTGAGGCTTAGGGGCCAGCGGCGTGGACATTTTTTCAAAGCCACTAGTATGGTTTAGCAGGAGACGGGAGCTTGGTAATGGCCGTAAGGGAAAGGACAGCACAGTAACCGGAGAGGAAGGTCGTACATATTTATACAGAGCAGATGAGAGAACAAAGGGCAGAAGGCCTAACATTAATAGAAAATATAACATTTACACCGTAGCCAGACATAGATGGCAAGTTAAAAATTACATTACACAGGTTTCACCAGAGACAGGTGAACCCTAAAGATCCTCTCGGTGGCTGGATTGCTCACTAATAATGTTACCGGAGTTAAGAAATCCAAAACGGTGCATGGCCCATGAAATCTGGGGGCAAGCTTGCCCGCGCGAACAAAGTTTTTGACCATAACTTGGTCTCCTACCTTTAAACTGGTGGGCCTCCGTACACGACCATATCTTTCCCTAACCTTTTCATGAGAAATTTTAAGATTGGCCTTAGCCTTCTTCCATAGATCTCTAATATTCTCTGGATCTATTGTCTCAGGTAAAATATCACTAAGAGACCAAAGGTTAGAGAGCGGCGTGTTGAGTACAAACTTAAACATCAGTGAAGCAGGAGTAAAATCATGAGATTCATGAACCGCCGAATTCAAAGCGAAGGCTAACCAATGCAGAGATGTGTCCCACTTGGAGTAATCGTCATGATGGTAGGCAATAAGAGCCGATCTCAGATTACGATTGACCCGTTCAGCCAGAGATGGTTGAGGATAGTACGCTGAGGTAGTTACATGTGAGATGGATAAATCAAAACAGAATTTACGGAAGAGATTGGAGGTAAAAGCTTTAGCATTGTCAGAAACAATATATTGACACGGACCAAAGGAAGCAAAGATTGAATTTAAACAAGAAATATTGGACTGAGCGGTAGCCAGCTTAGTCGGAAATAACCAGGAAAATCTTGTGAAACCATCCACACACACAAGAATGAATTTGTTGGAGTTCCCCTTTGATTGGGGGAAGGGTCCTACGTAGTTGATATAGAGGCGTTCCATGGAGCGCGACGCTTGATGAGAAGACAATAACCCTTGCTTAGTGGACATGGTAGGTTTACTAAGCCAACAAGTTTTACAAGCTTTTACCAATTCACGAATTGCACCGTCCATACCTTTCCAAATGAACATTTCTCGGACCTTTTCTCGGGTTTTAAAAATGCCTACATGTCCCCCTAATGGGGTTTCATGGTAGTACATGAAGATCATAGGTACAAGGACAGCTGGAACCACAATTTTCATCTTCTTGCCATGCCCCGACGGGCAACATAAAACACCATTCCTCAATACACAGGGGACGACATGTTCCCCAGAAGAAAGGGTTTCCATAATAGGAGCCAGCACTGGATCTTCACGTTGATATTTTCCAAGATCCCTAAACAACATGGGAGCATCCGTTAGTATGGCATTTATACCAGGAGATATGGACTCGGGAAGTGAAGAACTGTCTTCCTGTTCAGAGGTCTCTACATCATTGGCAAACATACGGCTTAGTCCATCTGCCACAACATTTTCAGTTCCTCTTATATGCCTAACATCAAATTGGAAGGCAGAAATTCTGATGGCCCAGCAGGCTATGCGACCAGTGCGACGCGGCCTACCTAAGACCCAACTTAAGGCTTGGTTATCTGTCTCCAAGTCGAACTTGACATGATCCAAATAGAGGCGGAACTTTTCTAGTACAAACAAGACTGCCAAAGTTCATAAATGGAATACTTGGATTCTTGAGCCGATAAAGTCCTAGATGCACAGGCAATGGGTCGCCTCCCTAGTTCAGTCTCTTGAAGAAGGACTGCAGCCACCGCCGACAACGACACGTCGGTTTGGACAATAAATTTCTTCGAAAAATCAGGCATGGCAAGAACAGGGTCATCACACAGAGCTAATTTGAGATCTTCGGAAGCGGCTTGTTGAGAAGGTCGCCACTCAAATTTGACGCCTTTCCTACGGAGCAACTTCAAGGGCGCCACTCTATTAGCGAAGTTAGGAATAAATTTCCTGAAGAAATTCACCATGCCAATGAATCTGGCAATACCTTGGATGTCCTTAGGAGGTTTGAAATCTAGAGTGATCTACAGCGGCACCATCGGGCAACAAAATATGCCCTAGAAATGACATGGAAGACTAAGCGAAAGCAACCTTGGACAATTTCACCGTTAACCCTGCCTTACGAAGGCGACTCAGGACCTCTTTCAGATGATCGAGATGTTCTTCAAAGGTCTCAGAAAATACGACGACATCATCAAGATAATGGTACAAGTATCAAATTGATGTCGGAGAAGACCCTATCTAGCAATCGCGTAAGCACAGCTGCTCCCGTGGGCAGCCCGAAAGGCACGCGGTTGTACTCATACAAGTTCCAATCCATGGCAAAGGCTGTCAGATGTTTAGATTCTTCAGCTAGAGGGATCTGATTATATGCCTGATTGAGGTCTAAGATGGTGAAGAATTTAGCTTTCCGAAACCACGAGAAACAAGAGTGAAGGTCTGGAAGGGGCACAGATTGTAACACCACCTTCCGATTTAAAGCCCTATAGTCAATCACAGGCCTGAAGCCACCTTGGGGTTTCGGAACTAGAAAAATAGGCGATGAATACGCCGACTTAGAGGGTCGAATTATACCATCTTTTAACATCTGATCTATGATCTCTTTCAGAGCCTTCATTTTAGGTGGAGATAACCTATAAGGAGGAAATCGGACAGGAATCAAATCTGTAACCTAGATCTTGTATTCGATAAGGTCAGTAACGCCAAGAGTATCGGAGAAGACCTCTGGAAATGACTGACACAACTTTCGAATACTATTAGCCTGCTCCTCAGGTAGATGTCTAAGGTCTAACAACATCTCATCCTGGGTAGGCAAAACAGATGAACATGACACAGAAATACATTTTAACAAAGGAATTTTACAATTACCTGCAAATTTGAAAGTGCACAACTTTCTCTGAATGTCAAGCACTAGACCGGTGAGACATGAAATCCGCCCCCAATATAATGGGGCAAGACAAGTGCTTAGCCACAAACAATTTAATTTTCCAAGTGAATTTCAAAATTCGAATTTTGGCATACAGGGAACCTAAAATTTCCAATGGAGATGAGTTAGCCGAAACACATTGAACTGAAGACGAACAAAAATCAGAAAATTTACAAACAGATTTTAATTTAGAGTACCATTCAGCCAAAATAATGGAACAAACACTGCCTGAGTCTAATAGAGCAGTTACAGGTTCATTACTCAATTCAATCTTGAGAAATGGTACGGGAGCGGGGGAATCCACCACAATCCTAAGACATTCTTTGGGACCTTCAAATGATAAATTAGAAAACTGAATTTTTCCTGAGTTTTTGTCGGATTTAACAGGGGCTGAGCCTGAAGCAGGTGGGCACGCCGACTCAGCCGATGCCGCTAGTCACTTTTGATTGTTGTTGGAAGGTGCACCAGAAGTTGAGCAGGAGGGGGTGCTATTAGTATTCGGACAATTCTTAGCAATATGGGAAAAAGCACCGCATTTAAAACAGCCTCCAGATGACCCTGCTCCATTCTTTGCCCTGTTGGATTTGATCAAAGGGCACTTGTTCCGGAGATGGTCTGCAGACCCAAAAGCATAACATTTCTGGGTTGCGATGGTTTGGCGAGGTGAAGGCCGAAAATTACTTAAAGAAGGAGGGGGCTCCCTCGCCACACGTGGTGTGTCAGCATATCTAACTCCCTCGGCTGAGACAGCCA
Source organism: Anabrus simplex (assembly GCF_040414725.1). NCBI lineage: Eukaryota > Metazoa > Arthropoda > Insecta > Orthoptera > Tettigoniidae > Anabrus > Anabrus simplex. The sequence continues at coordinate 182,112,401 of NC_090269.1, forward strand.
TAGCTTCTTATTCGGCAAAAGATTGCGGACGTGACGCAAAACACAAGTATGACCTATAGGATGGTGAAATTCCTTCTACAATAGCGTGAACAATTTGATCTTCTGGGAAATGGAGAGCAAATACCCTAGTATAGAACTTAATGTCTTGGATGAAGTCGGCAAGATTTTCATCCAGACACTGTACACGGTAATAGTACTTTTGACTTAGAAATGACCTAGCCGGGCGGGAATGAAATTTGCCAAGAGATGTGCATGAAAATCTTCAATAGTTGACTGTTCAGCAATTGCTCTTACTATTTTGTCCGAGAGGACACCAATGGAGTAGGGGTAAATAATTTGAAGAATCTGACACGGGGAAAGCGAAAACACAAGAGCATGATCCTGATACTCGACCAAAAATCTTAGAAATGAAATTACATCACTAGTAGCGTTAACGGAAAACTTGGAAATACCCCTAAGCAACATCGTTAAAGGATGAGGCAAACAACTGAACCCGGGTGACATAGTAGGTAAAGGCCTAAGGGGCGTAGAATCTGATTCAGAGCCACCATTATTTGCAAAGAAGGGTGGGATAGAAGTTCGATGGTCAGGCTCCTTTTCCAAAGGTGCGGACGTCTGTTGGGTAACCGCAGATGTAGTACTTTCTTCCCCTTTTGGAGAACCCTCCTCGTTAGCGATGTTTACCAGAGTGGGCTGGTCGGTTTTGGGAGCCACTGCCCCAGTTAACTATTGATTAACCTTATTGGACATTTTAGACAGGTGTTCAACAAGAGCACTAGCCTCCTTCCCCTGAAGGTCACTTAATTTAAGAGACAATAGATCACTCACCCTATTAAAAAAATGGTACAATCTAGCTTGCACAGGTTTAAGTTGATTAGGAGATGGATCACCCCTTCAAAAAAACTAACTACAGATGATAGCTCAGTAGTATTATCAGTGATCGTGGAGAGAGCGTCGTCAATATCTTTCTCCCCCAAGGTGGGGATACTAATCGACAAATCAAGAGAATCTTTAAGCATAGTGGTATCGGCCGCAACCGTGCCTCTAGATTGAACATTTCTAATAGCTAATTCATAAATTAATTCCCCCTTGGGCAAATAGCCGGGATGGAGGACATCGCGAGGTCCGGACATGATGACAAAAGATTGACAAATTTAGAAAATAAGAAAGAAAATTCCAGCGACGGAGAAAATTGTTAGAGTTCAAAACGAAAGCAATGTTTAGCCGTCAAAAGGTGCAAAATTGAGACCCATTCAACCATGCTCTGCTACCACTTGTTACTGAATTATCCGTGGACTGCAGAGGTGAAAGAAGGTGCGGTCTGGAATGGGTCTAACTACAAGTCCGAAAGATGAATTAAAAGTTCAATAAAGGTTATATTTTCAATAGACAACAAGATTTAACAAATTTTCACTAGGTGAAATAACAATAATAAACACAGGTACAATGATAACTTTACAAACGAAAGCACAAGTTTCGGGGTCTTTACAAGTTCTGGCCTCGAGCCTCACTTTTACAATCCTTGAACTACTAGCCCAACATTACCAAGGTACACTCATTTATTCAAAGGGCAGAAAACCCCTTCATTCAAGGAGTGCTTGCTCCCAACTTTTAACCTCAAGTCTCCCAGAGGCACTTTTCAAACACAAGAAAGAGCTGACCCGCTCTCAATTTTTCAAGCCTATTAAAGGCAATACCAAACTTCACAATAATTTGCCATTGAAGCACAACTTACAAGAATTAAACAGGGGTATCTCGTACCCAGCTTACAGGGCCTTAAAAGAAAAATAATACGTTAAATAAATGGCCCAAAATACCAAGCTGAATGGAGGCGTTGCTTGCACTCCTACATGAAACCTTATAAAACCTAAGGGGCACTAGGCTGATGACACAGGGGCTATTCCCAAACTAGGGAGGTGACTCGTATAAGAAAATTTTAATACATTAAGAGTAGAAAATCGGTTATGAAAACATAGTCACCTCAACTCAAAATGAAGGGGAGCTCGAGAGGGTAAAGCACTCTCTATCCCCGATTTACAGTTAAAGTAATAAGAAACTTTTACATAAGCCGGCACTAAGCTACATTTTTAGAAAGGTAGGTTACATTGAAAAGGTTTCGGACCTTCCCCGAGGGTTAAACTGCTGAGCTAGCAAGAAATAAAGATGTTAAAAGGCCATTACCTTGTAGAAGAGCTGCTGGCGGATGAAAGAGGTGCTTCCCGCCTCTTGCTATACTTCCATACACTAAGCTAGATGTTGTACGAGTGGCGGAGAGCCAGGAAAATCAGCAGTTTTTATACTCTCGGGGAAGATTCGAGACCTTTCATGAATGATTAAGATACACCCACAGTTGTTTATTTTTATTTCCACCAGTTTTGAATCTAGCCAATCCCTAATTTCTGTAATTAATTTTCTACCAATCACAGTCTTCTTCTTCAATTTTGAGTGTAACTTTTAAACTGACCAATAAAAGTGAGAAGGTGTGGCTAGTTTAATCTTGAATGGTCTCGAAATTTCTCCGAGGGTTTATAAACTGCGGATTTTCAGGCAGCAGTACATCGACAAGGTAATGGCCACATAACATCTTGATTTCTCGCTAGCTTCGCAGTTTAACCTGAGGGAAAGTTCCGAATCACTAACTATGTAACCTAGTTTTCCTAAAAATGTAACTTTCTGCCGTCCGATGTAAAAACTTCATAAAATCTTTAACTGTAAATCGGGGATAGAGAGTGATGTACCCTCTTGAGCTCCCCTTCATACTGGTTTGAGGTGACTACGTTTTATAACAGTTTTTCTTCCTTTCCGTAATGTATTAATTTATTCTTATACGAGTCACCTCCATAGTTTGGGAATAGCCCCTGTTTCATAGGCCTAGTGCCCATTAGGTTTTAAATGTTCATATCTAGGAGTGCAAGTATTCGCCTCCATTCATTCTGTGTTTGGGCCATTAATTTAGCGGTTATTCTTGTTCCATGAAGGCCCAGTAGGTTGGATATTAAATACTCCTGTATAATCCAGAAATTGTAAGTTGATGTCGCCTTGAATAGGCTTGAAAGACTGAGAGCCTGTTAGCTCCTTTTTTTTTTTTTAAAGTAAAATTAATGAATGCCTCTTGAAGGCTAGATGTTGTAATGTTGGGAGCAAGTGCTCTTTGAATTAGGGGATTTCTGCCCTGGTATAAATTTGTACTCTTTGGTAAATTTGAACTAGTAGCTCAGCAAATGTAAAGCTAGTGTCTTAAAGCCCAAAGTGTTAAGATTCTGTATCTTGGATTTCTCCCCATCTTGTTTAATGATTGCTACTTTTACCTGTAAAAAATATTAAGTTTGAAGTTTTTGAAAATATAACCTTCAGTTTAAGTTTTAAATTCAATTCTTGACATTGTAGTTAGACCCAATCACCCCAGCACCTTCCTTAACCTCTTTCTGCTCCACGGGTATCCCCGTAACAATTATCATTACTATTATTATTATTATATTATTATTATCATTATTATTATTGTTGGACATGAAAAGACGAGTGAACTGCGCAGCTACAAAGTAGCTCAAGAAAGCGGGTTTACATTGTGAAGGCACTTACCTAAACGAGCTTGTATGGTTATTTTAAGCCCCTTTTCATGGTAGATGTGTTTGATTACAACTGGAACGACAGAATATTAAGTGAAATATTGAAAAGTTTGCGTTGAAATAATCCTGTTGTGAGCAGCCATCTTGTCAAAGAGCAAAATCACGTAGAAGGTACACTGCGGTAGATAGACGGTCGTTTGCTAGTGTAAGCGCTCCCAGCGCCCACCCACAACTTCATCTCCTTGACTTAACACACGGCCAACTAGACTCCCATATTGGCATGATGGCAGAAGCAGACATTCTGCGTGATACGGTGGAGCTCCCTGGTGTATCAAGGGAAAGTATCCACAATGGCCGAAATGGTAGGAGTATTGACCTAAGTCTGACTAATGATATCAGTCAGCAGATAATGGAGAATCAATACAAAGAAGAGGTGCATCTTGAGACTGCAAGATCACTGTTGAAGAAGATAATGGCTATTCCTCTCAAGAACCTAAAAATGGAAATAAAGAATGGCCTCATGAAGCTGGAAGAAGCTTTAGAGGCTGGAGCAGCACGCAGGATGTCGTGGAAGAAATCTGCAGAAAAACTAGAGCAGAGACCAACTACCACGGAGAATAAGGAATTGTCCAACACATCAACAGTGACATATGACTCGGAGGAAGATCAAGGAAAATGGGAAACGTTTCTGTCCAAGAAGAAGAGAAAGAAGAAGAGTGACGATAGGAAGCACGAAGATATCCCAACGAAACAGGCCAGTAATAATCCTGAAAGTACAGTGCATAGCGAACGTGGTAAACGACCTCATTCTAAATCTAGGAGTCGTTCAGAAGCCGTAATCATCAAACCAATGAACGGTAAGACTTTTGCTGATGTTTTGAAGGATATCAGAGAATGGGTGAAGCCGGAAGACAGTGGAGCAGGCATTCGATCTATCCGTAAAACAAGAGCGGGAGCTGTTCTTCTTGAATTTAACGAAACAACTAAGATGGAAAATAGGGAGGTATTCAGTAATTCTCTGAGAGATGCCCTCGGACAAGATGGCGATGTAAAGGCTTTAATCCCCCGAACTACACTGGAGATTCGAGACATGGATGGTGTCACTACCGCCGCAGACGTGGAGGAAGCTGTAAGACGAGATTCCGGCAATCCCCATGGAGAACTGAAAATATCAGTCTTGAAACCAAACAGCTGGGGACAGAAACTTGCCACCTTCGAAACCAAAGACGAGGACGCTCAGAAACTACTGGAAGCAGGAAGAATCAAGATAGGATGGCTATACTGCAGAGTACGAGCTAGAACTATGTTACCTCGCTGCTTCCGATGCCTATCATATGGACATCTGGCAAGGAACTGCACAGGCCCCGACAGAAGCAAGCTGTTTTAAGTGTGGAGAATCTGGCCACAAGGCAGTAGACTGTAAAAAGAACAATCCACGATGCATGCTTTGTTCAGACAAGGGTGTCAATGAAGCTGAACGAAATCACATTCCTGGATCGGGAGCATGTGCAATATTTCGTGAAGCTCTGGAAAAGGCAAAAAATCATAGTAAATGATGCGAATACTTCAAGCAAATATGCACAGGAGTCAAACAGCTAACGATCTTATGACACAGCTGATTTACGAGATGGAAGTAGACATCGTTATTATTAGCGAACCATATCAAGAGAGAGACCATCCAGGGTGGTTTGTGGATAACCTCAGAACAGCTGAAATTTGGATACCAGATCCAGGAAAAGTCCCAGTAACACAGCATGGATGCGATGACTGTTTTGTTTGGGTACAGACTGGGGGAATCACTATTGTAAGCTGCTATTTTACACCAAATGAATCTGTTTCCAACTTTCAGATGAAACTTGATGGTCTTGAGGACGTAATACGCAGAATGGAAAAAAAACTAGTGGTCGCTGGTGACGTAAATGCTCACGCGTTGGAATGGGGCATGCCACAAACAGACTCCAGAGGACGTCGTATAATGGAGATGGTAGCCAGAACAGGTTTGGTGGTCAACAACATTGGAAATGTGCCAACATTTCGACGACCAGGATGTCAGGGAACAATACCGGATGTAACCTTCTCATCAGAGGATATTATGCCTAAGATTTACGAATGGCAAGTGATCGAGAATTACATGGGGAGCGATCATCAATACATCATCTTTCGACTGCTCCAAGAATCTCCTCAAGAAAGAAACATCTTGCGCAGGCCAGCACGGTGGAACATAGCCGGTATTGACAAGGAAAAGTTCATTGATAAAATTCGGAATGGAATGGACAACATAACTGAAAAATGTTTTGCTCGTAGAGGGAGAGAAGCAGCTGGTGTATGTGTTGAACTACCTATGCAGCTAATCCATCAAGCATGCAACGCTTCAATGTCCCGAAGGAGACCGCGAAACAGCAAGCGCCCAGCGTACTGGTGGACCAAAGAGATTGCTGAACTGAGAAAGAATTGTCTGAGACTTCGACGCAGGGCTCAGAGGATGAGAGGCAGTCAAGAGAATACCTCAGTCACAGCGGAGTACAAGTCAGCGAAGAAGGAACTCCGTAATGCAATCAGAAAAAGTAAAGCCGATATATGGTGGGCACTGGCTAAAGAAGTAGAAGATGATCCATGGGGACAAGGTTATAAGATTGTCATGAAGAAACTCGGGACATTTTCAACCCCAAGTGCGGATCCGCAAACAATTAAACAAATTGTGGATACACTATTCATAGACCATCCAGAGAGGATTGACTGTGACGACGAGAAAGAACTGGATGATATATCCCTCTTTACTGTAGAAGAGCTGAATAGAGCTATTAGCTCTCTTAGAAACAAGAAAACTCCAGGACCAGATGGTATACCTGCAGAAGTGCAAAAGATAATAGCAGAACTATGCCCAGAACTGTTGCTGAATATGTACAATCATTGCCTGCAAACGGGTGTTTTTAGTCCCCGATGGAAAATGGCTCGTTTGGTTCTGATCAGCAAAGGAAAACTTGGTGGTTATAGACCTTTATGTATGCTGGATACAGCTGGAAAAGGCCTGGAGAAACTTCTGCAGCCCAGAATCCTCTCAGCAGTTCAACTAGCAGGGGATCTATCTGTTTGCCAACATGGATTTCGGAGAGGACACTCGACGCTAGATGCAGTGTGGGAGGTGGTGAATACAGCAGAAAGGGCACAAACGGGCAACCATCATTCCCGTAAATTGACACTTCTTGTGACCCTGGATGTAAAGAATGGCTTCAATTCGGCAAGATGGAGCGACATGTTGGTAGCTCTTGAAGAAACTTTCAAGCTACCACAATATCTTATGCGCATAATGAGAGATTACTTCAAAGATCGCACTCTGTTGTATGATACGGAAGATGGAGAAAAGACAAAGCGTCTGACGGCTGGTGCAGCGCAGGGATCAATCCTTGGTCCAGATCTTTGGAACATAATGTATGATGTATTGAAAAGGTGGACCGTTTTAAGTTTTCCTATCATCCTATGATGGCTTGTTACGTTTGGAGATGCCAGAGGACACGAAGCTTGTGGGCTACGCTGATGATGTGGCCGCCTTGATAGTAGCTCGTAATGTTGAAATGGCTCAAATTAAACTGAACCAGGTGATGCGGTGAATAAAAGAATGGATGATGAGCCACAGTCTAATATTAGCCGAACACAAAACGGAGATAGTTCTTCTGACGAGGAAAAGGATCGAAACTCTTGTACCAATGACTGTTGGAGAGTTAGCGATTGAAACATCTGCGAGCACAAAATATCTAGGAGTGACACTTGACTCCAAGCTCACATTCTGGACACATATTCAGAGTGTGATAGACAAGGCAGTAAAATACATGACTGCACTTAGCAGACTAATGGGAAATATTAAAGGTCCGAAATCCAGTAAAAGACGTCTTCTCATGTCAACGGTTCAGCCAGTGCTCCTATATGGTTCTGAAATCTGGGCTGAATCCTTGAGATTTGGTTGGTATCGGAGAAGGATAGCTGCCGTACAACGGAGAGCGGCTTTACGTATTTCATGTGCATTACATGTAACTAATCTCATTATTAGACCCGTATTGAACTATGCTACGATATACTAACAATTTTTTGGTTATTTTGATCCACCTTTTCAATACAAATTACAGTTTGTGTTGCTAAGTTGTAATGTTACAACACCAATTTACCGGGATATGTTTCGCTTTTATTCACAAGCATCATCAGCCTATACTATTGCCTCAAGGTTTGTCATTTTTGGGTTGTTGTTACAAATTTCATTACATTGAATGTAAATCTGATTTCAGTGATAACAATATTTAAAACAAAAATAATATACACATTAAAAATTATGACAATATGATTTGAAATGTTAAAATGGATTAACTCTTAATTCTAAAACACATTGACGTCCAAAACACAGTTTTTAATTTGGCTAAAAATTGTTTGCAATGTTAAAATAAAATTGATTCAACTATAATTTGGCATTAAAATTTGAGTCATAAATATAAATATAAATATTGGATGTTAATATAAAGGAGCCATAATATCTGAAGTGCGTTGGTTTCTAGAATACAGTAACATTTCAGTATTGAGAATTATAGTTAAGAATTGTGCTCTCTAAATAATGTTATTTAAAAAGACTGTAATTTTGCATTATGCGTGATTAGTCATGATGATAATTTAGAATTGAAGTCTTGAGTTCGTTGGAAAATGGCTTCTAGATTTGATGAGGCTTGCTGCTGCAGTTTGGCAATTTGATCAGAGGAAGCATTGACATATTTAATTCTTGTTTGTAGCGACCAGTCTCTCCGTTGGAAGTTGATTGTTTTGATGTAAGTTATGGTTAAAAGGGGCTTCAATCCAAATTTTGAGTACTGGTATCTGATTATGTTTCTTTCGATTTATGGAATGGAAGAAGCATCTGGAACAAATGGAAATGAACTTAAGTAATATTGTGTGTGTGTGTGTTGTGCTTATAATGTGAGTGTTGATGTTGTATTATCACTTACCCCTTTGTCTGCTGCTACAGAATCTTGTGGGCCTTATTGCGTTACTGTGACTATTGTCTGTTGTGGCTCTACTCCTTGTGTTGTACGTATGAAAGAGCTGTTGTGAAGGGCGGGTAGGGGGTTGAGGGGAAGAGATGTTGGGCGGGGCGTTTGCTATTGACGTGCTACGTGGTGGGGAATTCTTATTTGTTGTCGAGGTGGGGGTAGAGGACGATCCTGCAGGCGGGGCGTTAAGCTTTGGCATGTTATGTGGAGGGGGACTTTTTTGCGTTGCCGAAATGGTTTCAGTTGTGAGTGTATTTAGATTGAATATTTTAAAGAATTTGCTTTTATCTGATTTGAGATTTCGTAATAATGTTGGCAACTGCTCTATTAACGGACTTTTTATTTCGACCGCGTCATTCAAGTTTTTTCCTTTATTGAAGTATTGATTCAAATAAATATATATGTTTTCGAATTCTGTCATTAGCTTCCCCTTTTTGATTCTTTTGATTATTGTAAGGTCTTAATAGATAACCAGAAAACCAACACACACGCCAATAACAATAAGAAATGACTCACTCCACCCCAAATCCCACAAACAAGCAACCTTTTTCAGTATGGTCTACAGAGCCTACAAAATACCCTTATCACCCGCAAATTTTACAAAAGAAATAAATTTTATAAAAGAACTAGCACTAGCCAATGGATATAAAGCAGACATAGTAAATCGAATCATCAACAAAGTAAAGCTCAAAATAGCCACAAACCTCACACCGGAAAAGACTAAAAAATCCAAATACGCAACCTTCACTTACACCAGTTCAAAGATTCACCAAATAGCAAACCCACTCAAAAAACGAGATATGCAAATAGCCTTTAAAACATATAACACTAACAAAAACTTATTTTTTAACCATAACACAGTAAATGCCTACAATAACAAATTTCAAGGCTCCGGAATATACAGACTAACATGCGCACAGTGTAAATCTTCATATGTTGGCCAAACTGGACGCAGTTTCCTAACCAGATACATGGAACATTTTAATGCCTTAAAACACAATAAATACTCCGCAGTGAGTAATCATATGAAAGAAACCGACCATCATTACACCTCAATAGATAAAGACCTTACAATAATCAAAAGAATCGAAAAGGGGAAGCTAATGACAGAATTCGAAAACATATATATTTATTTGGATCAATACTTCAGTAAAGGAAAAAACTTGAATGACGCGGTCGAAATAAAAAGTCCGTTAATAGAGCAGTTGCCAAAATTATTACGAAATCTCAAATCAGATAAAAGCAAATTCTTTAAAATATTCAATCTAAATACACTCACAACTGAAACCATTTCGGCAACGCAAAAAAGTCCCCCTCCACATAACATGCCAAAGCTTAACGTCCCGCCTGCAGGATCGTCCTCTACCCCCACCTCGACAACAAATAAGAATTCCCCACCACGTAGCACGTCAATAGCAAACGCCCCGCCCAACATCTCTTCCCCTCAACCCCCTACCCGCCCTTCACAACAGCTCTTTCATACGTACAACACAAGGAGTAGAGCCACAACAGACAATAGTCACAGTAACGCAATAAGGCCCACAAGATTCTGTAGCAGCAGACAAAGGGGTAAGTGATAATACAACATCAACACTCACATTATAAGCACAACACACACAATATTACTTAAGTTCATTTCCATTTGTTCCAGATGCTTCTTCCATTCCATAAATCGAAAGAAACATAATCAGATACCAGTACTCAAAATTTGGATTGAAGCCCCTTTTAACTATAACTTACATCAAAACAATCAACTTCCAACGGAGAGTCTGGTCGCTACAAACAAGAATTAAATATGTCAATGCTTCCTCTGATCAAATTGCCAAACTGCAGCAGCAAGCCTCATCAAATCTAGAAGCCATTTTCCAACGAACTCAAGACTTCAATTCTAAATTATCATCATGACTAATCACGCATAATGCAAAATTACAGTCTTTTTAAATAACATTATTTAGAGAGCTCAATTCTTAACTCCCCTATACACCTACTCGCATTGGAGCGGCATGAAATCTGGCGTACCAAAGGAGAGCTGGGAAAGAAATGTCAACTGATGAGGCGATGGCAACTCAGATGGGAAAGTGACCCTTGAGGCAAATGGACCAAGCGACTGATACCACGCTTGGATATCTGGGTTGAAAGGGCCCATGGTGAAGTAAATTACTACCTCACGCAGCTTCTAACAGGACATGGATATTTCCGGAATTTCCTGCATAAAGTGGGCAGAGCGAGTGACGCAGCATGGATATACTGCGATGATATCGACGACGTATATCACACCTTTTTTGTATGCGGCCATTGGACGATTCAGAGAAGATGTGTGGAAACTGAACTATGAGAATTGACAACAGATAATGTTATTTCGGTGATGCTGCGAAACCAGGAATCCTGGGATGTGGAGGACATCCTTCGTCAGAAGAAGAAGGATTTGGAAGCATACGAACGTTCGTAAAGGAGAAATGAAGAAAGAAGACGTCTGAAAGACAAAGCACGATATCACCCTGAAGTAATGCGAGAGCGGTTCCGAGGTGATGACTCACATCGTGGGAAAAGGGTGTGTGGTTTTTAGTGGGCAAGAATCCCACACACTTGTGGAGTACGGACCCTTCACAAGTGTCTTTTTGAAGATTTTCCACAATCCCTCGTAAAAAAAAAAAAAAATTACCAGGCAAATGCTGAGGGTTTTCCTTAATTAAGGCCACAGTAGATTCCTTCACACTTTCCTATCCCACTGATGCCATAAGACTCATCTGTCAGTGTGATATAAAGCATATTGTAAAAACAATGATTGATTCTTGCTCGACTTGGCGTTATTTACTAGCATATTTTTTGACGAACTTGGCTAATCAATCTTACTGACCTGTAAGAACTTCTCATGAGAACATTTTCTAGTTTCCACAGTAAAGCTAAATTTAAAGCATCAAGATTTTTAACTCATGTAGTGTATGTAGGAGATTTTAAGATTATAATTACAGTACACATATGAATTATTGTGGTGTTTATCCAAATTGATGATGGTTTTAATTCATTCCCAGATTTTACATTTTCCCATTTGTATGTTTATCTTTCCTTCTGTGGTCCCTCCAAACAAATGGAGAATTGAGGTTTCACTGTATTTCACAATCAAGGACAAGGCCTACTTCAAAATTTGGTGATGTTTAAACATAAAGGGATATTTACAAAACTTCAATCACGATAAGGATGAATATCACATATGGACTAAGCAACCTTGTTGAAACGGGAGACTTATACAATGAAATACTTTCTGTAAAGTCAGGCAAAAAATGTATTGTAAATAAAGAGCAACTTACGTCTTGTTATTGAAGTAGATATCTCCCCACAGACGACGAGCAAACTCGTTAACGTTGACATTTTCATATGTCTGGGCATATATGTTGGCAAAAGATTTTAGAGTGAAACAAACTGAATACAGTGAACTTGCAAAGCACACGTTTCCTAGGATGGGTGACACCATGTATGAGTTCTCTTCATCTGAGTACATGCTGAAACAATATAAAATATTTAACTTATACGTAAAGGAAACAAGACTAGAATTTTGCCATGATCTAGCAGTAATGAGTCAGAGAAACAAGCAACAGAGAGCAAAATAAATGGAGTCAGACTAAAAGTGAATAAACAAACCTCAAGAGTCCATTGACTTCATCTACAATGTGTCTTAGTTTGTAGTATGCATCTTGTGGTGGAAGCTTTAATTCTAGCATAAGTCTATCTATTTTGTTGATGCAAACTGTGATTGCCAACTTTTCCTGTAACAAAAATAAAATCTAGGTAACCTAAATGCAGAAAAACAAAGATAGAAAACTTGATCAAAATCTGAAACACATATATGTATTAGAATCATCAAACAAATTATAAATACTGACAATAACTCATGCTGCATTTATCAACAGAGGATAAAAGGCTCACTTAGACATAAAAAAACCAAAGATTGGACATAGTAAAATCTCTTAAAAATTCATTCACATCAATGATGATTGCTGTATTGAGGAAGACTGCAAGGTTATCAAGCTGAATAATGGAACAAAATGAAATGAAAAGCTAAAAAGAGAAGATCAAACATACTCAATCACATGAAAAATTATGGATTATGGTGTGATGTAATTTGTGTCACACTCAGGTACCTTGGATAAAAGGGACTGATAATCTCATTACACTGATAAACAATGAAAAACCCACTTTCCTGCATCATCTAAATTGTTTTCAGAATGCCCATATTTATAGTTTTATGGTTTCAGGTCTTCACACCCGGCTCAGCAGTTGGTTCCTAGTAAATGGTTCTAGTGACCTTGTATACATACTGGCACTTAATATTTCATGGACAAAACATCGAGCAGTAGAGTAATTTCCTGTTCCTCTGTTAAAATTTGTTCTTTTGTGGGTTAGTCACGTCTTAACTTCCTTCCCCATCACTTCGCGAGTAGCTGTATTTTATGTTTGTGAAATTGTGAATGTAATATTGTGTGAAGTGAAGTTCAAGTTGGATTTTAATAAAACTATAACAGTATTCATCACAAATGTTTTTATAGAAAATATATTATAAGTCAATTAACAAGTTTGCCATGTCACTCAAATGTGCGAATAATCCAAACTTGTTTTGTTATGTTTGAGGGGAATTTACTCTGAAGTCACAGAGAAATACTATCACTCCTATAGTGAAAAAAAAGCATACAAGTTGTATTTTGAAAGTGATGTAGACGAGGGAAAAAGCTGGGCCCCAGGTAAAATTTGTCGTAATTGTTCACATGGTTGGCTTAATGGCACGCACAAATAAATGCCATTGGGAAACCCTGTAATATGGACAGAACTGAAAGATCATACTACGGATTGTTACTACTCTTAACAAACATAGTGTGACACCGTTCTAAATCAAAACATTCTATATTTTATCCTGATGTTCCTTCTGCCAAGAAACCTATGAGTCATGATTTTATACCAATTCCTAACCCTCCTAAAGAACAGACAGTAAGATGAAATAGAACCACACAGTCGTTCTCCAGATGACGAACCTGGACCCTCGTATTCAAACACCGATCCAAATTTTCCTGATCCACATATACCTCACTTTATTTCCCAATCCAAACTAAATGACCTAGTCAGAGACCTCAACCTTCCTAAAGTTCAAGCGGAATTATTAGGTTCTTGCCTCCAACGGAGGAATTTATTACAATATCGTGTTAAGGCGTCATACTGGAAACGCCAACAATCGATGACATATTTTTGTTTTGTTAGTAATGAGGTAACTTACCGCAATGATGTAAAAAGCCTTCTGCAAAACTGGGAAGCATACCTGCCAACTTTCAAAAGGAGAAATCCAGAAGATCTTAAAGTGGAAAATTTTTAACAACAGGCACAAACGTCATAAAGTCTTGAGACTTAGCGAAAAAGGACGGCAAGGGGGGAAATTACAAACAATACTAATACAAGTCACATACATGTTATGATCACCCCTGAAATTAAATACACAAAGTTACATCTTGATGAGTGCTCATCTGTTTTCACTTAACACTTGGAACAGTTCACATTGTACACAAACAGTGTTTTTCTGCACTTTAAACTTGCATGTCACAATATGAATGTCACCGTCAAAATTAAACTAAAGATGTACACTTATTTACAAAATTCTGTCAAGTTCACAGTATGTAGGCTATTATCCATCACAGGTTGGGGAGGACAGATGGAGATGAGTTGCTTTCTTTGCTTTTTTCAGAAATTCTGGAGGAAAACTACTCGAGTAACATGGACCAGTACTTCTGGATTTCAAAACAGAAATAGAATCCAGAATTTCATTTGAAATTGAGGACCGAAACTGATTTTGGTTCTTTTTCACCAAGCTGAACACACATTCACACTCAGCATTGCTGAGCAGTAGAGTCAGAACAGAAAGCCTGGATATCCTATCATACTTCGGAACACCATCAGCTCCACGAATGTTCATCAAGCGAGCCCATTTGGTATCATCTGTCAGATTCTCACTCTCAACCGTAGCACAGTTATCAATCTGAAGATCTACAAACTGGTTCTGAAGCATATTCATTGGATCCTCAACCGACTCACTGTCCTTCCTCGGCAGCAATGATGGAAATCTTTCTATAAGAATTGTACAGAAGAAAACTGGGCATCTTCAATTTTCAAAACATCTGCAACCTTTGTATGTTTCAGTACTTCATCACTGAGAGGGAACTTGTTAATAATACAATCACATGTTGTGTGGAAGTAACCCTTAGCAGATGAAAAAATGTTGATTTATCTCTATCATTTAAGTTCTTCACCAAGGTCATTGTCTCAACATCAATGACTAGCTCATCATTCTCTTTGATTCTCAATAGAATGGTAAGGAACTTTTAATAAAAGGGAACTTTTCACTTTTGGTTTAACAAATCTGGAAAGCAGCTACTTTAACGGATTCGTCGTTAGTTTGAGGAGTTCATGAATGTGAGGGGAAGCACTCTAAAGTGTAGCATTGAGATTCACCATTAAAAATTTTTTTTTTATGTTCATGAATTTGAATGATGTTCTTATTATTTAGCACAGGAGTGTCAGATTTTGAGACACATGCAAATCTTTTGGGAGTAATCAATTCTGACCACTCAGTAACTTTCCTCTTTTCATGGTCTTTGCAACTACCAGGCTCGGCTTTTGGGATTGTAAATCATGTTAAGCTAGTAGTTGATACACAGAGTATAAACAAGCACCTCATCTTTAAAGAAACCAAGTAGTGGATCCCATTGCTCTAACAGCCTCTGCAGACACCTTCCCAATAATGATAGCCATCTTGTGGAAACATGTTTCAGTATCTTTTTTTGTTTCCTTGTGAAGCTCTTGGAATTTCTTAAGGTGTTCCTTCCTCTTACAACTCTTTTCTGAATAATAGAAGATGTTGACTAATAGTTCATCAACTTTAACAGGCAAACTGCTTGCACCTTTCTCAGCAGCCAAGTTAACCAAATGGCATGAGCAACCCAGTAAGAAGACAGATGACTATGCTTCCCTTAAAACAGCAGCAACTCCATTCTTCTTTCCAATCATGACTGGAGCATTGTCGGAATAGAACACTACACAATTTCGAATTGGTATTTTGATATACAATATTAAATAGAAGGAAGGATCCACCTTTCAATACTCCGTTGTTAAGTTTAACCAAATAGAAGTTACAGCCTGTTCATTTGGGACCGGTTTCAACAATTTGAAGTGTCATCATCAGCCAATTAGCAAAGCACTACAAAAATTAAGTCATAAAGATCTAAAAACAACAAACACAATGATCACAGGCAAAAAATTAACACTTTTTTGTGCCGAAGCAATTCCAGTTGATGTTCATAACACAATGATCACATTACAAGTAACTATTCTCATTTTGGTTCCGTATTGAAGTTGACGTATGTCTCAAGTATTATTACAATATTATAAGTCCACCTGTTCAATACAATACAATATGATCCACTATTTCATATGGTCAAATATTTTTTATACATAATACATAAAAGTCAAAGGTACATGTTTCACCCTCCTTACGGGCATCATCAGCCTATATCAATCTTAAAATAATACATATACTTATAAATTATAGGTTAAAATGTTGAAAAATGGTTTCGTAAAACATTATACAATAACATCTAAAACAACGATAATGCACCAAAGTATGTTAAAAGAGAGTGAAATTAACAGTTTTGAAGATTAAAACGTGATTAAACATGAAGCTTTGAGAGTCTAAAACTAAAATGGATCCATATTTTTATAATATCATTAAGACTGTGAAGGCCTTGAGTATAAATACAATCGTCAAAGGGGGATGTTTCTTCAATTCCCAAGTTGAATCCAAGGTGGTAAAATCACTTTCAGTTATTTAAAACGGAAGTGTGAATGTAAAAAACAAATTTAAAATGTATATGATTGGGAGATCTGAAAGTCGAGAAGAAAATGGAACTTCAATAGAAGGCGCTGCTTGTGATAAGACGTATGTCAAAGCTAGCGGAGTTCGGAAAAATGGTAGTCGAATGGATCTAAAAGACGTACTTAATACGCTCCGTACGAAAAATCCTGAACATTTCTTCCAACAAATGTTTCAACGGAATTATATATCAACTTGACTATCTTTTAGATCCATTCGACTACCATTTTTCCGAACTCCGCTAGCTTTGACATACGTCTTATCACAAGCAACGCCTTCTATTGAAGTTCCATTTTCTTCTCGACTTTCAGATCTCCCAATCATATACATTTTAAACTTGTTTTTTACATTCACACTTCCGTTTTAAATAACTGAAAGTGATTTTACCACCTTGGATTCAACTTGGGAATTGAAGAAACATCCCCCTTTGACGATTGTATTTATACTCAAGGCCTTCACAGTCTTAATGATATTATAAAAATATGGATCCATTTTAGTTTTAGACTCTCAAAGCTTCATGTTTAATCACGTTTTAATCTTCAAAACTGTTAATTTCACTCTCTTTTAACATACTTTGGTGCATTATCGTTGTTTTAGATGTTATTGTATAATGTTTTACGAAACCATTTTTCAACATTTTAACCTATAATTTATAAGTATATGTATTATTTTAAGATTGATATAGGCTGATGATGCCCGTAAGGAGGGTGAAACATGTACCTTTGACTTTTATGTATTATGTATAAAAAATATTTGACCATATGAAATAGTGGATCATATTGTATTGTATTGAACAGGTGGACTTATAATATTGTAATAATACTTGAGACATACAATGATCACAGTCAAAAGAGTAAAAAGAACACCACTATTTTGTGCCGAAACAAATCCAGTTGAAGTTCATAAGCAGGTCTAGTACAATCCTGTTATGCCACATTCACATATGAAGACGAATGAAGATGTTGTATTTGAGATCGATAACGAGTTAAAGGACTTGTTCTAATATGCAAACTTGAAGGATAACTCGTTATGAAATTGAACTTGTGATATGCAGTTATGTATAGTTGTTGCCTACAAGACCTACAAGAACGAGAGGCAAGATGTCCTGATCTGATGACCTCCATTTTTTAACAAAGGAGTCTCCAAAGAACTTTTATTATTTGTGCTTATTGTTGTCGCCGGAAAACGACCGGTAGGAAGACCTAGGAAGAGATGGTTGGACCAAGTGAAAGACAACATAGGAACAAGAGGAGTCAGCTGGGATGTCGTCTTGAGAGAAGAGTGGTACATGGACAGACAGAAGTGGAGAGTGCTCGTAAACCACACCCGGGCAACTGGAGTGGAAAACTGATGATGATGATGATGATGATGATGATGATGATTGTCCTAATGTTTTTTCTTCTCAATTCTTTCTTTATACAGCTGAAGACGACCACTAAGTGGTCGAAACATGTCCTGTAAGTGTTAATTTATATTCAATTTTGCCTGAGGCAATAATAAAGTATCGATTAGGTGGTTATTTATACTAACTTCTTGTTCATATGTGAATGCGGCATAAAAAGACTGTACTAGACCTGCTTATGAACTTCAACTGGATTTGTTCCGGCACGAAATAGTGGTGTTCTTTTTACTCTTTTGACTGTGATCATTGTTAAAATTGAAATAATAAATAAAGAGGTTCAACCTATTCAATACAAAAGAATAAGAAATGCAGTGATTACATTCTTATTTAATAATAAGTAGAAGTGGTACCGGTTTCGACCCTAGTCCAGGTCATCATCAGCCGATTAAGACATGAAAAACAATGCAAAGGAAAAAGAAAATTAAAGATCAAGTTCACTCTGGATCAGTAGAAGAGGCGATATAAAAATGACGGGGGTAGACACTGTAAAATTCAGAAGAAGTAAAATATTTCTTTTAAGTGACTTAAGGCCAACCCCTCGTCCATGTCGTGGGAGTTGGGCAACGGCATGAAGTAGGGGATTGCCTGTAGGGGTGATGAACGGTGGGGACTGTGTGAGCCCCATGACCGCTATGGTAGCTGTGAAGGCCCTACAGGAACCCTGAAAAGTGACGGCTAACGGGGCTCTGGTGAAGACCTCAACAGCAGCAACGGCAGAGAAGGGGTCCTTTGGTACGGCGAAGCTGGCGGATGAGGCAACCCTTCTTCTTGGGTATAAATAAAGAAGAAACCACTGCCTTGTGGTAAAGAGGGATCTTTAAAGGCTAAGGGAGATAACCCATACAGAAAAATCCTGCGGTCTAGCGCAGGCAGGAGGCAGCCCCTCCACTGGACTTAGGGTGCTGTGGGCTAATAACTCGCACACCTGAATTAAACTTATTACAGAAACCAGACAAAATTTATACCGGCCGGATTTTATGGAGACGACTTTTGCAATGAAATACAGAACACGAATCGGATTCTGGAATGTTAAAACTATGTATGAAACTGGCAGTCTGAGAGAAGTAATGGCAGAAATGAAAAGGTATAAACTGGAGATACTTGGGTTGAGTGGAACAAGATGGACAAGCTACGGAGAGGTGAGAACAGAAGAGGGGGGTGCCTTCATTTACTCTGGAAGAGAAGAAAATGATCAGCATTCAAGTGGAGTGGGTGTCTTACTCAAAAAGAAAGCAAAAAATAGCATAATGGAATGGACCCCTGTATCACACAGGATAATTACTGTATGAATAAGAACCAAAGTTAGATCTGTGACCATAGTACAGTGCTATGCGCCAACAGAGGTAGCAGAAGAGGAAGAGAAGGAGGAGTTTTATGATAGGCTGACATCAACACTGGCAGGGATAAAGAAGGACATTGTGGTGTTGATGGGAGATCTAAATGCAAAAATCGGTAATGAAAATGAAGGAAGAGAAATCATCATGGGTAGACATGGAATAGGAGAAGATAATAATAATGGCCAGAGATTCATAGATCTATACAGTAATTTTGGATTGGTTATAGGTGGATCATTGTTTCCACATAAGAACCGCTACAAGATCTCATGGGTGTCACCTGATCTCCGCACAGAAAACCAAATTGATCACTTGGCGATAAGTAAAAGATGGAGACATGTGAGGAATAAACGTGGAGCAGATGTAGGCAGCGACCATCACCTTATGATTGCTGATGTTAGATTGAAGATGGCAGCACCAGTAAAACAGGCAGCAGTACGAATTAAACGTTTCAACTCCAGGAAATTTGGGAAACCTGAAGTGCAAAATGAATTTAAGGTACATTTGGAGAAGAGGTTTGAAGACCTTGCCGAACAACCAAATGAAGATGTAAATACCAAATGGAACACAGTCAAGGAACTCTTTCATGACACATGTGAAGAGATAGTGGGCTACAGAGAGCCAGGGAGGAAAGAATGGAAGAGAGTGCAAGGCACTTGTCAACTCCAGCAGAACAAGAAACCAGAAAGCAGTAGCAATGGAAAAATACATGGAGGCCAAGAAGGAGGTTAAGAAGAAAGTGAGGAGAGATAAACAAGTGTTTACAGACCAACTGGCATCACAAGCAGAAGAAGCAGCAAGAGTCGGCAACAGCAAAGAAGTATATGCCATTACGAGAAAGCTTTCGATGAGGAACTTTTCAGGCCAGAAACCAGTCAGAAATGCAGAGTAGCCTTGACATCTGAGACACAGCAATTGGAAAGATGGAGACATCACTTCATGGAAGTACTCAATAATCTTGGTGAGGAATCGAGAACTGAAGAAGTTGAAACCATTTTGGAGGATCCAGACATCTCGGTAGAACCACCAACACGACAAAAGATTGCACAAGCAGTGAAACAAATGAAGAGTGGCAAAGCACCCGGTGTAGATAAGATTATCCCAGAAGCCCTAAAGGTAGACCCAGATTTAACAGCGGAAATCATAGAGCCACTTCTAACACTAATATGGAACGAAGAACACCTTCCTGAGGAGTGGAAGAAGGGTGTCCTCATCAAGAAGGGTGACCTCTCAGATTGCAATAACTGGAGGGGAATAACGTTACTCTCATATGGGGGAAAAGTGATGTCAAGAGTCATACTGAACAGAATAAGCATAGCCGTTGACAGGAGACTACGTCAAGAACAGGCAGGTTTCAGAGAAGGTCGGTCTACTGTGGATCAGATTAACACACTAAGGCTAATCATTGAACAATTTGCTGAGTATCAGACATCTCTGTATATACTTTTCATTGATTTTGAAAAGGCCTTTGACTCTATCAACCGGAGGAAAATGTGGAATGCTATGGAAAAGTTTGGAATTCCACAAAAGATAGTCTGTCTTACACAGGCAATGTATGATGGATATACTTGTCAAGTAGAACATAAAGGGAAGCTGTCTGAACCTTTTGCTGTAAAATCTGGAGTAAGACAAGGATGTCTACTGTCGCCAATCTTGTTTTATCATGACACTGGATTGTATGCTGAGAGAGGCAACGAACAGAAAGCGTGGCATTCAGTGGGGATTAAATAACCGATTGGAAGAACTGGATTATGCGGATGATCTCTGTCTTCTTGCAGAAGGTTTTCAGGACATGGAAATCAAACTGAATGACTTAAAAATAGAAGCTAAAGAAGTAGGCTTAAGGACTGATAACAAAAAGTGATAATCAATGTGATTATTGATATATTTACCAGCCGAATTTCAAGCACTGCATCTCGTATTACCATCTACTATCGAAAACCAAACAAATCTGATTTGACCGCAGAAAGCGAAAAAACTGCGGATATTCAAAATCCGTACAATAATGTTGTTTATCTATACAACCGTAAAACACACGCAAAATAGATAAATTTTATGGAAAAACTGGAATACTTGGCAGGTATGCATATCTATCAGCTAAATATAATATTGCTCTTGGTCAATGGATTGTCAGAGGCCTCTGGATCCAGAGGTAACCTGCCGAAGAACACAGCAACTACCTTTCAAAATTTAAATATGATTGGTATACTGTTAGGCATTCAGCCTGGGTTTACCAAATTTTGTTGCGTTCTTTGTACATGGGACAGCCTGACAAAAGATAAACATTACAACATTGTGGATTGGCCCATACGAAAAAACTTCTAGGTACTTAGGAAATAAGCTTCCTAAACACAGTGATAGTAAGTTAAAAGAAGGCATATTTATTGGGCCGCAAATGTGTGAGATCATTCATGATGACAATTTTGAGGAATTGCTAAGAGTAAAAAGAGAAATGTGCAAGGTTAGCTTTCAAATAATAATAATAATAATAATAATAATAATAATAATAATAATAATGATGATGATAAGAACAACCATTGCAATCAGCCACCCGAGTACTGGCGGGAAAACCGAAATGATGGGTATGGAGGAAATGCCATCTCTAGCCGAACATCAGGCTCTCTCCAAGGCTTACAATCTTGGCAGTAACTTGGTCGATGTGCAATACCATCGACCCCAAACTAGAAGTTTTCAAGTGTAAAGCATGGAGGAAAATTCAACTGGAAATAGTACCCCAGGTGGTAACCAATCCACCGTCGCCTCGAGTGACGCATGCGGGACTTTGGATTCTGGGGAGCTTGCACCGACATGCCTGGAGGTATCGAAGACTCCTAGAAACAAGATCAGCCACAAGCACCGAAACATCTTTGCAATCTTCAATGCCAACTCCCTCTTGAAGGTTGGTAAACTCAAACAATTCACAGACATCCTCTCTCATTATGAAATCATAATCGCAGCAATTCAAGAAACAAGGTTTAGTGATGAACATGCCCTTGAGTCATTAGGTTATAGAATCTTCAAAAGGAAAACTGGCAAACGTGTGATGAAAACTGTTCCACACCTCGGAACAGGATTAATTATAACACCAATATAAATGGTCCGTTATTGGACATTATAAATTTTCCAGCTAACTTATTCCTGGTTGCCAGCGTTTCACCCCCATGTACTAGGTTGGGCTCATCAGTTGGTACCTAGCACACCTACCAAGACGCATGGCTAGTGCATACCGTGGAGGCCACTGTGTAAGATACTTGAAGCCACCGGCAGTGCCAATGCACTATGAGGACTTTATCTCACTACCAAAAATTGATGCCTGCTTGGCCATCAGATGATATAGATGTTGATTCCTTAGGGAATCTGAAATATTTGTCCCGAATGAGTAAATTTATGATACCAATATAAATGGTCCGTTATTTGGACATTATAAATTTTCCACCTAACTCATTCCGGGTTGCCAGCGTTTCGCCCCCATGTGCTATAGGATTCCCTATGGGAAACAACATCTATATCATCTGATGGCCAAGCAGGCATCAATTTTTGGTAGTGAGACAAAGTTTTTATTTTTGGGACTCGTTTGTTACAGACTTTGGGAGGTCTTTTCTCTGCAATAACTGCAACCAATAGTCTATGCTCTCCACCAAGGTCTTCACTTGGAATGACCTTGACATCAATGACATTTTTCCATACATTTTGATCTATCAGAATATAATCTATTACTGTACCTGTTTTATCATTCCAACTATATCTTGTGATTTTATGGGAGTCCCTTTTCTTGAACCAAGTGTTACTATCAGGTTGTTTTTCATGCATAGATCTAGCATCTATTCTCTCTCTTCATTTCTGTTTCCCATTCCATGAGTGCCCCGTATGGATTCATATCCTGTTCGTTGTGAGCCAACTTGTGAATTAAAATCACCCATACTCAGTGTGTTCTTCAAAGTTATTAAGGAAGTTGGCCTTTTCCTCTTTTGAGCATCCTACTTGTGGAGCATAGACTTGGATCACATTGTACTTTTTCCCTCCTAAGTTCACAGATAACTTAATTATCCTTTCACTAACAAACTCAACTTCACTACAAGCATCTATGTCTCTATGTATTAAAAATACTACTCCATTCTTAGACTCTACTTCATTTCCAGACTAGTAGAGACTATAGTCCAATCTGATATTCATTTTCCCAATTTTCTTCCACTTTGTTTCGCTCAGGCCCACGATCAGAAGTTTCCTCCTTTCCATGAGGTCGACCAGCTCTTCAGTTTTGTTTGTCAATGTCAGGATATTTAATGTTCCCACTCTGATACTTTGTCTTATTTTGGTTTGGGTAGCTGGTGTAACATCGGGCTGTAAACCTTCATTTGCACCAAACTGATGTCATTGTCGTGAATTCCTACATCCGAGGCTGGTATTATTCTTGAAAGCAACTTCTTCAGTAATCCCTCTGTTGACCTCCTAAGCCCAACACAGACGGAGATTTTCTTTCAGGGTTTTCTCCCTTAGCCTTTGGTGTCCAATCACCTCAACCTACAAGGCAGCAGGTTGTACTAATATTAATCCCTGAATACATGGCTGCCTCTTCCGCCATCTCCACCGCACCGAAGTCCACCTTGAGGTCTTCACTCGTAACCCTGAGCTGGGACCCTTACCAGATGTTACACACCGGGTCAGTGTGCTCTGGGAGACTCACATAGGCAGGGGCGCCACTCCCTGGGTAGGATTGCCTCCGAAAAGGGTCCCTACCTGCTACTGTCCGTTTAAAGTGAGAAAATGTGTGGTTTTCTATTTGATCGAGTATTTCATATGATGGCATTGCTTTTAATCGTGACATTCCTACTGGCGTCATTGTGATGACCTATGTTGATATCAGTTGGGAAAACCTGCTAAGACAGTCTTTCTGAGGATGTAAAAAGGCAGGTGGAAAGTGAGTGTCATTATAATGAAAACTCCCCAACTTGATTGTGACTGATGGTTAGGCAAGATAGCCTATCATTACAATGAAAATCCCCCAATCCAGTCTTCACATTAAAAAAAGACATTTGGTGACTTTTCCGTCGCATTAACCTAGAATTTTGTATACAATGTAAAATTCTGTAGTGAAGCACGGGTACATCAGCTAGTCTGTGATAGTTGCAAGTGATGCTGATCATGCGACAATTAAGGCTATGTACCATATGGAGCCGTTCATTGCTAGGGTAAAAAAAAAAAATCCCCTCACACATTGTTTTAAAGGCAATAAGCCTAACTGTGACCAAAAATACTACTGAACCACTAAACCTTTGTATGTTTTTTTTTAGGTACTACGCAAAGTTATTTACAGAATTCCTCTTGCCATTTATAATTTATTGAAATTAAACACAATGTGTACATATGTGTTAAAGGTTACAATTTGTCATTATTTTCTTTTGGTACATCACTTCGTTGTTGTTGTTGTGTTTTTTTTACCAGTCCTTGGCAAGTGTGCCAATGCGTTGTGTTTGTTCAGTACAGTTCATCAGGTGGTACCTAGGACAGGTCATTCCGCAGAGACGGCAGATACATTCTTCGTTTGGGGCGTGAAATCTGTTAGTTAGGCATATTTTCCCGTGGAATCCGTGGACACCGAAGCGTGTGTATACATGGCGTAGTTTGTAGTTTGGGCCCTTCCATTCACTGTTCTTTATTACTTCCGTTTCGTAGAAACCTTCAGATATCTGCTGGGCTTTCTGTCTTCTTTCTTCAAGGACGACAGTCGATGCGGCGGTGTCTGGTAGCCCGAATGTTTGATGTCTTCCAGAAAGAATGTTTCGTCTGCCATTATGTATGCCATTCGATTCTCTGTAAATTTTGAGATCTGTAGATTCCGTTTCAAGTACCTGGCCTTTATATTCTCACTTCTTTTCATATTTGAAACAGTTAATTTGTGCCATATCAATTGTATACCACACATAACTACCGGGGCCACTTTAAGCTTGAATAGTGCCATTGCAGTGCTCACTGAGAGGTTCTGCGGCTTGGGGATCTCCTACATTGCTTTGGTTGCTGCCGCTGCTTTTTCCTTTACGTGCAGTGTGAAGGTTGAGCTTGTGGTCTGCAGTGTGATACCCAGGTATTTAAATGATGACACGATCTCGAGTTGTTCATTTCCGTTACGGAAAACGTCATATGTTGCCAGTTTTCCTCCCCTTCTAAATTCCATAACTTTTGTCTTAGCACTGTTGATGGTTAGCGAGTTCTTATCCGCCCATGCTCTGAGGTTATTAAATGCAGTCTGTATATACGTGGGATCCCTGGATATCAGCGTCATGTCGTCTGCGTACATAATTAGTTTGACTCTTTCGGTCCCCAGTACGTTAATGATGTCGGATGTCATCAGGATGAACAGCATAGGGCTCATTGGGTCTCCTTGCAGGACTCCTCTCGTCTGCGTTAGGGCGGGCGTGGTGGAGATTCCATCGTAGATTTCTATCTGATTTGCGTTAAGTATGGCCTTTATTATCTCCCGTTCGTGATGTAAGTCGGGTAGTGCTTTCTCAAGTTTTTGTATGAGTATTTTTCTGTCAATGCTGTCAAATGCTTTTGCGTAGTCGATGAAAATGGCGTACAGTGGGCTGGCTGGTTGTGTTAGTGCGCTGTCTATTTCAACTATGATTTCTTCGATGGCCTGTAAGGTCGATTTGCCTTCCATGAACCCGTACTGGCTTGGTGGTATCTCTCTTGCTATTCTTGGTCGTATGCGATGTAGTATGATCTTTGAGAAGAGCTTGAAGATATTACACTCCAGTGCTAACCCCTGTATGAACTGGGGTCGTTCTTGCTGCCTTTTCCTTTGTATAACGTGATTACTTTTGCCTTTCTCTATATGCTGGGTATTGTTTTTCTTTTCATGCATTCGTTGAATAGTAGGGTCAGTGGATCTATGATGTCTGTCAGTGTTGTCTTTAGGTGTTCGTTGTGAATCCCATCCGGGCCTGCGGACTTTTTGGTCTTGGAGTCCATTACACATTTCTTCACTTCGTCTGTTGTGATAGGTTGCAATGTGTGTATTGGTATGTCCTTTATTTCAAATTCATTCAATGTTTTATTTCTGAATAGTTCCTGGAAATGTTCTGTCCATTGCTGCGGAATTTTTAGGTGCAGTTTTGTTTGATTTAAGTATCCTATAGGGTTTTTCCTCTGCCTCTTCGATCAGCTTTCTCTCTTCCTTTTGAGTATAGTCTTTTTTCTTGTTCCGTATTAGCTCTTTGTATTTCCTTCTTATTTCTGCATATTTCTGGAGGTAGTATTGGTTGTTTCTGGATCTGGCTTCATGTAGGGATTTCAGTGTCATTTGCCTTGCCTTGTAGCATTCGCTATCGAACCATCTTTTAGCTATTCTTTGGTTGCGTGGTTTGGTTGCTGATGACAAGAGAATGTTTTGTAGTTTAGACATGGCTTCGTCTAGATTTCCTTGTTCAATTTCTTCCTTTATTTCTGGTATTGCTTCCTTTTCCGCCTTCCAGAGCTCCTCGTCTATGTTCCTTGAGTGTCTTACTTGTGTTTCTGGGTGTTCTGTATGGTTTTCCGTATTCAGTTGGAAAGAGGTTTGAACTGGCATATGCTTTCTGATTGGGTTGGAGCCAACCCTTTGTTCCACTTCTTCTATCCCTTCGTTGCTGATAAAGACCAGGTCATCCGTGCTCTTCCCGTTATGCGCAATGTATGTATACTCCAATTCCGAGTTGACTAGTCTCAGGCCGTAGTCTGTCAGGAAATCAATTACGCTGTCCGTCTTCGTGTATCTTTTGTCGATTCGGCAGTTGAAGTCACCGGTTACCATTAAAGGTTTGTTGTCATTGAATGCTTCGATGGCTTCACCAAGGCTGTCTATTATATTTTCGGCACATGCGCTTGGGTTGAAGTAGGCTACTATTATATTGATGAGTTTAGTTGATATCGCCATTGTGGTCTGTGTTTTTAGGACCGTCCTCGTTGGTTGTAGGAAGCAGCTTACACCTCCCTCGGGTCGCCCTCTCCTTCCCTGCCTTGCTAAAATGTGCGCACTGTAGAACTGGTCCAATTCTGCTTCTTCAGTGGTGAAGATCTCTGTGAGTGTCACGATGTCGTATGTGTCCCATCTGGTGCTTGTGTCTACGGATAGTAGTGATTTCAGGCCTTCAGCATTCCAAAGCATGGCTTTCAGTGTAGTCTTTGTGTTCGTGTTGTCAGTTCCCGCCGTGGAGTCTGCGTGGTCTGCAGACGGTGTGCTGGCGTGGTACCTGCTAATGGGGTTATTTGGTTTCCTAGTGGAACTTGTAGGGGTGAAAAGTCACCCCTTTGGGCCAAAAGTTTGGGTTGTCTATCGTTTCCTTTTTGGTGAATGGGACTGCGATTCTGAAAGCTTTGTTCTGTCCTCTTGAACTTAAGGGTGTGATTTCTCGTATGTCCTCTTCACCACCTTCTATCAGATGACTTCCTATGTCTTCTTCGGTAGTACTGTTGTCAAGTCTCCCTATGTAGAACCATGCCATTTGTTCGGCAGCTCTCAGGTTACTGGTCTCCTTGCCTGTTCCTTTCCCTAGTTGTCGGCGTTCAAATCCAGTACGTGTGTCGTGAGTATTAGTTGCTCCCCTTAACGTTGTAACGGCCTGATCGGTATCATCATGACGATGGTTGTGAGAGCTGGGTTGCTGGTGTGTTGCGCTGTGTGTTCGGGTTTGGGTCACCTCTGAATACAAAGGTTGATGGTCCTCTGTGTTTTGGATAGTTTCAACTGTTTAGTTGTTAGTACTGAGTTTCATCTGATCTGTCAGAATTTCTGATTGTTTTACTTGTACTTCTAGCATGAGAGCTAGTTTATTTAATAGGGTTTCGCTGAGTGAGTCAATAGTAGTCTTTAGTTCGGTCACCTGATTCCTTATTTCTGAGCATGTTTCCTTGTTTTCTAAGATAGCGAGTCTTGTTTCGTCTTCTTCGGGTGGTGCTGTTTTTATGCCGTATGTAACAAGTTGGTGCCTACATTTTGGGCAGAAGCAAAGAAAGTTGTTCTTCTCGGATTTCAGCACATAACAAGCTGACACAGAAATACCCATGCATTCCACGTGGTATCGTGTCTTGCAGTTCCCATCGCATGTGATTATCTTGTCTTCTTCCCTCAGTTGTGAGTTGCATTCCGCACATGTGTTGTTATCGGTCTTATTTGGCATAGCGAATTCTCGTATGTTTCTCAGCGTTTGTTGTTGAATGTCTTTCCGCAGAGCTCGTAGTAGTGGTTAGCTTTTCCCTTGTGAGTATTCCAACACCAGTTCACTCTTTCTGCATCTATACTTTGTCTTTCCGGTATGAGTAGAACATTCCTCCACCCTCGATGCAAGCATGTGGTCTCTTCCTCGTGTGATTCACTACATGCATCTACGGTTTCTCTTTCCTGTGTGCATTAAAATCTTGCACCATCCTCGAAACACT
The DNA here is from genome assembly GCF_040414725.1 of Anabrus simplex. Taxonomy (NCBI): domain Eukaryota; kingdom Metazoa; phylum Arthropoda; class Insecta; order Orthoptera; family Tettigoniidae; genus Anabrus; species Anabrus simplex. The sequence continues at coordinate 182,141,053 of NC_090269.1, forward strand.
TATGAGTTCTTTCCCCCGAGTGATTCACTTAGAATTTTTCTTCAGGTGGGCGATCTGTTTGTTTCTCCTCCGAGTGTTTCACTAATGTTTTCTCTTCAGGTGGGTGATCTGTTTCTCGTCTAACTTAACCTCACTAATTTCACCTCGGCCGTCTCCAGATTTTGATCTTGTATTTAACTTCATACACTGTTATTTACTATTAATTGATTGTTTATATTTGCAATATGCTCCTTACATGTTCCCTTGTACTTTGCCTTACCTCGTTTAAGATATTTTGACCGTCTATAGTTCTCGTTAATTGCTGAGCGGCAAGCCACACACGTTTGAATATAGGAATAATGTCCTCTTGCCATTTATGTTAAATATATGTCTGTTTTTAAAATTTATTTTCCTGTTTGTTTTGCTGTGCCATGTGTTTCCAACTGGACAGTGTTGTTGGCTTCCCTGTGCAAGTGTTTTATTCACTGGATTACTGTACTTTTATTGCAACGTTGATTCATGTTTTTTTCCGTTCCTGGTGAGGGGTCATGTTTACCTGTGTATGTTGATGTCTCTTCTGAGTTATTAAAGTATTTGAATAAATGCACCTTCATTTCAGAAATAGTTTCTTCCATGGCATTTGACAGTTTTAAACTGCGAATCAAGGTGCTGCATGCGTTAATGGGTCTTAGAATATTTTGTGATGCAGCAATGGTTAGGATTTCTGAATTTCAAGTTGGTGGCTGTTAATTCAAAGTCAAGGAATTCGAAGTCAGATTTTTGCATCCCAACGACTTTGAATTAACGAGGTTTTACTGTATTAATAAAATACAAATACGAAGTACGCAACTGTACACTAAAACTTAAGTAAAATGAGTAACTGCAAGAATACAAAAAAAATACAATTTCACTTGAACTTAGCAACTCTGAAGCACACTGTACACATCAAAGTGAGTGAAAGTGCAGAAAGCTACCCCTGCACATTCTGCAACACGCATTCTATTGTGACGGGGAGAAATGTAAATTTAAATTACTCTGTAAAATACTACAATGGGCATACTGTGGCGTAATAAACTCGTTCGTTGACTTTCAACGTCCGCGATTAGGCCTATACATCGCTAGCCGCTAAATTTGGCCGAACCCGGCGAGCGAGATGTGCGTGTAGCGGTAGCCGGTTATATCTGACGCCGAGTAAAAGTAACACTTTTATAGACAGCAAGAATAATTTCCCGATGGATTGTCGTATTGTAGAGACACATGGAATAGGAATTGCCGGCAAATTTTCAACGCGTTCTCTTCGGTATTATGATGCCAATTTTAAGTTAATGGTCCTTAAACCCATAGAAATAAATAATTGTGCAGCCGCAAAAAAAAAAACACCATGACGAAAGTCAATGTTCGGCGTCTAAAAATAGTCTAAAAATGCATAGGCCTACTGTACAACAAGGCATTCATATGAATTTACAAAGTACTTTTTGAGCCTGATTAAAATTTTTTGAAGGAAAAAGTGGGGTTCATCTTGGATTCGGAGAAATACGGTACTATATTTTTTTTCGGAATGAAATTAAACATACACTTCCACGTAGTATCGGATTTTGAAAAATAACAAACAAGTAAGCCGTAGTGTGGATATCATTTGCGGAAATGCAAGTTTTGAACAAACTGATTGCTGTTTCACACCGATTTTTATGTGCATGGGAGTTTTTCAGACTTTTATACAAAAATCGGATATAACGATAATCCGCTATAGCGAGTAAATTTTTCGCCGTTATGAATTATTGCTATAACGAACTTCTACTGTATTTAAAAAAAATGTAAAGACAATTTTGAACAAAAAGTTTGAATTTTGGTAATGGGTCAGACATTGTTCTTCAAATTACGAATTATCCCAATTTAAATAACATGCAAAACTGTTCCTCATGCTTCTGGGAATGACAGGTTCTTCGAATTACATGGGATTTCTAATTAACCGATTTTGAATTGTCAAGGTTCTTGGTTTTTTTTTTTTTTTTTTTTTTTTTTTTTCCCCAATTCTCCACAATTCTATCTACACGTGGTGCCCCTGTTAAGCTGAGCAACCCAGCGGAAGGTTGGGTATCAACCCCAGCGGGAATCTGGGTCAGCAAGCCGACAGGATGTGGAGGACAGTGGAAGGCAACGGGAAACCACCACTGGCGGTATCTCCCAAGACGTTCATGAGATGGACCTCTTTGTAAAAGATTCCGGAGGTAAAGATTCCCCTCATTTGGATCTCCGGGAGGGGTGTACAACGAGGTTTTTAAAATATTGAAGGAAGGAGAAGAAGAATTATTGCGGATAGGGACATGGAATGTTCTAACCCTTTTACAGGAAGGAAAATTAGAAAACGCTAAATATGAGATGAAGAGAAATAATTTGGATGTACTTGGAATGTGTGAAGTGAGATGACGTGGATGTGGAGAACTAGAAAGCGGTGACTTCCGAATGTACTATTCGGGTAAAGATAAAAATGGATTGTATGGAGTTGGAATACTGATTGGAAAATGACTGAAGAACAAAGTTATGAAGGTTGAATATATCAATGGGAGGATTATGATAAGATTCAAAGGGAAAGGAAAAAACTTAGTGATCATTCAAGTTCATATGCCGACCTGAAATCATTCTGATGAAGAGGTAGAAGAGTGTGATGAGAAGATAGATCAACTCATTGAGAAAGAGGAAAAGAATGCATGTATTGTTGTAATGGGTGATTGGAATGCGGTTGTTGGTGTAGGATCAGATGGTAAGACCATTGGTAAATTTGGATTGGGAGACAGAAATGAGAGGGGAGAAAGGTTGATTGAATTCTGTAATGAAAATTGTATGGTGGTTGGAAACACTTTGTTTGACAACCACAAAAGGAGAAAGTATACTTGGATATCTCGATTAGATGACAAGAAATATCAAATTTATTATATAATGATACAACAGCGGTACAGAAACTGCCTAAAGAATGCTAAATGTTACCCAGGAGCAGACATTTATTCTGACCATATATTAGTTGTAGCAGAGGTACTGATTAAATTGAAAATAGTATGGAAAGGAAAGAAGAGAGAAGAAATTAATATTGAGAAACTGAAAGACAAAGACAAGTGTAGAGAACTAGAGGATGAGTACTGTAACAATAATAAGTTAGGAAATGAAACAGAAAATGTAGAAAGGAGATGGGAAAATTTTAAAAATGGGATAAAAGAAGCAGCTAAGAAAACGCTTGGAGTCAAGGAGAGGAAAAGAACAAAGAAGGAATGGATAACATCAGAAATGATAAGTAAAATGGAGGAACGCAGGAAATGGAAGACAGTAAATACAGAAGAAGGAAAGCGTAACTACAGGAAGTTAAATAATGAATTAAGAAGAGAAAAAGAAAAAACAAAGAAGAAATGGTTGACAGAAAAGTGTGATGAGATAGAGCAACTGGAGAAAGAAGGGAAATATGACTTGATGTACAAAGAAGCAAAGAAAAGAGAAGAAACAACAGCAATAAGGAAATAGAGGCTACAGATGGCACAATGATATAAGAACCCCAAGAAATAATGAAAAGATGTGAAGAATACATAAAATGGCTATATGATCAGGACAATCGACCAAATGAAGAACAACTTGAATTAGAGAAGGAAGATTCGGTTAAAGGGGATGATAAAGGGGAAACCATACTGAGGTCGAAGCATCACTGAACGAGATGAAAAATAGAAAAGCCATGGGAATATATGAGATTCCTGTTGAACTGTTAAAAGCGTTAAATAACGAAGGAAGAAAGGAGTTGATTGGATTATGTAATCAAATATACATGACAGGAAAATGGCCAAAGGACTTCAATGAAATCATCTTAATCCCATGGAAAAGAAAAAACAGCAAAAAATGTGAAGAACATAGGACACTGAGTCTAATTTCACATGCAGCCAAAGTCCTATTGTGGACGCTCAACAGAAGGATACATGGAAAGCTGAATAACTTTATAGGTGAAGAACAGTTTGGTTTCAGGAGAGGAGTTGGAACAAGAGATGCCATTGCACTTCTGAGGGTGATAGGAGAGAGGTACATACAGAAAAACAGGAAGGTTTATGCTGTATTTATTGACCTTGAGAAGGCTTTTGACTGTGTCAGATGGGACAAATTGATGACAATCCTGAAGAAACATGGAGTTGATTGGAGGGATAGAAGGCTAATAAAGAATTTGTATTTAAACCAGAGAGCAAGAGTGAGAATAGGAGATAAGTTAAGTGATGAAATTGAATTAGGAAGATGTGTTAGACAGAGCTGCTCTTTATCACCGACACTGTTCAACATCTATCTCGAAGAAATAATCAATGAAAGTTTTAATGGAAAAAGTGGAGTTGGTGCTGGAGGTAGGAGAGTAGAATGTATAAGATTTGCAGATGATATGGTTGTGATGGGAGAAAACGAATGTGAAATGATAAAAATGCTAGATAAACTCAACATGAAACTAGAAGAATATGGAATGAGAATTAATATGATAATTGGAGGAAAAGGTAGAAGCTGTCACATTAGTATAGGGGGAGAAGAAATAGAGCAAGTCAGTAACTTCAAGTATGTGGGAATTATGATCAGAGATGATATGTATTGCACGACAGAAATTAAGAAAAGAATTGCCATAACAAAAGAAGATTTTAAGAAAAATTCAAAATTACTTTGTGGACCACTAAACAATGATTTGAGGAAAAGACTTGCTAAGTGTTACATTTGGAGCATAGCGCTGGCGCAGAGACTTGAACATTGAGAAAGAAAGATGAGAGAAGATTGGAGGCACTAGAGATGTGGGTATGGAGGAGAATAAAACGAATGAAATGGGAAGACCGGGTAAGGAATGAGGAAGTATTACGAAGAGCTGGAGAAGAACGAAGTATGTTACAAACCATTAGAAGGAGAAAAATGAACTGGATTGGACATTGTTTGAGGAGGGACTGTTTACTGAAAGAAGGAATAGAAGGAATGGTGAAAGGTAAACGAGGAAGACGAAGGAAAAAATATCAAATGTTGGACAATATCCAGGGAAATAAATATTCGGATATGAAAAACTTGGCTCAAGACAGGCAACAGTGGAAGAGGTTCATCCCATGACAAGACCTGCCATAAGGCAGAATACCTAGATGATGATGATGAGTTGCTTTACGTCACACCAATACAGATAGGTCTAATAAGATAGAGTCTGAGGGATGTTCCACCACTCAACACATTGTAAAAAATATATTAAATTATAAGAAGACTGGTTTCGACTCCCTTGGAGTCATCATCAGTTCTTGATGAAAATCAAAACAAGGGGAATTGATAACAATCATTATAACGAAACACCATGTACCTATAGGTGATTGCATGGAAACACATCAATGGGTTGCTAGCCCAGTTCTGGCTCTAACCGTCGGTTCCAAGTTCCGCTTGCCAAGTGTACGTTGCATTAGGTAATGTCTAGCAACCCACTGATGTGTTTCCATGCAATCACCTACAGGTATATGGTGTTTCGTTATGACGATTATTATCAGATTCCCCTTGTTTTGATTTTCACCAAGAGCTGGTGATGACTCCAAGGGAGTCGAAACCGGTCTTCTTATAATTTAATATATTTTTTACAATGTGCTGGATGGTGGAACATCCCTCAAACGCTATCTTATCAGTTAAACGTCAACATGGAAATGAAGATCATAATCTACGACAGATAGGTCTTATGATATAAATGTTGATTACCGTAGGGAATCTGAAATATTTGTTCCGAATGAGTAAATTTATAATACCATATACAGTAAATGGTCCGTTATTGGACATTATAAATTTTCCAGCTAACTCATTCCTGTTTGCCAGCGTTTCGCCCCCGTGTGCTAGGCTGGGCTCATCAGTTGGTACCTAGCACACCTACCAAGACGCTGGCAAGACGCTGGCTAGTGCATACCGTGGAGGCCACTGCGTAGGCTAATTGTAGCCACCAGCACTGCTAATGCACTATGAGAGACTTTGTCTCCTTATCAAAAATTGATGCCCGCTTGGCCATCAGATGATATAGATGTTGATTCCCATAGGGAATCTGAAATATTTGTTCCGAATGAGTATGGGAATCAACATCTATATCATCTGATGGCCAAGCCGGCATCAATTTTTGATAAGGAGACAAAGTCTCTCATAGTGCATTAGCAGTGCCGGTGGCTACAATTAGCCTACGCAGTGGCCTCCACGGTATGCACTAGCCAGCATCTTGGTAGGTGTGCTAGGTACCAACTGATGAGCCCAGCCTACCACACGGGGGCGAAACGCTGGCAAACAGAAATGAGTTACCTGGAAAATTTATAATGTCCAATAACGGACCATTTATACTGGTATTATAAATTTACTAATTCGGAACAAATATTTCAGATTCCCTATGGGAATCAACATCTATATCATCTGATGGCCAAACAGGCATCAATTTTTGATAAGGAGACAAAGTCTCTCATAGTGCATTAGCAGTGCCGGTGGCTACAATTAGCCTACGCAGTGGCCTCCACGGTATGCATTAGCCAGTGTCTTGGTAGGTGTGCTAGGTACCAACTGATGAGCCCAGCCTAGCACACGGGGGCGAAACGCTGGCAAACAGGAATGAGTTAGCTGGAAAATTTATAATGTCCAACAACGGACCATTTTATATTGGTAAGATAGATCTTATGGCGATGATGGGATAGGAAAGGCCTAGGAATGGGAAGGAATTGGCCGTGGTCTTAATTAAGGTACAGCCTCAGCATTTGCCTGGTGTAATAATGGGGAAAACATGGAAAACCATTTTCGGGGCTGCCGACAGTGGGGTTCAAACCCACTATCTCCCGGATGCGAGCTCACAGCTGCACGCTCCTAACCGCACGGCCAACTCGCCCGGTTTGTCAAGGTTCTACTGTCATCAGCAATCATCAGTAATACTATATTGCGAGATTGTATTCCTATGAACAATATTAATGCAAAATGGATATACAGTAAAACTTTGTTAATTCAAAGTCATTGGGACTCAAAAATCGGACTTCGAATTACGTGATTTCGAATTAACCGCCAATTCGTAATTCAGAAGTACCAACCCTTGCCGTGTTACAAAATATTCTAAGGCCCGTTACTACATGCAGTTAACCTTGATTCACAGTTTATACCTTTCAAATGTCAAGGAAAAAGAACTATTTCCAAAATGTATCCAAGAAGGTGCATTAACAGTATTCAAATAATGCACTTGGATATCTCGCTGGTAAACATAACCTCACGCAACGAAAGAAAGAAAAAAGAAGCACGATTCAAAGACGAGGAGAAATCTATGCTGGCTCCCATGTGCAAGTGCTTTATTAATTGGATTACTATACTGTATGCATTTTAGATGCCTTGTATTTACACAGAAAGTACCCGATGCCCTTAAAATCGAACTTTCCTATGACTATCCTTGTACAATTTCCCGCCATGGCACTTCTCTCGTACTACAGAAATGTAAACACTTGCCGCGTCACAACGTATTCTAAGACCCATTAATACATGCAATCACCTCGATTCACAGTTTAAATCTTTCAAATGCCATAGAAAAAAACTATTTCCGAAATGTATCCAACAAGGTGCATTTACAATGTTCAAATAATGCACTTGGATAAATCACTGACAAACATAACCTCACGCAACGAAAGAAAAAAAATCGCACAATTCAAATACGAGGATAAATTATGCTGGTTCCCCTGTGCAAATGCATTATTTTTTGGATTTCTGTACTGTTTGCATTTTTAGATGCATTGTACTGGCATGGAAAGTGCCCGACATTGTAGCTTATCGAACTTTCCTATGACGAGGGGATAAAGTATCTCGCTTCCATGTGCATTGCAAGGCACTACTATGACCCCCATCCCTCACCCCTCTACGATTTCCCGGCTGACAATTTCTCCTTTAAAACCATAAGACCGTTTAGGCTCGCATTAAAATAAAGCAATGCAGTTTCACCGGCAATGACAATATTGTTCGGTGTCTACGAATTTATTATATGAGCTACGTTTTTTCGCCAACTGTCGGCATCGCCAGTGTTCGCGGATTCTGTTTTCCCGCACACTGTCTGTTGCGTGATATTACGGCGTTCCTTAAAAGGTTGAATACAAAAGAATTCCGATTTCATTCAACTTAGCGATCATGAAGCGCACTGTAGACCCACCGAAGTGAGTGTAAGTGTGGAAAGCTACCCCTCCACGTTCCAGAACGCGCATTCTATTATAATGCAGAGCGGATATATTTCGAGTTGAAATTACTCTTAACATACTATTGTTTTAAAATGTAAAGGCAGTTTCGAATTATAAGTCTGAATTTCAATAATGGGGCCGACATTGCAATTCGAATTGCGAATTATCCGTATTTCGAATTAAACAATTGAAATAACATGCAAAACTGTATCTCATGTTTCCGGGAACGAGAGCTGCCTCGAATTAGGCGGGATTTTGAATTAACCGATTTCGAATTATCGAGGTTCTACTGTATTTATCTTTAGATTACAGAGCAATGGTCCAGAGAAAATATCCAAAGGAGATAAAGAAGATGATGACAGAGAGTCAAAATTTACCTGAACAGCATGCTTCAAGAGCCTCTCTGTGTTGAGCATCACTCCTTCAGCTGCATCCACAAAAAGTACTACTCCATCACACAGTCTCTGGGCAGCAGTCACCTCATCTGAGAAGTTGACATGTCCTGCACAAGACAACAAAACACTTCATAAAGGACTATGTTACACTACAAATGAACCTTGCAGAGGATTTTCAGCAGTTTTGATTTATAAGATATGACCAAAGAAAATTGAAGCCTGAGCAGAATTCAAGCTATAAAACATAAATTGTCAAATTTACTATTTAGTACTGTAAATATAACTTTTTTGAGCAATATGACAAAAATATTTATTTACTACTAGTACATAAGCCTATGGTTGACAGTCAAAATTACTAAGTAATTGGAAATTCTAAATGAACTATTAATATATCTTATGAATAAAAGTTACACTATCCAAGTTTTATATGGCGTTCGAATGGAGTCAAAACAAGTATAATAGCATTTCCTTAGAAAAAATATTTAATGCAGTTGTAGCTCGGAGTTTTATTCCGACTTCCATGGACCTGCGTACTATCAAGAAAACTACATACAACTGTCCAAAACGTATCACCTTCAACAGCGTCATATTCCCTCACTCCATCTAAGCACTGTGAAGAGGTTTGGAATTTAATTGAAGCTCTTTAGGCACATGTTCTTGTCATTAGAAATTATATAACAGCACCTCCCCTATCCTGCCGGCCAACATACCAATGGAAAAATTCTTTTCAAGGAACAGGACTTAAACCGGTTAACCATGGTGTCATATCATACAGGCTTAGACTTCAAGAGTTAACGAAAATAGTCACCAGGTCTTGTGCTCTGTCTTGTGCTTACTGATACAGATAAACACAGAATGAAAGAAAAAGATTCATTCATTTCACTGAAAGGTGCTTGCTGCTTGTTGTTTTAAGGGGGCTAACATCGAAGGTCGTCGACCCTCACTGAAAGGTAGTATTATTCACTGAACAGTTGAATTTTGATAGTCATCATTATATTGTTCTTGTAACACATAACCGGTACCAGTTTAAAAGTCGTAGGCAACAGAAGCCAGGATGTACGCAGTTCGACATCATGCCGATAGATATAGCTGTGTAGATACGCCATCATGGCGAATATGCAACAATGACTTCACTGATAGAAAAAAAATTTTCTTCAAGAAAACACAAAAGTCATAGTTGTGAGAGGTTAATTGTATTTTTCTTGTAAAGAAGACAAAGAAATCTATACCTGGTAACAATTTTAGCTGTTGAAACCTCATCGTTTTTTCAATATTGCTGTGAATGACAGACAGAATTAAGGATTTTATATATAGAAGAATATTATTATCTATGTAATGCCGTGCATTCAGAATTAGCGCCTAAATGAACTCCTCTATTGGTAAAACAGTGAAAATGAAACTACACCAACTTGGAACTTTAATCAGATGTCACCACTAAAATACTGAGTAATTTTATTATTGTGAAGTTTCCTAAACTGACAGAATTTCTCCTAGTTTTGTTTGCTATACATCAAGAAGTTTGGACATTTCTCCACAGATGACACTACCAAAAAACTATGATCATGCACCCTGGTGCAAAGTAAAAGAACTTATAATTTAAAGAAGTTTTGTATTTCTAGGTTTTTGTAACTGATTGATGTTCATTTATTTTTGGGTTGGCAATATTTCCTTTTCCTTTCCGCCAGTTTTGAATCTGGCCAATGTCAAATTTCTGTAATTAATTTTCAACCTATCACAGGCTTCTTGTTCGATTTTGAGTGTTACTTTTGAACTCAACCAATAAAATTGAGAGGGTGTGGCTAGTTTAGTCTTGAATGATCTCGAACCTTCCCTGAGGGATTATAAACTGCGGCTTTTCACGTTTCTTGGCCAATTGATCGTCATCTTTCTGAGTGTGTTTGTTAAGCAGGAGGCGGGCAGCCTCCTTCGTCGGCAGCTAGAACATCTACAAGGTAATGGCCACCTAACTTTATTCTTTCTTGCTACCTCCGCAGTTTAATCCAAGGGAAAGGTCTGAATCTTTAAATATGTAACCTACTTTTCTAAAATGTAAATCATCTTTCGGCTAATGTAAAAAAGTTCATAAACCCTTTCATTGTAAATCGGGGATAGAGAAGGAATTACCCTCTTGAGCTCCCCTTCATCTTGGTTTGAGGTGACTATGTTTTATAACTGTTTTTCATTCTGTAATGTGGTAAAGTTAATTTCTATACGAGTCACCTCAGTAGCTTGGGAATAGCCCCTGTTTCATCGGCCTAGAGCCCCTTAGGTTTTTAAGTGTTCATTATCTTGGAGCGCAGTGTGCCTCCATTCACCTTGTGTTTGGGCCAGTTATCTAACCTGTTCTTTTTCCATGAAGGCCCAGTAGGTTGGGTATTAAATACCCCTGTAAACGTAAGTTCCATTTGTAAATGGTGGTTTGAGAGACCAGAGATTGATCTAATGTTGCCTAGAGTAGGCAGTAAGGAATCGAGAGCATGTTTGCTCGTTTTCAAAGTTTTGTAAGATTAACGAGTGCCTCTAGAAGGCTAGAAATTGTGTTTTGGGAGCAAATGCTCTGTGAATTAGGGGATTTCTGCCCTTGAATAAGTTTTTGCTCTTTGATGAATTTGAGCTGGGAGCTCAGGAGTAGTAAAGCAAGGTGCTTGAAGCCCAAAATCTGTAAAGTTCTCTAATCTTGTATTTTCCTAGACTTGTTTCAAGATTGTCATTGTACCTGATGTTTCATTGTTATCAAAAATTGTTAAGTTTGAAGTTCTACAGAAAATATAACCTTTGTTAATGTTTTAAATTAATCCTTGATATCGTAGTTAGACCCATTCAAGCCCACACCTTCTTTAACCTCTTTCTGCTCCACGGGTAACCCCATAACAATTTATCACACAATACTTAGTGCCGGGAGTGTTCTAGAATACATTCGGTTCACCTGGTGCACATCTTTCTATTTGATGCGCATGAGCAATCTGCAATCTGAGTGTGGGATGATGATCATAATAACAAGGTACGGAGACTGTGAAAACCGGTGTCAACACATAGGCTACTCCTGCCAAATAACACCTGGGGATTTGCTGAAGGATTAACGTCCTCATCCAATGGATGTGTCATATGCCTTCACTCCATATGAACACTGGTGAGGTTTGGAACTGAATGCACAACAGGACTTAACCAGCTAACTAAGGTGTCAGAAGATGCAGATTTGACAACTTAATGATAATGGCTACTATGCTTCTATTTACAGAGGTTTTTGGATGTTACAAACTGAAAATGAACAATTAATTTCATGTCACAGAGTGGCAAATTATTTGATGTTGTTGTTTGAGTCATCAGTCCACAGACTGGTTTGATGCAGCCCTCCATGCCACCCTATCCTGTGCTAACCTTTTCATCTCTACAAATGCTCTAATCTGCTTGTCATATTCATACCGTGGTCTACCTGCAACGTTCTTACCCCCTACATTTCGCTTACAAAACCAACTTAACAAGTCCTCGGTGTCTTAAGATGTGTCCTATCATTACATCTCTTCTTCTCGTCAAATTTAGCCAAATCAATCTCCTCTCACCAATTTGATTCAGTGCCTCGTCGTTCGTGATTTGATCTATCCATCTCACCTTCAGCATTAACACCTCATTTCAAGAGCTTCTATTCTCTTCCTTTCTGAACAAGTTATCATCCATGTTTCACTTCCATACAATGACACGCTCCAGAAGGAAGTCTTAAAAAACATCTTTCTAATTGCTATATCAATGTTCCAAGTGAGTGAACTTTTCTTAAGAAAGGACTTCCTTCCTTGCACTAGTCTGCATTTTATGTTCTCCTTACCTCTCCCATCGTTTGTTATTTTACTACCCAAGTAAAAATATTCACCTACTTCCTTTAAGACTTCATTGCCTAATTGAATATTACCTGCATCACCCGACTTAGTTTGACTGCACTCCATTACTTTTGTTTTGGACTTACCCAAAACTCTGTCCACACCATTCAGCAATTTCTCCCGATCCTCTGCACTCTCAAATAAAATAATAAAATCATCGACAAATCTCAAGGTTTTGATTTCCTCTCGTTGGATTGTGATTCCCGTTCCAAATTCCTCTTTTCTTTCCTTTACTGCCTGTTCTACATAAACAATGAAAAGGAGGGAGGAGACACTGCAGCCATGCCTCACTCCTGCCTGCATTGCTGCTTCTTTTTCAAAGCCCTCGATTCTTATCACCGCAGACTGATTTTTATATATACTGCATAGCGAATAGAAAGAGGAAGTGAGAGCACTTCGACTCACTTCCCATTAAAGCAATGGAGAAACTAGTGGCTACAGTGAGGAGATTTGCCACTGCAGCACAACAATCGCTTTGGGTGAGCATATCGCATTGTTTATACTGCGTCCACGCGGTTTTACTTGTAGCAGGAGTGATTTTTTTTTTTAGTGTAATAACTATAATTTGGAATATAGTGAGTGTGATAATGCCGCCGTGCTTTGTGCTGGGGTGTCAATCTGCTTACAGGTCAGGTGAAGGTAAACATTTCTTGTCTCCACCTGAAAATGAGGAGCATTTCTCTCAGTGGGCTAGAGTAATCCCAAGAAAAGACATGCAGCTTACGCATAAGTTTAGGATTTGTATCATTTTTTGAAAGATCTTATTATAAAGGTAGACTCATTATTATTAATGGTGAAAAAGTTGAAATTCCGAGAATAAGGTGGAGCTTAAAGCCAGGAGCTGTCCCTCACATTTTTCCTAACTTACCGTCCTATTTAAGCAAGTCCCTGAAAATTCTATAAACCCCATTAAAACGAGAGTTACTCAAAGAACATGTTGGCAATGACAATATTAACAGTAGTAGCTTAGAATGTAATGAACTAAATTTTCCCTCGACATCTGAAATACTTAATAGTGACGATAGTGTAAAAATAAAAGAACCTGGTCTCAGTTTGCCCTGTAAAGCCGCCCCAGGTGAGTCTCGTTCAATTATAGCCCAACCTCTTTTTCTGCATAGTTTACGACTCTTATAAATATCGCCTTTCTTTTATACTACAGGTCCTGCATTGAACTGCAAACATCTTAAGGACCTTGGTTCAAAACTTGATCTCCACCTCTCACGTTACGTTACAACATTAAAACATTAGACAACAGGCAACAGCACAGCCGTGATGTAACACTGACTTCAAAGCTCTCAGAGTAACATCTTATGCAAATTGAATATTGTACTTCTGGTCAAAAAGCGACAAAATCTTCACTCAATGAAAATATTCTTTACACTTCTAGTCAAAAAGTGATATCATTTGATGAAAATAGTGACTTAAAAGTCAAACCTTTGACTACCAAGTTCAACTCGAACTTAAAGCAAAGTTTTAAAGTGTTATATGTATTCTTAAAAACTATGATTGTTGAGTTCTTAACTCGCGTGTGTATAATCAGATAGCTATTTTAATTTACCTTCCATGTGTTGTTTCGATAATGACTGTCAAGTTCTGAACTTGTGTTTGAAAATCTATTCAATATCTCATTTTATTCCACAGCATTGAAACTAGTCCCAAGTAAATATGTTGTAACTTAACCATTTTAACATTCATTTGTATTGAAAAGGTGGACCTTTTAAGTTACCTCTCTTACGTTGTCACAAGGGAGTTAGCACAACTTGTGATTGCAATTGCAGGTGATCTGTGGTTTGTATGAATATGTTTGAGGTGCTGATTACAACATTGTATAAATTAAGTGCCATCCCCAAGTACACTGTAAGTTATGAAGATTCGCTATTCTACTCAAAGTAGACCATATCTAACATGATATCGTGGCTTTAGTAACTTTAGACACCGTAAACGTTTTCTCTAGCTACTTTAGTTATTTTACGTGTATGCTATGGTCGACACACACCGCGCCGTGTGCAAGGTCACCTGACACAGCTGCCGATGCGACATCTAGGGGAACGGGACAGACATTCTGCATAAGAGCAAGGAAGCTAGTATAACAGGGACCTCCGTCTGTGTTGTATCTGCTTCGACCATTCATAAAGTTCCTTCTGTTTGTGGTGTTTTCAATTTCGTAGCGAGTCACTGTCACCGTAATCATGTGATACTGAATCCTGCCAATATAGTGAGTATAATTGTTCGCCATTACAAACACAAATGAAGATCCAGAGAAATTACAGTGAATGAGACAAATGCAGCTGCATTCATAATCAATGTGATAGACGAAACAGTGGCAAACAATGGTAATTGTACCGGGCGGTACACCTCCACGACGCGCCTGTTGAAACCTCTCTACAGGAGAAACTCTGAACTTTAAAATCTATATTAACTCAACGGTTTCTCAGAAGATGTCACCACTGTAAATTTGGTAATCTTGAAGTGTTCTGAACTGTGTCTATTTTGATTTGTGTTTGTTTGCTCCGTATCAAGAAGTTTGAACAGTCTCTAAACAGATGTCGCTACCCAAAACTATGGTAACACACTCTGGTGCAATGGAATGAACTTTCCTGAAGAAATATTGTATTCCTAAGTTTTATTTTTACTAAATTTTGTTCTGTGGTTTGTGGGTTTGCTATATAATCCTTTCCTTCTGCCAGTTTTGAAATTAGCCAATCATAAATTTCTGTAATTAATTTTCCACCAATAAGGTGTTTTGTTCATCGTCTTGTGTATCAGTTTTTGCTGTCGGCCAATAAAAGTTTGTGGGCGGGTTGTTATCATTCATGAAAGGTCTCGAATGTTCCACGAGGGTATATAAACTGCTGATTTTCTTGTCTCGGGGCCACTTCAGTAACATCTTTCGCAGTGTGTGAACATATATAGCAGGGTAATAGATGAGAAAAATGTTCCACCGATCAATACATTTATTGTGGATGAATTATTACACTAGTACCGGTTTCGACCTATCTTGGCCATCATCAGCTAGCTCACAAATTTACAGTCATGGGATAAATCACAGAGAAGTTACTTAAGAGCATCCGGATGTCTGATAAAAAAATGGAAGTAATATATATTGCAGTATGTTGTGTTAAGATAGCTCTGATTAAAAGTAGTGATGGTTAGAATAAACTAAAACCTATTGATTGAGCATGGACATGAGTACATAAACACATTAAAATATATATGCCACATCATAAGACACTAAAAATATATAGCACATTAAACACATTAAAACATGGTAAGCTTACGTTTTTAATAGACGTTTTTAAAATATACCATGTTTTAATGTGTTTAATGTGCTATATATTTTTAGTGTCTTATGATGTGGCATATATATTTTAATGTGTTTATGTACTCATGTCCATGCTCAATCAATAGGTTTTAGTTTATTCTAACCATCACTACTTTTAATCAGAGCTATTTTAACGCAACATAATGCAATATATATTACTTCCATTTTTTATCAGATATCCGGATGCTCTTAAGTAACTTCTCTGTAATTTATCCCATGACTGTAAATTTGTGTGCTAACTGATGCTGGCCAAGATAGGTCGAAACCGGTACTAGTGTAATAATTCATCCACAATAAATGTATTGATCGGTGGAACATTTTTCTCATCTATTACATTGAATCCAATCAATACGGAATATGAAACTTATAAATAATAATATATAGCAGGGGGCGGGAAGCGCCTCTTTCTTCGGGCAGCAGTTCATCCACAAGGTAATGGCAGTTTAATAACTTTATTTCTTGTTAGCTCAGCAGTTTAACCCTCGGGGCAGGTTCGAAACTTTTCTCATGTAACCTATCTTTAAAATGTAATAGACATCATCAGTTTTCCACTCCAGTTGCCCGGGTGTGGTTTAGGAGCACTCTCCACTTCTGTCTGTCCATGTACCACTCTTCTCTCAAGACAACATCCCAGCTGATTCCTCTTGTTCCTATGTCCTCTTTCACTTGGTCCAGCCACCTCTTCCTAGGTCTTCCTACCGGTCGTTTTCCGGCCACGAATGTGTGTAGCCATTGTTTTGCTGTCCTTCCATCGTCCATTCGTTTGACATGGCCAAACCATTTCAAACGGGCCCTTGTCAATTTTTTATTCAGGGATGGGTACACACCAGCTTGCTCCCTTATTCTTTCATTCCTTACCCTGTCCCTTTTTGTCTTCTGTACCATAGTTCGTAGGAACTTCATTTCTGCGGCTTGTAGTTTGCTGTCCACTTGTTGGGTTGTTGTGCAGGTTTCTAGGCCATATGTTATTATGGGGGTGAAGTACGATTGGAATAGGATCTGCTTCGATCTTAAGGGAACTTGTTCGTTCCAGAGGAGGTTCCGAACTTCATGGTAAAACTGAGCTGATTTTTGAATGCGGTTGTTAATCTCATGCTGTATTCTGTTATCACTTGAAATGATGCACCCAAGATATTTATATTGGTCCACTGTTTCCAGTTGTGTACCTTCCAGCATAATTTTTCCTTTCTTCTTCTGCCTGTTGACAGACATAGTAACAGTTTTCGATTTATTTATTGTTAATCCGTGTGCTTTCAAATGTTCATTCCAGGTGTTCAGCCTCTCTTGGACTTCCTTCTCTGTATTTCCCCAAATTACTACATCATCTGCAAATGCAAATGCATTGATGTCCATATTGTTCTTCTGCTTAATTTCTTTCATGACTTCATCCATGACAGTGATAAAAAGTAATGGTGAAAGGGTACTGCCTTGTTGCACTCCTTTAGTGGTTTGGAACCAATCAGAATTACCGTTTCCTATCTGTATGCAACTGCAGCAGTCTTCGTAAAGCATTTTAACTTTCTGGATAAGCCCTTTGGGTACATTCTTCTTTCTTAAACATTCCCATATAGTCTTCCTTGAAACACTATCAAATGCTTTTTCGAGATCCAAAAACACTAGTGTTAAGTCTTTGCTTTTCTCCCAATGCTTTTCTAACAGTATTCTAAGTTTAAAATGTAATAGACATTTGGTAAAATTTCCTCTCTTTAACTACAAATTGGGATAGAGAGTGCCTAAACCTCTCGAGCTCCCACTCATATTGTTTTGAGGTGACTACGTTTTCATAACCGTTTTTCTTCTCTTCGTAATGTAATAAAGTTTTCTTATCGTATCACCTCCATAGTATGGGATTAGCCCCTGTATAACTAGCCGAGTGCCACCTAGGTTTTAAGAAGTTTCATGTAGGAGTGCAAGCTACGCCTCCAGTCAAGTTGGTTTGTTGGGCCATTTAATTAACCCAGTGTTTGTTTTCTTCATGTGAAGGCCCTGTAGGTTGGGTACACGATACCCCCGTTTCAATGTATGTGTGCCTTAAGGGCAGTTAGGAATGAAGGTTGTTGTAGCCTTTGATAGGCTTGTAAAATTGAGAGCGGGTCTGCTCTTTCCCTCTTAACTTGGTAATTAGGAGCAAATGCTCCTCGTACTTAGGGGTTTTTCTGCCCTTTAGCTATTGTGGTGGTGAGCTGAGAGCTCAGAAATTAATCTTGGGGCTCTGTAAATTCTTAAATTGTTAACCTGCTACTTAGTACCTGTTACATCTTTGTTATTTGTCATTTGTTGATTTTGAAAAGAAAATATAACCTTTGTTAAAGTTTTAAATTAACTTTAATTTCGTAAGTTGAGACCTATTCCCGCCCGCACCTTCTTTCACCTCTAACTACCACGGATAACTCCGTAACAAGTGGTAGCAGAGCGTGGTTGAATGGGTCTCAATTTAGCCCCCTTTTGATTGCTAAACATTGTTTTCGTTTCGAACTCTAACAATTTTCTCAGTTGCTGGTTTTTTTTTATTTTTCTAAAAGTTTTCTGCCATCATGTCCGGCTCTCGCGACGTCCTCCATCCCGGCTATTTGCGCAAGGAGGAATTGATCTATGAATTAACGATCAGGAATGTTCAATCTGGAGGCACAGTTGCGATAGATTCCAATAAGTTAAATGATTCCCTTGATTTGCCTATTACCATCCCGACTTTGGGAGAAAAAAAGATTGATGGCGCTCTCTCCACGATCACTGATAATGCTACTGAGCTAGCATCTGTAGTTAGTTTTTTTGAAGTAAGTGATCCATCTCCTAATCAACTCAAAAGAGTACAGGCCAGATTGTACCACTTTTATAATAGGGTATGTGATCTATTGTCCTTGAAGTTAAATGACCTTCAGGGTAAGGAAGCTGGTGCTGTTGCTGAAAACCTGTCTAAAATGTCTAGTAAAGTTAGCCAGTTGTTATCTGGATCTGCTATTCCAAAAACCGACCAGCCTATGGTAGTAAATATCGTAAGTGGGGAGGACCCCTCTAAGGAGGAAGGAGGTAGTACTGCGGAGGCTACCCAACGAATATCTGCCCCATTAGAAACTGTGTCCGATCGTCGCACGCCCATTCCACCCTTCATGTTAAATAATCCTCCTTCTGAATCTGCTTCTCTGCCACTTAGGCCCCTTCCTACTATGTCCCCGGGTTTCAGCAGTTTGCCCCATCCTTTAGCAATGTTGCTCACAGGTATTTCTAAGTTTTCTGTTAACTCCACCAGTGACGTAATTTCATTCTTAAGGTTTTTAGTTGAGTTTCAGGATCATGCCCTTGTTTTTTCTCTTTCTCCGTGTCAAATTTTGCAGATAATTTATCCCTATGCAATTGGTGTTCTCTCCGATAAGATAGTCAGGGCAATTGCTGAACAGTCATCCATAGAAGACTTCCATGCCCATCTGTTGGCAAATTTTATCCCCGCTCGAGCTCGGTCATCGCTCATTCAAAAGTACTACTACCGAGTACAACGGTGGGATGAAAATTTGGCAGACGTCATCCAAGACATTAAGTTCTACACTAGGGTATTTGCTCTACATTTCCCTGAGGATCAAATTGTACAGGCTATTGTGGAAGGAATTTCACCACCTTACAGATCATACTTGTGTTTTGCGTCGCGTCCCCAAACTTTCGCCGAGTTAGAGGCTATGGCTGTCTCAGCCGAAGGAGTTAGATATGCCGATACCTTGCGTGTCGCGAAAGAACCCCCTCCATCCTCTAGTAGTTTTCGGCCTCCACCTCGCCGACCCATCACACCCCGTAAATGTTACGCTTGCAGGTCGCCTGACCATCTTCGCAATAAATGTCCATTGATCAAATCTAGTAGGACAAAATAATAATGGAGCAGGTTCATCCCAAGGCTGCTTTAAATGCGGCGCGTTTTCACATATTGCCAAGAACTGATCTAATGCTAGCAGCACCCCCTCCTGCTCAACTTCTGGTGCAACTTCCACCAAGGCCCATAATAATAAGTGACTAGTGGCTTCGGCTGAGTCGGCGAACCCATCTTCCCGAGGCTCAGCCCCAAGTAAACATGTCGACATTTCAGGGAAAACTCAGTCTTCAAATTTATCTTTTGAAGGTCCCAAAGAATGTCTTAGGATTGTGGCGGATACCCCCGCACCTGTTCCTTTTCTCTAAATTGAATTGAATAATGAGCCTGTAACTGCTCTTTTAGATTCAGGCAGTGTTTGTTCAATTATTTCGGCCGAGTGATATTCGAAATTGAAATCTGTTTGTAAACTTCCTGACTATTGCTCATCTTCGGTTCAATATGTTTCGGCTAATTCTTCTCCATTAGAAATTTTAGGCTCCTTAAATGCCAAAATTCGTATTTCTAAATTTACTTGGAAAGTTAAATTGTTTGCGGCAAAGCACTTGTCTTGCCCATTATATTGGGAGCCGACTTCATGTCCCATACTGGTCTAGTGCTCGATCTTCAGAGCAAGTCGTGCACATTCAAATTTGCTTCTAATTGTAAAATCCCTTTACTTAAATGTAGTTCTGTGTCATGCTCATCTGTTTCGCCTACCCAGGATGAGATGATGTTAGATCTTAGACATCTACCTGAGGAACAGGCTGATAGTATTCGTAAGCTGTGTCAGTCGTTTCCAGAGGTTTTCTCGGATACTCTTGGTGTTACTGACCTTATTGAATATAAGATTGAGGTTACGGATTCCATCCCCGTCAGGTTTCCACCTTATCGACTATCGCCGCCTAAAATGAAGGCTCTGAAGGAGATCATTGATCAGATGTTGAAAGATGGTATTATTCAGCCCTCTAACTCGGCGTATTCACCGCCTATTTTCCTTGTTCCGAAACACGAAGGTGGCTTCAGGCCTGTGATTAATTATAGGGCTCTCAATCGGAAGGTGGTGTTACAATCTGTGCCCCTTCCTGATCTTCATTCTTGTTTTTCCTGGTTTCGTAAAGCTAAGTTCTTCACCATCTTGGACCTCAACCAGGCTTATAACCAGATACCGTTAGCAGAGGAATCTAAACACCTGACTGCTTTTGCCACTGATTGGAATTTGTATGAATACAACCGCGTACCTTTCGAGCTCCCCACGGGAGCAGCTGTGCTTACGAGACTGCTAGATAGGGTCTTCTCCGACATCAAGTTTGAGTACTTGTACCACTATCTTGATGATGTCGTCGTATTTTCGGAGACCTTCGAAGAACACCTAGATCATCTGAGAGAAGTTCTCAATCGCCTTCGTAAGGCTGGGTTAACTGTGAAGTTGTCTAAGGTCACCTTCGCTAAGCCTTCCATGTCATTCCTAGGACATATTGTGTCGCCCGATGGTGTTGCAGTCGATCACTCTAGAACACAGGCCATCCGTGATTTCCAGCCTCCCAAGGACATCAAAGCTATTGCTAGGTTCATTGGTATGGTGAATTTCTTCAGGATATTTATTCCAAATTTCGCCAATACAGCTGCGCCCTTGAACTTACTATGTAGGAAAGGCGTCAAATTTGAGTGGGGACCTTCTCAACAAGCCGCTTTTGAAGATCTCAAATTAGCTCCGTGTAATGCCCCTGTTCTGGCTATGCCCGATTTCTCCAAGAAATTCATCGTCCAAACCGACGCGTCGTCGGCGGCGGTAGCTGCAGTCCTTCTTCAAGAGACTGAACTAGGTAGGCGACCCATCGCCTATGCCTCTAGGACTCTATCGGCTGAAGAAGCCAACTATTCCATCTATGAGCTCGAAGGTTTGCCAGTCTTATTTGCTTTAGAAAAGTTCCGTCTCTATCTGGAACGAGTCAAATTCCACTTGGAGACCGATAACCAAGCATTAAGTTGGGTCTTAGCTAGGCCGCGTCGTACTGGTCATATAGCCCGGTGGGCCATCAGGATTTCTGCCTTCCAATTTGACGTTAGAAATATCAGAGGTACTGAAAATGTTGTGGCAGACGGACTAAGCCGTATGTTTTCCAATGATGTAGAGACCCATGAACGGGATGATAGTTCTTCACCTCCCGAGTCCCTGCTACCTGAGGTTAATGCCATTCTAACCAATGCTCCCATGTTGTTTAGGGATCTTGAGAAATATCAACGCGAAGATCCGACGCTGGCCCCTATCATGGAAACCCTTTCTTCTGGGGAACATGTTGTCCCTTATGTGCAGAGGAATGGTGTTTTATGTTGCCCGCCGAAGCACGATAATAAGATGAACGTGGTGGTTCCAGCCGTTCTTGTGCCCATGATCTTCAAGTACTATCATGAAACCCCACTAGGTGGGCATTTAGGTATCTTCAAAACCCGTGAAAAGATCCGGGAGATTTTTATTTGGAAAGGTATGGACGGTGAAATTCGTGAACTAGTTAAAGCTTGTAAATCTTGCTTGCTTAGTAAACCCACCATGTCCACTAAGGTAGGCCTATTGTCTTCTCATCAAGCATCGCGCCCAATGGAACGTCTGTATATCGACTACGTCGGACCCTTCCCCCAATCAAAGGGGAATGCCAACAAGTCCATCCTTGTGTGTGTAGATGGCTTCACAAGATTTTCTTCGTTATTTCTGACTAAGCTGGCTACCGCTCAGTCCACTATTGCCTGTTTAAATTCCATTTTTGCTTGTTTTGGTCCGTGTCAATATATTGCGTCCGATAATGCGAAAGCTTTCACTTCCAACCTTTTTCGTAAATTTTGTTTCGATCTATCTATCTCTCATGTAACAACTTCTGCTTACTATCCTCAACCATCCCTGGCTGAACGGGCCAATCGTAATTTGAGGCCGGCGCTGATTGCATATCATCATGAAGATCATTCTAGGTGGGACACGTCCCTGCATTGGTTAGCTTTTGCTTTGAATTCGGCGGTTCATGAATCTCATAAGTTTACTCCAGCTTCCTTGTTCCCAACACGCCGCTCTCTAACCCTTGGTCTCTTCGTGATATTCTACCTGAGACAATAGACCCGGAGAACATTAAAGATCTTTGGAAGAAGGCTAAGGCCAATCTTAAAGTGTCTCATGAAAAGGTTAGGGAAAGATATGATCGTGGACGGAGAACCACCCATTTGAAGGTAGGTGACCACGTTATGGTCAAGAATTTTGTTCCCGCGGGCAAGCTTGCCCCCAGATTTCATGGGCCGTGTATTATTCTCGATTTCCTCACACCCGTTACTTTATTATTAAGCAATCCAGCCACCGAGAGGATCTTTAGGGTTCACCTGTCGCAGGTGAAACCTGTGTAATTTGCGCGCTAACTTAGCTGGTTTTTATTTTTCACCTTTTGAAAGAAATCTGAAGGTTATATTTTGGGTTTCATGTTGAGGCCTTCTGCCCTTTGAATCATGTTCTTTGTATTTAAATATTCATTGTACAACCTCCCCGTCAGTTGAACTGCTGTCCTGTCCACCTAGGCCATTACCAAGCTCCCGTCTCCTGCTCAAACACACCAGTGGCTAATTAAAATGAAATAAAAACTTCCACGCCGCTGGCCCCTCAGCCTCACCACAAAGACTGTACCCTAAAATCATTATGGTCCAACAAAATTCTGCCGCCGAGATCTTAATGTCTCAGTGCCGCCACAGCCGTGCGGCGCCGTACCGCCACTGTGGTGGAGTACGGGCCCGCTCTACTCCAGTGAGGTCAACTAGTGTAAGGCGAGTCGGAGCCCTCCTTCCGGCCAAGGCTGATGTGCGGTGCACCACCTGCTAACTGCCCGCGGTCTGTAAACATCGCCGCGTGTGCGGCGTGCTTCACCACCACTACCCCGCTCATAGTAACGGGAGAGGTGTATCTCAGGGTAATTGAGGGGCCCGAGCGGCCTCCTCTGACACAAGCAGCGGCTGGTGGTCTGGCCGTCAAAGTAATCGGCAACTAATGTACTTATGCAACTACGTGGACATGCCATATCCACAATTACTACATTTTTGGATTAAACATCAACATCTGGTGGACTTAGAAAAAAAAATTTCTCTTCTTCCAAGAATCAAAGTTTTCCTTTGGAATTCAACTACTACAACCATAGAGACCTTTCATCAAAAGCTACTACTAAGAAATTCCAAAACTGGATTTTATTTAATCCCACTTTTTTTTTACACAAATTTTTTGTTTTCTTCTGTGTCACCCCTTGGAAGGACTTTTTTGGGGGAGGGGGGAGGTCTGTACCGGGCGGTACACCTCCACGACGCGAATTCAAATATTGTGCCTGTTGAAACCTCTCTACAGGAGAAACTCTGAACTTTAAAATCTATATTAACTCAACGGTTTCTCGGAAGATGTCACTACTGTAAATTTGGTAATCTTGAAGTGTTCTGAACTGTGTCTATTTTGATTTGTGTTTGTTTGTTCCGTATCAAGAAGTTTGAACAGTCTCTAAACAGATGTCACTACCCAAAACAATGGTAACACACTCTGGTGCAATGGAATGAACTTTCCTGAAGAAATATTGTATTCCTAAGTTTTATTTTTACTAAATTTTGTTCTGTGGTTTGTGGGTTGGCTATATAATCCCTTCCTTCCGCCAGTTTTGAAATTAGCCAATCATAAATTTCTGTAATTAATTTTCCACCAATAAGGTGTTTCTTCATCGTCTTGTGTATCAGTTTTTGCTGCCGGCCAATAAAAGTTTGTGGGCGGGTTGTTATCATTCATGAAAGGTCTCGAACGTTCCACAAGGGTATATAAAATGCTGATTTTCTTGTCTCGGGGCCACTTCAGTAACATCTTTCGCAGTGTGTGAACATATATAGCAGTGGGCGGGAAGCGCCTCTTTCTTCGGGCAGCAGTTCATCCACAAGGTAATGGCCGTTTAATAACTTTATTTCTTGCTAGCTCAGCAGTTTAACCCTCGGGGCAGGTTCGAAACTTTTCTCATGTAACCTATCTTTAAAATGTAATAGATATTTGGTAAAATTTTGTCTCTTTAACTACATATTGGGATAGAGAGTGCCTAATCCTCTCGAGCTCCCACTCATATTACTTTGAGGTGACTACGTTTTCATAACCGTTTTTCTTCTCTGCGTAATGTAATAAAGTTTTCTTATCGTATCACCTCCATAGTATGGGATTAGCCCCTGTATAACTGGTCGAGTGCCACCTAGGTTTTAAGAAGTTTCATGTAGGAGTGCAAGCTACGCCTCCAGTCAAGTTGGTTTGTTGGGCCATTTAATTAACCCAGTGTTTGTTTTCTTCATGTGAAGGCCCTGTAGGTTGGGTACAAGATACCCCCGTTTCAATGTATGTGTGCCTTAAGGGCAGTTAGGAATGAAGGTTGTTGTAGCCTTTGATAGGCTTGTAAAATTAAGAGCGGGTCTGCTCTTTTCCTCTTACCTTGGTAATTAGGAGCAAACGCTCCTCGTACTTAGGGGTTTTTCTGCCCTTTAGCTATTGTAGTGGTGAGCTGAGAGCTCAGAAATTAAACTTGGGGCTCTGTAAATTCTTAAATTGTTAACCTGCTACTTAGTACCTGTTACATCTTTGCTATTTGTTGTCATTTGTTGATTTTGAAAAGAAAATATAACCTTTGTTAAAGTTTTAAATTAACTTTAATTTCGTAAGTTGAGACCTATTCCCGGCCCGCACCTTCTTTCACCTCTAACTACCACGGATAACTCCGCAACAGTAATAATATACATACATACATACATTATCATTATAGACTGTTATGCCTTTCAGCGTTCAGTCTGCAAGACTCTGAGAATTTACTAAACGTCGCCACAATCCTCGATTTGCAACTAGTGTTGTGGCCTCGTTTAGTTCTATACCTCTTATCTTTAAATAGTTAGAAACCGAGTCTAACCATCGTCGTCTTGGTCTCCCTCTACTTCTCTTACCCTCCATAACAGAGTCCATTATTCTCCTAGGTAACCTATCCTCCTCCATTCGTTTCACATGACCCCACCACCGAAGCCGGTTTATGCGTACAGCTTCATCCATCAAGTTCATTCCTAAATTAGCCTTTATCTCCTCATCCCGAGTACCCTCCTGCCATTGTTCCCACCTGTTTGTACCAAAAATCATTCTTGCTACTTTCATGTCTCTTAGTTCTAACTTATGAATAAGATATCCTGAGTCCACCCAGCTTTCGCTCCCGTAAAGCAAAGTTGGTCTGAAAACAGACCGATGTAAAGATAGTTTCGTCTGGGAGCTGACTTCCTTCTTACAGAATACTGCTGATCGCAACTGCGAGCTCACTGCATTAGCTTTACTACACCTTGATTCAATCTCACTTACTATATTACCATCCTGGGAAAACACACAACCTAAATACTTGAAATTATCGACCTGTTCTAGCTTTGTATCACCAATCTGACATTCAATTCTGTTGAATTTCTTACCTACTGACATCAATTTAGTCTTCGAGAGGCTAATTTTCATACCATACTCATTGTACCTATTTTCAAGTTCCAAGATATTAGACTGCAGGCTTTCGGTACAGTCTGCCATTAAGACCAAGTCGTCAGCATAGGCCAAACTGCTTACTATATTTCCACCTAAGTGAATCCCTCCCTGCCATTTTATACCTTTCAGCAGATGATCCATGTAAACTACAAACAGCAAAGGTGAAAGATTACAGCCTTGTCTAACTCCTGTAAGTACCCTGAACAAAGAACTCATTCTACCATCAATTCTCACTGAAGCCCAATTGTCAACATAAATGCCTTTGATTGATTTTAATAATCTACCTTTAATTCCATAGTCTCCCAGTATAACGAACATCTTTTCCCTCGTTACCCTGTCATGTGCTTTCTCTAGATCTACGAAACATAAACACAACTGCCTATTCCTCGCGTAGCATTTTTCAATTACCTGGCGCATACTGAAAATCTGATCCTGACAGCCTCTCTGTGGTCTGAAATCACACTGGCTTTAATCCAACTTCCTCTCAACGACTGATCGCACCCTCCCTTCCAAGATGCCAGTGAATACTTTGCCTGGTATACTAATCAATGAGATACCTCGATAGTTATTGCAATCCTTCCTGTTCCCTTGCTTATAGATAGGTGCAATTACTGCTTTTGTCCAATCTGAAGGTGCCTTACCAACACTCCACGCTAATTTTAGTACTCTATGAAGCCATTTCATCCCTGCCTTCCCACTATACTTCACCATTTCA
This sequence comes from Anabrus simplex, assembly GCF_040414725.1. Lineage (NCBI taxonomy): Eukaryota > Metazoa > Arthropoda > Insecta > Orthoptera > Tettigoniidae > Anabrus > Anabrus simplex. Next base: position 182,167,898 of record NC_090269.1, read on the forward strand.
GGTCTAATTTCATCTATTCCTGCTGCCTTATGACAATGGAGTTTATTTACTATCCTTTCCACTTCCTCAAGCATAATTTCACCAACTTCATTTTCCTCCTCCCCATGAGCTTGGCTGTTTGCAACACCACCATGATGATTTCCTTTTACATTGAGAAGATGTTCAAAATATTCCCTCCACCTCTCCAGTGATTCCCTAGGATCTATTATGAGTTCACCTGAATTAATAATTAATGTTATTTGTTTTACGTCCCACTAACTACTTTTTAAGGTCTTCGGAGACGCCGAGGTGCCGGAATTTAGTCCCACAGGAGTTCTTTAACGTGCCAGTAAATCTACCGACACGGGGCTGTCGTATTTGAGCACCTTCAAATACCACCGGACTGAGCCAGGATCGAACCTGCCAAGTTGGGGTTAGAAGGCCAGCGCCTTAACCGTCTGAGCCACTCAGCCCGGCGTTCACCTGAATTACTCAAAACACTGTTCATTTCCTTTTTCCCTCCCTTCCTACGATTCTTTATTACTGTCCAGAAAGGTTTCCCTGCTGCCTGACCTAGCCTTTCCAGGTTATTACCAAAATCTTCCCATGACTTCTTTTTGGATTCAACAACTATTTGTTTCGCTCCGTTTCTTTCATCTACGTACCAATCCCTATCTGCCTCGGCCCTTGTTTGGAGCCATTTCTGATAAGCCTTCTTTTTATGTTTACAGGCTGCTCTCACTTCATCATTCCACCAAGAAGTTCGCCTTTTCCCATCTTTACACACAGTTGTTCCTAGGCATTCCCTTGCTGTTTCTACTACAGCATCCCTGTATGCCACCCATTCACTTTCTATATCCTGAACCTGCTTACTGTCTACCGTTCGAAACTTCTCACTAATCATATCCATGTACTTCTGTCTAATTTCCTCGTCCTGGAGATTTTCTACCCCTATTCGTGTGCAGACAGATTTCACTTTCTCTACCCTAGGCCTAGAGATACTTAGTTCACTACAGATCAGATAGTGGTCTGTATCATCGAAAAATCCGCGGAAAACTCGTACATTCCTAAAAGATTTCCTGAATTCAAAGTCTGTTAAGATATAGTCTATTATGGATCTGGTACCCCTAGCCTCCCATGTGTAGCGGTGAAGAGCCTTATGCTTGAAGAATGTATTCGTAACAGCTAAACCCATACTAGCACAGAAGTCCAGCAAACGCTTCCCAATCCCATTAGCTTCCATATCTTCCCCACATTTACCAATCACCCTTTTGTATCCTTCAGTTCTATTCCCAACTCTCGCATTGAAATCGCCCATTAGCACTATTCTATCCTTGCTGTTTGCTGTTGACCCTGACCACGATGTCACTCAATGCTTCATAAAACTTGTCAACTTCATCCTCATCTGCACCCTCCCATGGTGAATACACGGACACAATTCTTGTCCTAATTCCTCCCACTGACAAATGTACCCACATCATTCGCTCATTTACGTGCCTAACAGAAACTATGTTGCGTGCAATGGTATTCCTGATAAAGAGCCCTACCCCAGTATCTGCCCTTCCCTTTCTAACACCCGTCAAGTACACTTTATAATCTCCTATCTCTTGCTCCTTATCTCCCCTTACCCGAATATCACTTACTCCTAGCACATCCAGATGCATCCTCTTTGCTGACTCAGCCAGTTCTACCTTCTTTCTTCCATAAGCCCTGTACCGGGCGGTACACCTCCACACCGCTAATTTAAAATGTGCGCCTGTTGAAACTCCTCTGCTGGAGGAAGTCTGAACTTTATGGACAGTATTAATTTTCAAGTTTCTCAGAAGATGTCTCTACCGGGAAATTTTGGAGTTTTTGAACTGTGTCATTTTCGACGTATTTTTGTTTTGCTTGTAGTAAGAAGTGTGAACTTTCTCTTCTAGAGGACACTACTGAAGATCAACAATAGTGCACCCTAGTGCGGAGTGAAAGAACTATTTTTTTTTTGGAGAAGTTCTTATTTCAAAAGTTTGTTTCTTGTTAAATTTCTTTCTGTTATTGTTTAAGTTGGCTGTATACCCCTCTTTTTCCCCTTGTTTTAGATTTATCCAATCCCGAATTTCTTTTAGTAATTTCCGACCAATCCGATGTATCTTCCCCCAACTTGGATATGTTTCTGTACCCTAGCCAATAAAGTGACTGTGGGCGGGTGTTCTCTTCCCTAAAACGCCTAGAACCTTCTGCGAGAGTATTTAAACTGCTGATTTTTGGGTCTCCGGGCCACTTCTGTTCCATCTTTCAGTGTGTAAAGTACATAGCAGGGGGCGGGAAGCGCCTCTTTCTTCTCCAGCTGTTCAACACCAGGTAATGGCCTCTTAATAACTTCTTTTCTTGCTAGGTTGGCAGTTTAACTCTCGGAGCGGGTTCGAAGCGTTTCCACCATGTAACCTTTTCCTAAAATGTAACCAATCTTTTCATCTATTCTCTTTTAAAGCTGCATATTGGGATAGAGAGTGCTAACCCTCTCGAGCTCCCACTCACATTGTTTTGAGGTGAACTTATTTTCTCAACCTATTCTTCGTTAACGTAAAACAAATTGCTCTTTTCTAAAGTCACCTCTGTAGTATGGGATTAGCCCTTGCATTAGTGGCCTAGAGCCAGATTAGGTTTTAAAAACAAGTGTATTAGGAGTGCAGATCACCTCCTCTCAAATTGTTATTTTAGAGGTCATGTAATTGCCCCTTTTCATTTAATAGACCTCAGTAGGTTGGGTATTTTACCCCTGTGTCTATGTCCAGTGAGGACAACTCGAAGGTGGAGTTTGGTGTGGCCTTTGAGAGGCTTAAAGTTGAGAGCGTGTGGCTCTTTTGAAAATTGAGTGTTGTATGCCTCGTGGAGGCTTTTCAGTGTAATTTGGAGCAAGGACTCCTAGGCATGAATGGGGTTTTCTGCCCCTCTGTTGAAACTTGTGTTTGGGGTAAAACTGAGCTGATTGCCCAAGCATTGTGAAGTCAGGGCGCGAAGCCCAAATCCTGTAAATATTGTAACTACCCTTTGGACTTGCTACTTTGTACCTGCCATGCTTGTTATTTCTTTGTTTTTGAAAAGAAAATATAACCTTGTTAAATTTTACATTAACTTTGATTCCGTAGTTTGAGACCCGTTCACGCCCGCACCTTCTTTCACCTCTACCTACCACTAAAACACGGTAACAAGCCCCATTAATATTGATAGCTCCCCATCGAATTCCATTTCGTTCGCCAAGTTGTTTCCAAGGAGTCCTCCGCCTGTCAAATGGGAGTGGGACTCCATTACTCCCATAGGTCCGAGGCTTGCTTAAAGTGTTCTGAGCTCGGTAAATTCATGAAGCAGGATGCTGCCCTACTTGCACATAGTCCAAGTGAGGATCTCTCCTCTAACGGGTTATGGACCACCGGTGAATTGTATAGTCCTAGCCGCCTAAGCACAAGGAGGGCCAGGACTCAGAATATGTCCGAGATGCCCACTCCCATTCCATAGCAACTGGTATCCCGACTCTCAGGACCACTTACTAGGCCACTCAGCCGTTGCCTATGGTTCACGAACTAGGACGTGACTACAGTAACCCACAAACATGAACCATCAGTAATAATATATATCGAGAAAATACAATAGACTATACTGAAGAATATGAACACGCAGAGGAAGACTTATGTGATTGTGAAAACATTAAGGACGATCCAGAACCTGACTGTGAAGAAGAATCATTAATAAAAAGTGATGGAAGCCAGTCGTCTGCATATTTCCCAAGCCCACCGGAGAGAAAGAGGTGGGGTGTTGTATCTTTTGACAAGGCAAAGAAGATAATTTCATTCCAAGATTCTGGGAAAACCAAACGATTAAGTTTCAATACAGTACAGAAACGATATTGTATAGTGATAGACGTACATCGTCTTATGATATTTACGTCATGTAATATAAAAGGGGGAGCTAGGCCAGCGCTCAAAACTTCCCCTGCTTGACGATTATGTAGCGGAAATATTCAGGGTGGCGAGAACTGTTCTAAGCGCTAATGTTCACGAAAGGGATATTCGTGCTTGGAGTTTAGAAAAGGCTCGAGAAATGGGACTGACTCGATTCACTGGATCTATCCATGGATGGGTTGCACGGTTTAAACAAGACACACCATCTTGGTTTATGGGCAATAACAACCACTAAGGCCTGGAATACAGATGGTGACGTGAAGAAACAATGTGACGAGTTTCGCAAAGAGGTAATGTCATTAATGAATACCATGGAACGTATACAGATTTATAATACTGATCAAAGTGGTATATAAAAAGAACTTCACTCATCGCAAACTCTGCATTAAAAGGAAAAGAAGTCAGTAAGAAGTTCGGTGCGGAGTGATCACGCAACAACTCATTCTTACACCATCCAACCCGTTACTTCGGCAAGTGGATACGAGTTTCCAACGTTGCTGGTTATTTACCAGGAACCTAATGGTCAGTTTGGAGTGCAAGTAGCGCAACACATGCTGAAACCACAAAATCTGGTTCAAGTTGCTTCAAAGTCCAGCCTAATCACGAAACAAATCATGACACAATTCTTTAGATGTCTACTTCCCATATGCAGCACAGAGTCTCTTCTTCTGGTTGATTCCCTCGGGACATATCGTGACAGAACGCAAATCTATGCTACCCGACCTCAAAATATGGTGTATACAGTCAAGACCCCTTCTGGGTGCACACCTTACATTCAGCGACTTGATGTGCTATTCTTCCGATAGTTCAAGGTGGTGCTGAAGCGGATCGAAGATCACATTATCTATAACGACTATCAGTTCACATCATCATCTAGGGATTCCATTTCATTGCTGATGTGCATTCTACACAATCAGTTCTGTTCTCCAGTCTTCGTTGACTTCGTTCGGTACTCCTGGACTGTAGCTGGATATGATGACTTCAGACCAGAGAGGTTTCAATCACCACCTGAACGTATTTTTGATGTTCAAAAGCCGTGTGACTCAGAAGACTGCTTATTGCAAGCATTCATGAAGTGTTCCTACTGTGATAAGCAACTCTGTTTTCGGCACTTTATACTCTGTGGACATGCTCATCTTTTGCCAAGAGCTACCAACAACCCAAATTTTGAACTCTGTGCCTGAACATGCGCATAATTGTAAAGTGCAGTATAATTGTCGACGGCAAATATTGTGCGCATATTTGTAATGTGCATGTAAAACACTTAAATACAAACCTGAACGTTTTTGCAATTGTGATCGCGAGTTGTGCTAACTCCCCTGCCAGTTCAATACGGATATAAGATGAAATTCTTGAATTTAAATACTGTATTTAACGTTTGGTTTTTGCTTTGTCCAGCCAGCAACAAAATGTTTTGAAAGAAAAACAGCAGGAATATGACAAGACATGGCTGGGGTGACAGAGGAATAAAATCAGTAACTGGTTACTTTCTGGTGGAAAGGACAAATTGCGGAAGTTGATGGACATAACCGCTTTACTGGGAGAAGCATTTGATGGAGATCATAGAGTTATGACAGCAAACATGATAGTGGGGAAAATGGAAAAATTGAAGTAGATAAGACATAGTAAAATAAAAGTATGGAAATTACAAGATAAGAATGTACAGGAAGAATTTCTGGAGAGACTGAAACAACAAATTCCAGTTACTGAAGTAGAAAATATGGAATACTAGCTGACCCGACAGACGTCGTTCTGTCAAAAATAAATGACAATGGAACGAACTTAAATTCAGTCTGTACTGCACGCAAAAATCAGAATAATGCAAATGACGAATCATCAACATCAAATGAGTTAATTTTCTACTGCTACCAAAAGTTAGTAACAAACTACTGGAAAAACATGTTTTCATTACCTGCAATATTAATATCTTGATTGTAAATAAGGAAATGCTCAAATAGGTCACAGCATATCACTACCCAGAAATAACCCTGATTGACTGTAACGTAGATGGGAACTGTTCAGCAGGTCTTCAAATCCCTCACAGAGCCATAACTATCACCCGTTGCAAATCAAGTAACTTGATAAGTTGATGACGTGAAGATACTGTGGCAAAACTTACTCCTCTTTCTTCGTAGGAAATAACAATCACAGAAAACACTGATTCCAATCAACACTGAATATATTTTTCATTGTAAAGCTTTAAGGTTCATGATATTTTATGTTTGATTATCTGGCGTGTAAACAAACAGTTGAAGGTTTTCTAACACGGGAACATACATACAATTGGCCATGCGAGAAAAATGGGTTTACAGGATTAATGCCGCAAACACTCAATGACTGCCCCTTAGATTTATTTATGGTCATAGCAAAAGCGAGCCGCACTGGAAACTGCAGTTGTTTAAATTCAAATGGTATGTCAGTCAGAATCATAGGGATGCGTGGTATCAAAACGTCTCCTTTATTGTTTCTCGTTAGAATGGTTGCTTCAATCACGTTGTTCAGTAATGTTTTCACCGCCAGAGCCGTGTGCCATTACAAAGGCGCGGTTGGTTGATATTTCGCAACATTATGACCACTGATCCGACATGTAATTGAAGAATGTGAGGTGGCAATCCTGGCAAATCCAGCAAGTTCAAAAATTCGGATGGATAGTTGACGACATCTTCTTGGTTAGTAGCGGAATCAACTAATTTGTATGTCCTCAATTCACCAGCAATTTCATTTTGAACATTGAAATTTAATTCATTTACATCCATGTTTTTGGCAGTCAATATAGCTCGTTCGCTCAACCAAATTTGATCTATGTAATTTTGAGCAATGTTTGGGAACACCTCTTGAATGAGTTCGGTTTTGGATTCAGTCAACTGACAAAAATTGTCAGGAAAAGTAATGCAGCCAGTCAGAACGTCTGAAGGGAATTTGCCATTACCAATGTCAATGAAAAAAAATAACTGAAATGGCGTATGGCTTTTAGTGCCGAGAGTGTCCGAGGACATGTTCGGCTTGCCAGGTGCAGGTCTTTAGATTTGACACCCATAGGCGACCTGCGCAGCGTGATGAGGATGAAATGATGATGAAGACGACACATACACCCAGCCCCCGTGTCAGCGAAATTAACCAATGATGGTTAAAATTCCCGACCCTGCCAGGAATCGAACCTGGGACCCCTGTGGCCAAAGGCCAGCATGCTAACCACTTAGCCAGGAAGCCGGACAGCAGTGTCAATTAGTTGTTTTGAAATTATCTCTCCAGATGGATCATTTTGCAACTCGACACGCATATTCTGGCTTAAATTTAGTATCTTGACGTGTTTCTACAAAACTGATGACTTTAAACACGCATTAAGTTCATCAGCTGGCGTTGACCGAGGAATCACTGGCAATGTTTGACGAAAATTTCCTGCTAACAAAATCATCGCTCCACCAAATCGGTTTTGATTGTTCCGCAGATCTTGCATGGTTCCGTCTAATTCCTCCAAAGACTTTTTATGTGCCATGATGCATTCATCCCACACTGTCAATTTACACTGTTGCAACACCTTTGCCACTGCAGAGCTCTTTGATATGTTGCAGGTCGGAGTTTCGTTGCTTTGCATATTCAACGGAAATTTGAGCGCTGAATGGGCTTCCAACAATGTAGCTGCAATGCCTGATGAAGCAAGTGCAAGTGCAATTTCATTGTGTGAGCGAATTGTTGCTAAAATCAATGAAATTAAAGCTTTTCTGTACCCCCGGGAGCGTCCAAGAAGTAAATCCCTCCAGTTCTATCATTTACAACTTTCATTCATCATCATCATCATCTAAAGGCTTCGCCTTGTCGCTGCAACCATTGATCTCTTCTCTCTGCGATCCTTTTCATCTCTCCATAACCTTGGCATCCCATCATCTCAACTACCTCTTCAATGATCTTCTTCCGTGGTTTCCCTCTGCCTTTCTTTCCCATCACCTTGCCTTCGAACAAGTTCTTTATGAAGTTATTATGCCGGAGAATGTGACCGAAAACTGATGCTTTTCTCCTTTTTATCGCTGTTATTAAATGCCTCTGGGTGTTTATTTCTCTAAGCACTGCTTCATTAGTTTTCTTCTCAATCCAGCTAGTTCTAGTCATCTTCCTCCATAGCCACATTTCATTAGAGTATCAAATACATATTTTTGTTGTTGGTTCAACAGTGGAAGATTTATTCGGAATGATACCCTTAAAGCACCGGGATCGTACAGTTTTTCGCGTTGCAACTCTTGATTAAAAGCGTTGTGCATCAGGCGATGGGGCGCGGCCATGCCTAATTGAGATAATACTTTGTTTGACATTATCAAGCACATGTTCTTAATTGATATAAACGCCTCACTGTACATTCCTTCACAGATTTGTAAATTTGTGCAGTCTGATTAGACTGAAAATTGGCTTGGCTTGCAGTATTTCCAGTTCTTCGACCGAAGTCGCTCCGCCCGCGTCTTATAGGCGGCATGAGTCTTGAAATGAGTATACTGTATATGGACGCACGCACAAAATAAACCAATCAAACAAAGAAATCAAACTTGTTTGTTGAGAAGCAAAGATTTAAAAACAATCAAGGTAGACAAAGGTCTCTAACTACGACACTGCGTGCGACTGTCTGGAGAGCATACGCGCGAAACCAAAACCCAAGGAGACATTCTTCCTGTCACAAACTGAGAACTAAGCAAGATAAGAACTTGGGATTTGTTTCAAAAATAACTTCCATACCTGAAGACCATTTGCCTCGCTTTGACACCCCATGCAAATTCAATAGCAAAGAAGTTGGTCAGCGACTGACTTTTTCGTGCCTGCACATAAAAATCTCTGAACATGACTGAAAGGAAACACAAATAGTGCATGTTCTTATCATTTAAATTTAAAGACAAACTTATCTACGTCGAGCTGAAATGTTCCTTTACCAGCAGTGAAAAAATAACAAATATAGTGAATATAAAATAGGAGATATGACATGATAAGTTCTATGCAATGAAGATTTTGCATTTGAGGTAACATTCCATTATATTCACATTTTCACACTCAATTATTTTGTAAACCTTTTTTCTGTTAACGGCATCAAATGCGGCTTGAAATTTTGTACATAATTTGATATTCACCCATTTTAACCGATAACATTGATATTTACGGACATTTGGCAAACGCGCTGGATTAGAGGAGGACAGAGCTAAGCGCAAACGTGGGAGACGGAAAGAGAGACGAACAGTTTGAGTGGAAAAAGAGAAATGGGGCTTTTACGGTTTTTCCTGGCATTTTTTCCAATTTTTCTCTTCGTAAAAACCTTACTCGGACTTCGACGAATATTTGAAAAAAGAATTAGCCGAAATAGTCCAGCCGTTTGAGTTTTGCACTTAGCAAAACATTTAGCGATTCATTTTTATTTATATATGTACCGGGCGGTACACCTCCACTCCGCTAATTTAAAATGTGCGCCTGTTGAAACTCCTCTGCTGGAGGAAGTCTGAACTTTATTGACAGTATTAATTTTCTACCGTCTCAGAAGATGTCACCACGTGGAAAATTTTGAGTTTTTGAACTGTGTCATTTTTGATGTGTTTTTGTTTCGCTTGAAGTAAGAAGTGTGAACTTTCTCTTCTAGAGGACACTACTGAAGATCTACAATAGTGCAACCTAGTGCGGAGTCAAAGAACTATTTTTTTTGGAGAAAATTTAATTTCAAGAGTTTGTTCTTTGTTAAATTTCTTTCTGTCATTGTTTAAGTTGGCAATATTTACCCCTTTCTTCCCCTTGTTATGAATGTATCCAATCCCGAATTTCTTCAATTAATTTCTATCCAATCAGATGTATCTTCCCCCAACTTTAATCTGTTGCGGGGTCCTATCCAATAAAGAGTTTGTGGGAGGGTGTTTTCTTTCCCCTAACGCCTAGAAACTTCCGCGAGAGTATTTAAACTGCTGATTTTTGGGTCTCTAGGCCACTTCTGTTCCATCTTTCAGTGTGTTAAGTACATAGCAGGGGGCGGGAAGCGCCTCTTTCTTCTCCAGCCGTTCAACACAAGGTAATGGCCGATTAATAACTTCTTTCTTTGCTAGCTCAGCAGTTTAACTTTCGGGGCGGGTTCTAAGCGTTCAACCATGTAACCTTTTCCTAAAATGTAACTTCTCTTTTCATCTATTCTCTTGTAAAACGACATATTGGGATAGAGAGTGCTAACCCTCTCGAGCTCCCACTCACATTGTCTTGAGGTGAACTTATTTTCTCAACCTATTCTTCGTTAATGTAAAACAAATTGTTCTTTTCTTAAGTCACCTCTTTAGCATGGGATTAGCCCTTGTATTAACGGCCTAGTGCCAAGTAGGTCTTAATCAAAGTGTATTAGGAGTGCAAGTTCGCCTCCTCTCAAACTGTTATTTTAGAGGTCATTTAATTAACCTGCTTTTCTTTTAATAGACCTCAGTAGATTGGGTATTTTACCCCTGTGTTTATGTCCGTTGAGGACAACTTGAAGGTGGAGTTTGGTGTGGCCTGGGAGAGGCTTAAATTTTGAGAGCGAGTGGCTCTTTTGAAAATTCTGGGTTGTATGCCTCATGGAGGTTTTTCAGTGTAATTTGGAGCAAGGGCTCCTAGGTATGAATGGGGTTTTCTCCCCCTCTGTTAAAACTTGTGTTTGAGGTAAAACTGAGCTGATTGCCCAAGCATTGTGAAGTCAGGGCGCGAAGCCCAAATTCTGTAAATATTGTAACTAACCCCTTTTGAATTGCTACTTTGTACCTGCCATGCTTGTTATTTCTTTGTTTTCGAAAAGAAAATATAACCTTGTTAATTTTTAAATTAATTTTACATTGCACTATAATTTCGTAGCTTGAAACCCATTCACACCCGCAACTTCTTTCACCTCTACCTACCACGGAAAAGTCCGTAACAAGTGGTAGCAGAGCGTGGTTGAATGGGTCTCAATTTAGCCCCTTTTGACGGCTAAATATTGTTTGTTCCGAACTCTAACTATTTTCCCAGTTGCTGGAATTTTTTTAGTTTTTCAAAATTGGTCTGTCATCATGCCCGGCCCTCGCGATGTTCTCCTTCTTAACTATTTGCGTAAGGAGGAGTTGATCTATGAATTAACTATCAGAAATGTGCAATCTGGAGGCACGGTTGCAATAGACACTAACAAGCTTAGAGAGTCCCTTGATTTGCCCATTTCTATCCCCAATTTGGGAGAGAAAGAAATTGACGACTCTCTTTCCACGATCACGGAGAATATTACTGGGCTAGCTTCTGTAGTTAGTTTTTTTGATGAAAATGATCCGTCTCCTAATCAAATTAAGCGTGTGCAAGGCAGGCTATATCATTTTTCGAATAGGGTTAACGATCTGTTGTCTCTAAAACTGAATGATGTTCAGAGGAAGGAAGCTAGTACGCTCCTGGAAAATATTTCCGAATTATCTAGTAAGGTCACTCAATTGTTAACTGGGGAAGTTCCTCCCAAATCTGATCAACCCACCATAGTAAATGCAGGTAGTGAGGAAGCGCCTCCCAAGGGAGAAGTTAATAGAATAACCGTTGCTGCTCAAACTATCCCTGCCCCATTGGACAACGAGTCTGAACGCCGTGCATCGCTGAGTAACATCCGTTCTGAATTAACTTCCTTGCCATTGAAACCTTTACCTACTATGTCACCCGGGTTTAGTAGCCTGCCTCATCCATTGGCAATGTTGCTCAGAGGTATATCTAAGTTTTCCGTTAATACCACCAGTGACGTAATTTCATTTTTAAGATTTCTAGTGGAATTTCAGGATCATGCCCTTGTTTTTTCTCTTTCTCCATGTCAAATCTTGCAAATTATCTATCCGTATGCTATTGGTATTCTCTCTGATAAAATCGTAAGAGCCATTGCCGAGCAATCATCTATTGAGGATTTCCATGCCCATTTGCTAGCTAACTTCATCCCTGCTAGGGCCAGGTCCTCCCTTATTCAGAAGTACTATTATCGTGTACAGCGCTTGGATGAAAACTTGGCTGATTTCATACAGGACATTAAGTTTTATACTAGGGTGTTTGCCCTTCATTTTCCTGAAGATCAGATTGTACAGGCTATTGTAGAGGGAATTTCACCTCCCTATAGGTCATATTTATGTTTCGCGGCGTGCCCGCAAACTTTCTCGGAACTTGAAGCATTGGCCGTCTCAGCGGAAGGAGTTAGATACGCCGATTCTTTGCGTGTCGCGAAAGAACCCCCGCCTTCCATTAGTAATACTCGGCCTCCACCTCGCCGATCAGTCACCCCCCGTAAATGTTATGCTTGCAGGTCGCCTGACCATCTGCGCAATAAGTGTCCTCTGATCAAAACTAGTAGGGCAAATAATGGAGCTGGTTCATCACAAGGCTGTTTTAAATGTGGGGCTTTCTCACATATCGCAAAGAATTGTCCCAATTCGAATAGCACCCCCTCCTGCTCAACTTCTGGTGTAACTTCCAACAACAATCAAAAGTGACTAGTGGCTGCGGCTGAGTCAACTAATTCTGCTTCCCAAGGCTCAGCCCCTGGCAAAAAGGTCGAGAATTCAGGGAACGATAAGTCTTCGAATACATCTTTTGAATGCCCCAAAGAGTGTCTTAGGATTGCGGCGGATACCCCCGCACCTGTTCCTTTTCTTAAGATTGAGTTAAATAACGAGCCTATAACAGCTCTCTTAGATTCAGGCAGTGTTTGTTCGATTATTTCGGCTGAATGGTATTCTAAATTGAAATCGGTTTTTAAACTTCCTGACTATGTCTCATCTTCTATTCAATATGTTTCGGCTAATTCATCTCCATTAGAAATTCTAGGTTCCGTACTGGTCAAAATTCGTATTTTTAAGTTTACTTGGAAAATTAAATTGTTTGTGGCTAAGCACCTGTCTTGCCCCATCATATTGGGAGCTGACTTTATTTCTCACACTGGTCTTGTGCTCGATCTCCAGTCTAGGTCGTGCACATTCAAATTTGCTTCTAGTTGTAAAATACCACTATTAAAGTGTAATTCTGTGTCATGTTCTTCTATTTCGCCTACCCAGGATGAGATGTTGTTAGACCTTAGACATCTACCTGAGGAGCAGGCTGATAGTATTCGCAAACTGTGTCAGTCGTTTCCCGAGGTGTTCTCTGATACTCTTGGTGTTACTGACCTTATTGAATACAAAATTGAGGTCACGGATTCGATTCCTGTCCGTTTTCCACCTTATAGGCTATCTCCACCTAAAATGAAGGCTCTGAAAGAAATTATCGATCAGATGTTGAAGGATGGTATTATTAGGCCCTCTAAGTCGGCGTATTCATCGCCTATTTTTCTAGTCCCGAAACCCCAAGGAGGCTTCAGGCCTGTCATTGATTACAGGGCTCTCAATCGGAAGGTGGTGTTGCAATCTGTGCCCCTTCCTGACCTTCATTCTTATTTTTCATGGTTTCGTAAGGCCAAGTTCTTCACTATCTTGGACTTGAATCAGGCCTATAATCAAATTCCCCTTGCCGAAGAGTCTAAACACCTTACAGCGTTTGCCACGGACTGGAATTTATACGAATACAACCGCGTGCCTTTCGGGCTCCCCACGGGGGCAGCTGTGCTCACTAGGCTACTAGATAGGGTCTTCTCCGACATCAAATTCGAGTACTTATATCACTATTTAGATGATGTCGTCGTATTTTCAGAGACTTTTGAAGAACATCTAGATCATTTGCGAGAAGTTCTCGATCGCCTTCGTAAGGCTGGGTTAACTGTTAAGTTGTCCAAGGTTGCCTTTGCTAAGCCCTCTATGTCATTCCTAGGGCATATTGTGTCACCCGATGGTGTAGCAGTCGATCATTCTAGAACACAGGCCATCCGTGATTTTAAACCTCCCAAGGACATCAAAAGTATCGCCAGGTTCATTGGTATGGTGAATTTCTTCAGGAAGTTCATTCCTAACTTTGCTAATAGAGCGGCGCCCTTAAACCTTCTTCGTAGGAAAGGCATCAAATTCGAGTGGGGACCTTCTCAACAAGCCGCTTTTGAAGATCTGAAATTAGCTCTCTGTAATGCCCCTGTACTTGCTATGCCTGATTTCTCGAAGAAATTCATCGTCCAAACCGACGCGTCGTCGTCAGCAGTAGCTGCAGTCCTTCTTCAAGAGACTGAACTAGGGAGGCGACCTATCGCCTATGCCTCTAGGACCTTGTCGGCTCAAGAAGCCAAGTATTCCATCTATGAGCTCGAAGGTTTGGCAGTCTTATTCGCCTTAGAAAAGTTCCGTCTCTATCTGGAACACGTCAAATTCGACCTGGAGACAGATAATCAAGCATTAAGCTGGGTCTTAGGTAGGCCGCGTCGTACTGGTCGTATAGCCCGCTGGGCTATTCGTATTTCCGCCTTCCAGTTTGATGTTAGACATATCAGAGGTACCGAAAATGTTGTTGCTGATGGACTCAGCCGTATGTTTCATAACGACGTCGAGACCCACGAAACGGTCGACAGTTCATCACCTCCCGAGTCCATACTATCTGGTGTTAATGCCATCTTAACAGATGCTCCCATGCTTTTTAGGGATATTGAGAAATACCAACGTGAAGATCCGACGCTGGCTCCGATAATGGAAACCCTTTCTTCTGGGGAACATGTTGTCCCTTATGTTCTGAGGAATGGTGTTCTATGTTGCCCATCGAGGCATGATAGGATGATGAAAGTTGTCGTTCCAGCTGTTCTGGTACCTATGATCTTCAAGTATTATCATGAGACCCCACTAGGAGGGCATCTGGGTATCTTTAAAACTCGTGAAAAGATTCGTGAAATGTTCATCTGGAAAGGTATGGACGGTGAAATCCGTGAACTTGTAAAAGCTTGTAAATCTTGTTTGCTCAGTAAACCCACCATGTCCACCAGGGTAGGCCTTTTGTCTTCGCATCAAGCGTCGCGCCCCATGGAACGTCTGTATATTGATTATGTAGGACCCTTCCCCCAGTCAAAGGGTAATGCTAACAAGTTCATCTTTGTGTGCGTAGATGGTTTTACCAGATTTTCTTGGTTATTTCCGACTAAGCTGGCTACCGCTCAGTCTACCATTACCTGCTTAAATTCTATTTTTGCTTCTTTTGGTCCGTGTCAATATATTGTATCTGATAATGCTAAGGCTTTTACATCTAATTTATTTCGTAAATTCTGTTTTGACTTATCAATCTCTCATGTAACTACTTCTGCTTATTACCCTCAACCATCTCTGGCTGAACGGGTTAACCGTAATCTCAGGTCCGCACTTATTGCCTATCATCATGAAGATCATTCCAGGTGGGACACGTCCCTGCATTGGATAGCTTTTGCTTTGAATTCGGCGGTTCATGAATCTCACAAGTTTACTCCAGCTTCTTTGATGTTCAAGTTTGTTCCCAACTCGCCGCTCTCTAACCTCTGGTCTCTGAATGACATTCTACCCGAGACAATAGATCCGGATAACATTAAAGATCTTTGGAAGAAGGCTAAAGCCAATCTTAAAGTGTCTCATGAAAAGGTTAGGGAAAGGTATGATCGTGGACGGAGACCCACCCCTTTGAAGGTAGGTGACCAGGTTATGGTCAAAAATTTTGTTCCCGCGGGCAAGCTTGCCCCCAGATTTCATGGGCCTTGTATAATTCTCGATTTCCTCACCCCGGTTACGTTGTTATTAAGCAATCCAGCCACCGAGAGGATATTTAGGGTTCACCTGTCACAGGTGAAACCAGTGTAAATTTTGTGTCAACTTGCTTCATATAATTTGAAAGGAATATGAAGGTTATATTTTTTTTTTTGAGTTCAACTTTTAAGGCATTCTGCTCCTTCTATTTTATTTTATATGTAAGCATTTCTTGTAAACCTCCCTGATTGTTAAACTGCCTTCCTGTCCTTACCTCGGCCATTACCACGCTCCCGTCTCCTGCTTCAATACACACTGTGGCTTGACTTAAGCCATGGATATTTGCACGCCGCTGGCCCCTCAACCTCTCCACAAGCCTGTACCCTCAAAAAAGATGATGGTCCAACACAATTCTGCCGCCAAGCTTTAATGTTTCAGTGCCCCCGCAGCCGCGCGGCGCCGTGCAGCTACTGGAGCAGAGGACGGGCCCCCTCGGCCCCAGCGAGGACGACGTGTGCACGGCGAGCCGGAGCTCTCCTCCCGGCCAAGGCTGATGTGCGGCGCACGACCTGCTACTTGCCCGCAGCCTGTATATGTTCACCGCGGGCGCGGCGTGCTTCAACACCTCTGCTCCCCTCATAGTGCGGGCGAGCGGTATCTCAGGGTACTTGAGGGGTCCGAGCGGCCTCCTTTGGACGCAAGCCGCAACGGCCGGTCTGGCCATCCCACTTCATCACCATCTACTACATGAACAGATACCATAAGTAATGACTACACTTGGGAATTCAACTGCAATATTTGGTGGACTTTGAAAATTTTTTTTTTCCTTCACTTTCAAGTATAAAAAGTTATCTTCAGAAATTCAACTTCTACAAATATAAAGACTTTACTTCATCTGCAACAACAAATTTTGAAACCAAATCAACCCAAATTAAGAAAATCTTATAAATTTTTTTGGCAATCAATCTTCATACCCACAGCATAACTTGGACCTTGTTTCAAACTGATTTCATGTGTCATCCCTGGAGGAACTTTTGGGGCGGGAGGTCTGTACCGGGCGGTACACCTCCACTCCGCTAATTTAAAATGTGCGCCTGTTGAAACTCCTCTGCTGGAGGAAGTCTGAACTTTATTGACAGTATTAATTTTCTACCGTCTCAGAAGATGTCACCACGTGGAAAATTTTGAGTTTTTGAACTGTGTCATTTTTGATGTGTTTTTGTTTCGCTTGAAGTAAGAAGTGTGAACTTTCTCTTCTAGAGGACACTACTGAAGATCTACAATAGTGCAACCTAGTGCGGAGTCAAAGAACTATTTTTTTTGGAGAAAATTTAATTTCAAGAGTTTGTTCTTTGTTAAATTTCTTTCTGTCATTGTTTAAGTTGGCAATATTTACCCCTTTCTTCCCCTTGTTATGAATGTATCCAATCCCGAATTTCTTCAATTAATTTCTATCCAATCAGATGTATCTTCCCCCAACTTTAATCTGTTGCGGGGTCCTATCCAATAAAGAGTTTGTGGGAGGGTGTTTTCTTTCCCCTAACGCCTAGAAACTTCCGCGAGAGTATTTAAACTGCTGATTTTTGGGTCTCTAGGCCACTTCTGTTCCATCTTTCAGTGTGTTAAGTACATAGCAGGGGGCGGGAAGCGCCTCTTTCTTCTCCAGCCGTTCAACACAAGGTAATGGCCGATTAATAACTTCTTTCTTTGCTAGCTCAGCAGTTTAACTTTCGGGGCGGGTTCTAAGCGTTCAACCATGTAACCTTTTCCTAAAATGTAACTTCTCTTTTCATCTATTCTCTTGTAAAACGACATATTGGGATAGAGAGTGCTAACCCTCTCGAGCTCCCACTCACATTGTCTTGAGGTGAACTTATTTTCTCAACCTATTCTTCGTTAATGTAAAACAAATTGTTCTTTTCTTAAGTCACCTCTTTAGCATGGGATTAGCCCTTGTATTAACGGCCTAGTGCCAAGTAGGTCTTAATCAAAGTGTATTAGGAGTGCAAGTTCGCCTCCTCTCAAATTGTTATTTTAGAGGTCATTTAATTAACCTGCTTTTCTTTTAATAGACCTCAGTAGATTGGGTATTTTACCCCTGTGTTTATGTCCGTTGAGGACAACTTGAAGGTGGAGTTTGGTGTGGCCTGGGAGAGGCTTAAATTTTGAGAGCGAGTGGCTCTTTTGAAAATTCTGGGTTGTATGCCTCATGGAGGTTTTTCAGTGTAATTTGGAGCAAGGGCTCCTAGGTATGAATGGGGTTTTCTCCCCCTCTGTTAAAACTTGTGTTTGAGGTAAAACTGAGCTGATTGCCCAAGCATTGTGAAGTCAGGGCGCGAAGCCCAAATTCTGTAAATATTGTAACTAACCCCTTTTGAATTGCTACTTTGTACCTGCCATGCTTGTTATTTCTTTGTTTTCGAAAAGAAAATATAACCTTGTTAATTTTTAAATTAATTTTACATTGCACTATAATTTCGTAGCTTGAAACCCATTCACACCCGCACCTTCTTTCACCTCTACCTACCACGGAAAAGTCCGTAACAATATAGATAAATGGTCCACATTCAAAAGGGCATTTGTAAGAGGGAAAGAGAGTGCCTATGATAGAACATTGATGAGAGTAAAAGAAAAGGAGACACCGTGATGGAATTAAGTGAGAGAAGCACAGAAAGAAACGAAGAAAGCATGGCAAGAATGGAACAAATATACAAAAGAATAAAGCAAAATTAATATCTTGATAATAAAAGGAAATGTGAGAAACTGGGAATAGAAGAAAAAAAGTTGGGAAGAATTTACAAAAAAAGATGGAAATGGATGGAGTTGGCAGTAAAGAATGTTGTATGGAATTATACGAACAGTAAAAGAAGAGTTTATACAAAAGCTGACGAAAGAAAGTGGAAAGTTGATAACACATCTGGAATAAATAAAGAGAAGATGGAAGGAGTATTTTGATAAACTGCTGACTGTGAGAAGTTGTGCAGAGTTCATGGTAGTAATACGGTGTGATGACTCCAGAATAGAAGAGGATATAACAATGTTAAAGGTGGAATTAAAATCTGTAAAATGAAAATTGGGAAGGCTCCAGGGATGGCTGAAATTAATATGGAAATGATAAATGCTGCTGGTCCTGTTGGGACTACAATGGATGTACAGTGTGTTTAAGTGCATATGGTTACTAACACATATGCTAGAAGACTGGGGAAAGGGAATAATACAAAGGGCACTAGGAAAGTTTTGCAATTTGAGTAAAAGTTTTATACTTTTTCAAAATAATTTCCACCACACTCAATACACTTCTCCATACGTCGAAACCAGTCACTGAACCAATTCTGTCACCTTTTTCGGTTTCATTTTCACACTCTCGATCCCATGCTGCCCGAAGCTCCTCATCGGATGCAGATTCAAATTCATCTTCACTTCTGGGAAGAGTGTGAAGTCACATGGGGCAAGATCAGGACTGTATGGAGGGTGACCAAGCACAGTCAACCCTGATCTGGCAAGAAAATCCATTGTTACATTAGCACGATGTGCTGGAGCATTGCCATGATGCAAGAGCCAAGTGTTGAGATGTCATCTGGGACGGAGCTGCTTGAGAGCCCAGATGGCCTGAGGCAGACAAGTCTCACTGTACCACTTCGCAGTAACTGTCCTTCGTGTTTCTAGCACAACCTGAGTCAGGATGCCCCATTTAGTGAAGAATACTGCAATCATCCTTTTCTTCACTGACCTTGACTTTTGCAGGCACAGGAGTACCCTCATCTTCAAACAGCCACACCTTGTTTTGGGATTTTGTTGGGACATCGTAATAATAAAGCCAAGTTTCGTCACCTGAAACGATGCTACTGACGTTACGCAAAGTCCCATTTTCAAAATGTTTTAGCATTTCTCGGCACCATTTCACTCGATGTGCCCTTTGTTCCTCTAAAAGTGAATGGGGCACCCAAAGGGAAAAACACCTTTGTAACATGGACATGGCCATGTAGAACTGAATGAATAGCTGGTGCAGGGGTGTGGAGGGTCTCTTCCACCTGCCGATATGTTAACTGCCTCTCTTGCTGCAACATTTTCCTCACAGCTTCAATGTTTTCCTCAGTCATTGATTCAGACGGTCGCCCAGAACGAGGATCATCTTCAACCCAAAAATTTCCCCTCTGGAACTCTTTGTACCAGCGGAAAATTGTTGTCCGATGTGGACAGACTTTCCCCAGCACAGGAATCATTTCCTCCAGGCACTGCTCAACAGTTAATCCACGAGCAAAATAGTAGCGGATAATTGCGCGTGATATTCACCTTCAGACCACACTGACATTTTAACTTGCTTTCAATCCCATTGCTTGGTAACAACTGGTGTGAAGGTCGCGCCTTGCTGTCTTCTAGACCGGTTCTCACCCCTCTTTTCATCCCTCACCATAACAGAGGTGTCCAGCCAACCGTTTTTGTGTATTGCAAAACTTTCCTAGTGCCCTTTGTAATACCGTCCTTAAGAAGGGGAACAAAAAAGGGCGTGAGAGGAATCACTCTCTTATCACAAGTGGCAAAAATTCTGGCAAGGATATTAGGAGAATGAGGAGAAAGGTAGGAGAGTTGCAAGAAGAACAGTATAGCTTTAGAAGGGGGTAGATCTACAGGGCGCCCAATCATCAGCATGTGGCAATTAATGGAAAAGAGTTGGGAATATTGAAAGGATCTGGTCATGACATTCATAGATCTAACAAAGGCATACAATACTGTTCTCAAGGAGAAGGTCTGGGAAAACATGGTCAAAAAGAGACTGGGTATACAAACTGTAGAAACTGTGAAACCATAGCATAACAACTGTGTCAGCAGTGCACCGACTCAGGTTGGAAAGATGGAATAGTTCAGAAATGAAACTGGACTAAGAGAGGGTAGTGTACTGTCATGTCTTCTGTTTGTAATGGTTATGGATGAAACTGTAAAAGAGACAAAGGAAGCATATGGGAATAGGGACATGAAATTATTTCTAACTGCAGACAATACTGCGATATGGGGAACAAAGAGCAAAGAAGTACAAGAACAACTTGATGCACTGAATGAAAGAAGAAAAATATGGTACGAAAATCACCACAGAGAAAAGCATGACCATGGTGATTGTCTGAAATAAGGAAGTACCAAGGAAGAGTAAAGTGATAATGTACAAAATATTTTATGCACCTATACTGACGTGCAGCTCTACGTTGCACCGACACAGATTAGTCTTATGGCAACGATGGGACAGCAAAGGGCTAGGAGTGGGGAGGAAGTAGCCGTGGCCTTAATTAGGTACAGCCCTTGCAATTGCCTGGTATGAAAATGGGAAACCACGGAAAACCGTCTTCAGGGTTGCCGACAGCGGGGTTCGAACCCATTATTTCCCGAAAACTGGATACCGGCCGCACTTAAGCGACTGCAGCTATCGAACTTGGTGAGAGTAGAAACAAAGCCAGCAAAATTAAATGCCTAGGAAGTACGGTATGCGCCAAAATATACAGTACTCATTTTCGCGCAAGCTGCATGCCCACGCCTGAGCATCTGCGTGTTGTTACATCGCCATGATGAATTGTTAATTGTGTAAAGAACATTGTGCTCTGTGATTGGAAATGACAATGGGTCTCGCGACGGAGGAAAAAGTGTTTATAGTAGAGTATTATTTTCGCTCATACGGGAACGGTTATCAAGGTGGGCCGAGTTTAAAGTTAGTGGCGGAACAATATCGTGTGAACACTTCAATAAGCCAGCATCTAGCGACACAATTATGCTATCTACTGTTAAAAAATTTAGTTGTACAGGTAGTGTACTGTGTCAACGCAAGGGAAGGTCTGGTAGGCCAGTAACTGTGTCCACAAATGAAAATCATGGACGTGACCCCAATCAGGTGATGCAGTCTCCAAAGCGAAGTCTTCGGCGAACAGCCTTGAAATTAAACATCAGCCCTACGTCACATCAACGATTGTTTAAAGACATAGGTGGATTTCCGTACCGAATACAGGATAGGCAACGATTGACGGAGCACGATAGGTATGTCAGGGTGGAATATTGTGCACGATTTTTGGCCATGGTATACAAGGATCCAGATTTCTTGTTCAACGTGTGCTTCTCCAATGAAAGTCACATTCACTTAGACGGTTTTATCAATCGCCAAACGACTCGCTTTCTTGGTTTCGAGAGGCCAGACACTATAGTCCAGAAACCGCTACATAGTGTGCGTGTGACGATTTGGTGTGCAGTGTCAGGAAGCGGTGTGCTAGGTCCGTATTTCATAGAGAATGATGATGGTGCACCTCTTACTGTTAACCAGGAATGCTAAAGGAACATGGTGATCAGGCCATTTATTCAGGATCTAAGAAGGTTTTGTCATGCCAGGAATATGCAGATGAATAGACAGTGGTTCCAACAAGACGGGGCGACCTGCCACACCCCTTGACAGACTATGGCTATGCTGCAAGAAACCTTTCGAGGACGAGTAATTTCCCGCGGGGCCGAGTTCCCCTACCCATCGCATTCCCCCGATCTCACACCACCTGATACTTACGTGTGGGGAATGTTAAAAGAGCAAATATTCCATTGTCCAGATCCACCAAAAATTGTGCCTGCATTACATCAGAAGTTCGTCTCGTTCCTCGAGACCCTGCAGCAACCTATGTTCCAGAATATGTTGGAAAATCTGCGTGATCGTTATGAACACTGCCTACACCGCAATGGAGCACGCTCTGAACATTTACACTATCATCTCGATAAGTAAGGTAATGACAATAAGACTAATATCATTTCCAGTACTGTATATTTTGGCGCTTACTGTATGATAGGAAAAACTAGGAAAGGCAGATTGAGAAACAAAGATGTGAGAAAGGAGGTTGGAATGGAAAACCTACATGAGAGGATTGATACAAGTAAACTAAGATGGTTTGGACATGTAAAGAAAATTTAGGAGGAAAGAATACCAAAACAGATGATGGAGATGAAGTTTGAGGTAAAGAGAGTGAGAGGGAGACCTAGAACAAGTAGATCGATTCATTAAAGAGGAGTGCAAGAAGAAGAAGAAGAAGAAGAAGAAGAAGAAGAAGAAACCTGGATTGGGACGAAATGATGGAAGAGGAATGGTAGAAGGAGAGAGGAAGGTGGAGAAGTGCCATAACTGCCCCAACCCAGCAGGAGCTGGATAAGAGGAAAAGAGGAGGGTGATATAAAAAATTTTTAACATGGAGAGGTCATTAATTTTGTGAATGGTTTAACATTGCACTAACACACTGAATGTTTCCGATGATGCAAGGATGGGAAAGGGGTAGGATTGGGTGATTGCAAAGGTACTGGCCATTTGCCTGGTGTGAAAATGGGAAATATGGAAAACCATCTTCAGGGCATCTGATGGTAGGATTCAAACCAACTATCTCCCGCTTACAGCTACGCAATCCTAACTGCACAGCCAACTAGCCTGGTGAGAATTAAACATGCAGATGCATAATCTCAACTGTTTGGAGGACTTTTTTTTAGAAACCACATACACTGATGACATTCATACCTGGTGTATCAAATATATTGAGGAGATAGCTCTTGTTCCTGACATCAGGGAGCACCAGGGTGACAGGGATTGCCTTGATACCTACACCTCGTTCTTGCTCTGTGAACAGGGTGTCAGTGTACCGTAGACTGCGTTCTTCTGTTGATCGTAGTCCTGGATGTGTCTGCTGCATCAGACAGTCCACGAAAGTAGTTTTCCCATGGTGTAGATGGCCAACCAGAGCCACATTACGGATCAAGTGTGGATTATCCATCAGATCAGCAAGGAACCTGTTCATAGAAAGTTACACCTTGTACATATATTCCAATTCTGCAAACTGATCTGAGATATTATAGCAATCAAATAATCCAAATTCCTTCTAAACATGGAAAAATCCAACATTCTATATGATACAATCCTTCCGATTTATAATAAACACACTTCAAACAAAAATCAACATCTCCACAGTCCAGTCTCTCGTCACTCTCTCGGTGGCCTCCCATTCCACCTCATCCATCTGTCCGCCGTAATACGTAGCCACGCTTCCCCTCCCCTCTAACCAACCCTCCTTTCATCCCTTCCGATACACATCTTTCTCTGCTTGATCAGCATTGTTTGTTCCTGGGTATGTGTGCATAGTTTGACATCGTGAAGGGGTAAGTCTCATACCTTATTACTTTAGTTACTTGCTCCTATTTACTATGCGTGTTTATTCCACTTTTCTTCTCTTTTGAGACCTATTTGCTCAACATGAAACTTACTGACAAACAGCTTGTCAATTACAACTTTAATTCAAGTTCATTTTCGTTTTGCAAGGTCCCTTCTATCAAATAATTCAATTGTACCATTTCATAATAATAATAATAATGTTATTTGTTTTACGTCCCGCTAACTACTCTTTTACAGTTTTCGGAGATACCGAGGTGCCGGAATTTAGTCCCGCAGGAGTTCTTTTACATGCCAGTAAATCTACCGACACGAGGCTGACGTATTTGAGCACCTTCAAATACCACCGGACTGAGCCAGGATGGAACCTGCCAAGTTGGGGTCAGAAGGCCAGCGCCTTAACCATCTGAGCCACTCAGCCCGGCATACCATTTCAAGTCTCTTTATTTTGTGTATACTTGTTTAAACACAGCTGTGTCGCATTTGACACAACTCTCTCTGTTAACAATTAAATAATTGAAAAGGAGGTTCAACCTATTCAATACTTAAAAGAAGGAAATGCAGTAATCACATTCCTACTTAAATGGGACCTGTTTCGACCTTAGTCCAGGTCATCATCAGCCGTAAAAAGATGTACAATGTTTATGAATATTGGAGGTCAGTTTCACACTTTGATAGGCACAAAGACACGACACCACATTCTGTATGCACAAAGTCACAACACTATCAAATAATATACGAAGATCAAAAATAACTAGAAGTCGCAGACGAATAGATTTGTGGTAGAAAGCCGCTAGCTCCTGGTGATCAGCGCGGCACATTCAAGGTCATGCGCTGCGGTCGAGTGGAGAATGTTTTGAAGGTCTAGAATTTGTCACGGTTGCGGGAAATTAAGTACGTATATAAAAATATACGACGCAAATCAGAATAATTGAGCGAGTACTTGTACTCCTGCTAAGTCAACTGTGAAGATGTCATTGCAGATGATAATGCCTGACACTGCCGCTGACAGGGAAATTGGCAGTACACACACTGATAATTATTCAAATGAATGCAGTGATTAGGTTTACAGTGTGATAGGCCTACCTCTCAACTGACAGATACAAATGACTGGCATTAAGTTCTTTTAAGTTTTTTGTATTAATATTGCATAATACAATAAATAAAACTTTATGTCCAACCCTAACCCTTTTCTCTACTGGGTCAGGTATGAAGCAAGATGAATCTTTGTAGTGATTTTTACGACCGGATGCCCTTCCTGAGGTCAACCTCATCAGAGGAGTTTATGAGATGAAACGAAGTACATGATATAAGAGTAAATACAACTGACTGATTATATTTACAGTATATGCTGGTCTAAAAGTCATATGTTCATCATTTATTGTTTTATTATTATTTTTTTTTAATTTAAACATACTGCCCTTCAACCAAGGTAACACCTAAAACTTAGAATATAATCATAAATTTATTAAAGGATTGTGTAGAATATACATATGTAAAAGTAATAGTTCTTTACAGCCATAAGTCACCTGTTCACTGCAGGAAATTGGAGGCTATCAATTATTTGGACACCCCACCCCCTACCCAACTTAATTTTTGAGGCTACAAAAGCGGAGGGGAAAAGGAGGGTCTAAAATGCGAAGAAATACAGTGTTGCAAGAGTGGACATGGGTTTTAACATAAAGTATTTTAAAATTTCTTAATAATACTAATCAATTCATAATATTTTTTAAATGTGTTATTTGACAGAAGCTGATTATGTTCTTTCAAGAATGAAATATGTCATCCTTAATGAAGTTGTTATTTTTCAGGTATAATCTGTTGCTAAATGTTTCCTTTTTCAGGGATTTCCTAAATTTTATTACTCATGAGTTAGACTGAAGAACCTAAGAAATACACAACCAAATGACTCCCATGCTTCCAACAATGTAGCAGGCCGCAAACTAAAGCCAGTTATGGCGTCAATATTCCACCAAGTCTGGTCTTCCACAAACCAGTGATTATAAATTTTGATATTATCAACCTGCAATCTACAAATTATAAATTGTTGAGCAAGAACTCAATACTATCGAAAAATCAATAAATGTTCCACAATGAAAATTTTGGGACTACTCTTTTCTTTTAAAAGATTGGGGTTGCATAACCATAGATAATTACACATATAAAACTACGTATAATCCCAAATGCCACCAAATATGACCTGCACCCTAAATTTGAGATGGCAAAAATACGGAAAAAATAAAAAAATCAAATAACTTACATCTTCTTCAAATAAACCACAAATATGAATTCAAAACAGGTCACAAATAATAAAATCATCACAAAAATCGTAAATAAAATCGGTCCAATACTCAGATCATTCACAATTCACCGTCGTCATCTGAAGTTTCACCATAGGAACTTTCGTCGCTGGCATCTTTCCACAAATAGTTGTCCTCACTACCGTCCACTGAATTTGAAATTCCACATTTCTTAAAGCTTTTGTCTGGATCCAGCTGCATATTAGTCCCACTTTAGGCCCCTTCACTCGTCCGGTTGGTGTAAATGCGTGATCACCATCAGACATCCATCCAGTGTACAACTGTTTTATTGCAGTTTTGAAATGCCGGTTCACACACAAATCCAACGGCTGTAGAACAGAAGTGAGTCCTCCGGGAATTATAGCAAGATCGGTTTTTCCTTTTCTCATCATATCTTTTACGGCGTGAGTTGTATGTCCTCGGTAACTGTCCAACACAAGCATGTTTTGTTTTTGTAACAAAGCTCCTGGGCGACGTTGCCAAACGTGCACTTCCCCCAGTCCTCAACTAACGCACTGTCTATCCAGCCAGACTCAGGCGTTCTAACAATAACACCAGACGGCAAGTTTCCTTTCGGAAGTGTTTTCCTTTTCAGAACCACATATGGTGGGAGTTTGGTTCCATCCATTAATACGCACAACATTATCGTGCATTGTTGCTTTTCGTTACCACCTGTTCTGATGGTTACACTTTTAGAACCCTTCGTATCCACTATATTTTCCAACGGCATTTCAAAATAGACAAGTGCCTGGTCAGTATTCCCAATTTGCGACAGCAAATAAGGATTTTGCTTCCTCAAATGAATAATGTGACACTGAAAGGCTGTTAATTTTTTCTTCATACTCCCCAGGGAGACATTGCGAAATAGACGTACGTCTCCGAATGCACAATCCCTTTCTCTGATAAAAGTTTCGGATCCATCCGCGGCTTGCAGTAAAACCCTGTGTTTTGAGTTCCTTTGAGATCTCTGGTGCTTTCAACTGACACATTTCACACACAAAAAAAAAAAAAAAAAAAAAACCCATATCCTAACTCACGTTTTTCTATCACAAATTTGTGGAGGAGTACTTCAATTTCCAGAAACACTGCACTCCGCCCGCGGAACGCTCTGTGATCACTGTTACTTTTCAGAACTTTTTCCTTCTTCTTCCACCAATCATGAACACACGATTTATCAATATCGTACTTTCTGCCAACGGCACATTTTCCGTATATTTCAGCTTCACTTACAACTTTAAGTTTCTCACACACAGTAAATGACCACAGACGCCGTTTTGAATCCATTGCTTACTATCGAGACAGCACTTTCACGGGACAGATACGGAACTTGAAGGTGAGCGAGGTAGACTTCCTTCCGTAACCAACAGTCTCCACTCTCGCAAAGTACGATATCCCATGAGATCAGCTATTCGCGCACCCAGCATGCCAGCAACACTTATGAAACAAATGACGATCGAGCATCCGCAGCAGCGGCTTTCATATTTACCGCATATTTACTCATATTCTTTGATTTACCGTATTTCATTACCTTACATTTCGCGTTTACATGCCACTGGAACCGTATTGAGAAAAATCAATCTTGTGTTCAGAATGCAACTAAAACACATTAAGACCTGAATGCCCGTTTACATGTGGTATATTGAGTAAGGTAACCGTATTCAAATCTATATCAATACTCCATGTAAACGTAGTAAATATTTATGAGAATGAACAGCTTGAATATGACCCACACCCAAGATTTAGAACCAATATTTTGGGGGGGAAACGTGTGGGTGGTTGTCGGGATTACACGGTATGTTTTCTCATAATTTGCAATTGCAAAATATTCCATTCTCTAGTCACAGTTTGCAATATGTACATTACTAGTTTGTCCAACCTTGTACTGTTTCCCTAAGGGGTCGGATATGAGGTGAGATGAACCTGCCATGGCAGGTTTTTTTTGACCGGATGCCGTTCCTGACATCAACCTCATCAGAGGAGTTAATAAGATGAAATGAATGATGTGATATACTGGGTGGTCCACCAGCCCCTTGCGATCCAGTTTTATCCATCCCTTCACATTTACTACAATTCTGAAATTGTAATATAATTGTAATATAATGAGATGTGTGTTTACGGGCTATAAGACAACAGGAATCGTGAGTGCCCCTATTAATTCATTATTAATACCTGCCAACATTAAAAAACCAAAAATCAGGCGATTTTTATATGAAAATCAAGAGAAATACAATTGGTCAAAACTGCTTATCCTACATATCTTGCACAATACAGTACTATGATATGTTTATAACACTTATTGTCTCAAAGCCCGACTGTTGCTATACGAGGCTACAACACTAAAAATTACACATCTCTATTCCCTCACAGGAAGTATGTGAGTGAGATGATCGGTCTCTGATAAGCCTACCAAAAATAGTATGAACTCATGCTCCATATGTGTGAATCAGTCATGCACTTAGATGCTATTACTTAGCAAATGCATAGATGAATATATTGCATCAAACACCCGCACAATTAAGCAAAGCGCAATGCTATCTGTATCAAATAACTAGCTGATGTACCCGTGGTTCGCTACGGAATTCTCAGAAAGACTGCCCTTATAGTTTTCCCAACTGAAGTCAACATACGTCATTACAATGACATCTGTACAAATGTTACGATTAAAAGTAATGCGGACATGTGACACATTCGATAAAATGGAAAACAGCACATTTTCTTCACTCATTCAGAACAAATATTTCAGGTTCCCTATGGGAATCAACATCTTTATCATCAAGTACTACGGTTTAAAGATAAAAACTTCATTGTTCCGTATTGAAATTATTGATGTTAAAAATTAAATGATTGAAAAGGAGGTTCAACCTATTCAACACTTAAAAGAAAGAAATGCAGTAATCACATTCCTATTTAAATGGGACCGGTTTCGACCTTAGTCCAGGTCATCATCAGCCGTAAAAACATGTACAATGTTTATGAATATAGGGAGGTCAGTTTCACACTTTGATAGGCACAAAGACACGACACCACATTCTGTCATACACAAAGTCACAACACTATCAACTAATATACGAAGATCAAAAATAACTTGAAGTCGCAGACGAATAGATTTGTAGTAGAAAGCCGCCAGCTCTTGGTGATCAGCGCGGCACATTCAAGGTCATGCGCTGCGGTCGGACGCCAAAGTAGAATGGAGAATGTTTTGAAGGTCTAGAATTTGTCACGGTTGCGGGAAGTTAAGTACGTATATAAATATACGACGCAAATCAGTATAATTGAATGAGTACTTGTACTCGTGCTAAGTTCTTGGAAAACAGTTGACTTTAAAAAGACAATTGTAGAGAGAAGAAAAAATGTAGTAAAAACCGCAATATCGGAAAACAAATGAAAACTTATATGCACAGTGCGCTATTTTTTAAATGAAAAATTTTTGGTTATGATTGAAGTAGTCGAAGTTGGCGCAAGACAAGAGTTAAAATTTGAAAGAGGAGAACCGAAATGAAGGTCGTGTTTTTTTTTTTTTAATATAGTTAAATAGAGAAGTAAAAATAAATTAAACGAGGAAGATTGATAGTGAAATAAGAGAAAGAATAAAAGAAATTGAAGTTAGATGGTAATGAGGAAGGATAAGATAGGGAAAAAAAGGAGGGGTAGTTTAGGGTGGGTTAGGAGGGTGGGTTATTGGAGGTAGAAAATGTGGGTGGGAACTATGTAAGGCATGGAAAATAGAATTGGGGTTTTGGAATTTGGAATTTTTGAGAAGAAGAATTAGGAAGTCAAAAAGGATATTGGGTTTTTCAGAAATGTCGTTTAAATTGAAATTAGGGTTGAAGTACTGGTCAAGGTGGATAAAGCTATTTTCAGTAATGTTTAAGAGGGGGCCTTTGTTAATGATTTTAAGTATATTTATGTCATTGTCAATACTGGTGAAACTATGTTTGGAGTCTTGTATGTGCTGTCCTATGGCAGAGAATCTGTTGTATTTAATGGCATTGACATGTTCAGAGTACCTGATATTGAAGTTGCGGCCAGTTTGTCCGACATAGGAGGAATTGCAGTTGTTGCATTTAAATCTGTATACACCAGATTTAGAAAAAGCATTAGACTTATTTAGAGATTTAGAGTTGTGTAAGATATCAAGACTTCTATTGTTAGTTCTAAAAGAAATTTTCATATTATGTTTTTTAAAAATATTAGTTATTTTATAAGCATCCTGAGTGAAAGTGAAGGTGGAAAAAGCAGTTGGTTTAATTGTGTCTTTAGATAAAGTGGTTTTTGGACGGTGTTTGAATTTGTTGATGATGCGGTTAATGAAGGAGTTGTTAAAGCCATTAAATTTAGCAATGTTGCGGATGGTGTTTAATTCATAATTTAAATCTTTTTTGGACATAGGGGTGTTGAAAGCACGAAAAATTAAGCTGTTATAAGTAGCACGTTTATGAGCTTGGGGGTGTGAAGAGCTAGAACGACCAGGCCGCAGACAGCCGCAAACACTCCTGTGCCATTATTCTGTTTAAGTGTGCACACTGCTCACACTGCTCATTCCAATCACTGCCTCAGAGTAGAGATCGAAAAGCTGGAATACTATAATGATCCAGTGTGTTACGTACCAGCAGTATCAGAAAATTTATGAATAGCATGCTAAAGAAGAGAGAGATCTAACTCCCCAGCTACTTCCCGCCAATATTCAGGCAGGCTGTTATACTAGGTAAACAGCAGTAATCCCATCCATCGGAGATAAATGGCAGCAGAATACACAAAATACATCACAACAAACAATGGTCAATGTAATGTTACTGTTGATCAATTTTATGAGCTTTCTATATAGCAGGCCTTCATATTTAGTTTTCTTCCGACACGGTGATATTAGAGCATCTAATGTAAAGAGATTCCTCCTTTCTTTCACGACTCCCTCTTGCATGGGCACCGTTATGACAGTTTGTAAGGGGGGGGGGGGGGGGGCGCTAGACCTGGGGGTGTGTAGTCTTTTCAATATTTTGGAAGATGAATGGCGACTTGTATTCTGCGGTAGAATAACACCCACGGTATCCCCTCACTGGGGGGGGGTGGTATTACCACTTCTACGTAGAACCGACTTTTAAATCATTTTCTTGAAAGAAAAACACCTGACTACATTACATTTTTCCTTTCCCAGAGACTTGGGGGGGGCTCATGGCAGGGCACCCTTGCCCTCTTGTATTATTATTTAAGCGACCATTCCTTCAAGACTTTTTCTCATTCTTATAACCATCTTCACAATTTAAAAACCATCATCACGATATTATTCTAGTTGGTACGGTAAAACTAAACAAGACATAAATAACCAGATAGTGTACTCTCTATAACTTTTGTTATGTAGTACTTTTCGATATGGCCAATAAGATAGGTAATTAAATATTAAATTTTTGGCACCTTCCCCTAAACTATCATTTTGAACAGGGTGAACAAAATTATTTATAGCGTAGACTGTAGCTCCTTACTCCCCAACTTCACATACCGATTTTCATTAAATTCTGTTCACCCATTTTCTCGTACTTCGGCGCTGATATGGACTTAGCAACAAAAATCCATGAATATCTCTGTTATCAAGCCGGTATGTTAAAAATGTATAAGACATAAATGGTTGGAAATTTAATAACTCTAATTATGTAGTATTTAACAGCCATTTGCCTG
Source organism: Anabrus simplex (assembly GCF_040414725.1). Classification (NCBI taxonomy): domain Eukaryota; kingdom Metazoa; phylum Arthropoda; class Insecta; order Orthoptera; family Tettigoniidae; genus Anabrus; species Anabrus simplex. The sequence continues at coordinate 182,199,537 of NC_090269.1, forward strand.
GGATATGGTAAGGTTGCGTACCCTGTAAAAGACCATTAGTATTGTTGCAATGTGTATGTGCTTGGTTGGACGAGGATGTGGAGATGATGGTCTGTGGCCAGTATAGGCTGGGAAGTGGGCGCCGCAGGTCAAGTGTCGCAGTAGCTCACATGGCTAGCGCGTGGTAAGATGTGCGATAGTTGATAGTGCTCGAAGGTTAGAAGGTTCAAGTCCCATGCAAGTATTTTTTTAAGCCAGTTGCCTGGAATGTGGTAAGGTTGTATACTTAATACCGGTATTTTTCACACACTGATTTGTTTATTTGGCCCTGAAACGGGGCCGTTGGTACGGAGCTGGGTTGATAGAGGCTAGGAAACATGTGATGGGATTTCAGTTATCCATGCCGTTTATTGCAGCACCTGCTCGAACTGACGACCTCTGTAGTCAATAAAGAGGTGCACACGTTGTTGTAAGGACCATCTGGCCCGTTGTAACATATCTGGCGAAATGGATCGGCATGCCTCAGTGATGAGCAGTCTAAGAGGGACTGGCTGGCTCCTGTCCACACACTAGTTGTTTTACATTGTCCCACAGAAAAAATCCAGGGGCGTAAGAACGGGCGATCTGGCAGGCCAGGTCCTCCCCTTCCTATTCATTTATCAGGATACGTCGCATGGAGATTGTTCCAGACGACAGCCGCCACGTGCGGTGGAGCTCCGTCATGTTGAAACCACATCCTGCAATGGTCAAGGAGTGGCACATGTTCCAAAAACAGTGGTAGTTCATCTTGGAGAAACCGTAGATAGTGTTGGCTTGTCAGAAGGCCCTCACGGAAATGGGGACTGATGAGATCACCCATGATTCTACACCATACATTCACGCCCCAACAGTAACCTGAAAACCTGTCGCACGTAACTGGGATTATCCACACTCCAGTAATGCATATTATGGCAATTACCGGTTCCATTGTTGTGGAATCGTGCTTCGTCCATAAATAAGAGAGTCGCTAGAAAAGCAGGATCAGTGTCCACACTGTAGAATCCATTGACAGAACGCCACCTGGGGATCAAATTCATGACCAAGGAGCTCCTGGTGTAAGTGCAGATGGTACGGGTGAAAACCGGCAGTTATGCAATATCCGTGTAATAGATGCTCGGCTGATGTTCGTCTCCTGTGCAATGGCCCATGTGCTAGTATGGGGGTTATGCCGGATAGCGTCAAACACAACCTCTTCATTGTCAGCAGACCTCATGGGATGATCTCGAACAGACTGTGTCCTTACCAGGGATGCAGTATCCTGCAGGTGACTTACCACACTCCGAAAAGTCATGCCTGTCAGTTGTCGTCTTGGTACGAGTGTTGTGCCTGGTATGCATTCTGTCTAGCTGCTCCATAGATAAGTAACGTATCCACATACTCATCATTGGAATACATCTCGAGGCAGTAAATAAACTTTGTGTTGTGCATTGCTTCGAAGGAGGGTAGTTTGCGCAGCTACATACCTACCTGCCATTGCATGTCGTTATCGCTCCAATGGGGCATTCTTTGCCCTACCTGTGGTCTACGAAGCTTGGAACATGTACAACGTAGCTAACTGGCCACAGACCATCATCTCCTCATCCCCGTCCAACCCACCACCATACCCAATGCAACAATACATACGGTCTTTACGGGGTTAAATAAACAAATCAATCCTTGGAAGCTATCAAGTATGCAACCTCACCACATCCCAGGCAACTGGCTGTTAAAAAAATAGTTTTATGTGGAATTCAAACCTCCTATCACATATCTCCCCGCCTGCTTGCCACGTGAGCTACTGCAACACTTGACCTACGGCGCCCACTTCCCAGCCTATACAATACCATGCTCCCGGTCTGTGCATCCACCTCCTGTTTTAAAGTACGTGTTCTGCGTATCTGTACTCATTTTATGGGTTCATTCGAGGTATCCATAATGAATTAATAGTGGCGCTAATGATTCCTGCTGTCTTCTAGCTTGTAAACACACATTTCGTTATATTACCCCGGTTTAGGGAGAGGGACCGATGTCTTGCAGAATTGTACTAAATGTGAAGGGATGCATAAAACTGGATCGCAAGAGGCTGGTGGACCACCCGGTATGATAGTAGGAAGGGAGAGGGTGAAACCCAGTGCCAGCACATAGCCTAACCCTGTCAAATAGCACCAAGGGGTCTGCTCAAGGCGTGATGTCTCCATCTAATGGACAAATCATGTTCAACAGCGTTATACGCCCTCACTCCCTATGAGCACTGCAAAGATGGTTGGAATTTAATCCAGGCTTTTGGCACGCAATCTAGTGATTGAAAATTGTATACCACCACCTCCCCTACCCTGTTCGCCAACATTCTGATGGTGAAATTTTTCGCAAAAGGACTCAAACCAGCTAACCACGGTGTCAAACCGTTTACACTTCAATGCCTTAATGTCAAGGTGACCAGGCGGCCGCATGTACATTGCTAATATACCGACATAATAAAACAAGAAAACAGACATCTCCTCTACCTAAATATTCTACCGATTCATTTTACACAACCATTTCAACAATTAACACACATCACCTTATACTTGAATGCCTGCTTGTGCAGTCATCATCAACAATAAATGCAAAGGGTTCTGCACAATTTAGCCTGAGTTGAAAGAGTACCGTATTTACTCGTGTATTAGACTCCTTCCCGTATTAGACCCTCCCACTGGCTTTTCAAGATGAAGATTTTTTTTTTTTAAATCTTGCATACAAGACCCCCCAACATAATTTGTCAGACAAGAACAACGTTTCCGTTTCGAAGCGGGTACAAGTCTTATTGTAGCTCTGATGACATTGCACAAATTTGTGAACAGTTTCGTCCGTACGACCCACGCAATGAAAACACGCGCTGAAGTCAAGTCGAGCGGTACATCTGTCTTCCGTAGCTAAGAAATGTCTGCCATCGTAGCACAGGCCTACTGCAGCTCTGATAAAGTCACACAAATAAGTGAATAGTTTTGTGTCCGACCCGCACATTGAAGGCATGCATCAGTCATTAAAAGAAATAAGTTTCATAATGATAGATCCGTATTGAACTGTGATTACAATAGAGTAAAATAATATATTATTATTGGTCCACCTTTTCAATACAAAATGAAAATTACATAGGGACTAGTTTCGACCTAGTAATAGGTCATCATCAGCCTGAAGTAAATTAAAGCGTAAATATCGAAGAAAACATAAACAATGTAAACACAAGTACAGTCTTTTTAAAGGTACATACCATGTGGGAAGTTGAGTAGAGATATATTAAAAATAATAACTCTTCCAATTGACGAAGAACTGAGCGGAAGTTATGTAAAGTTCGGTGCGCCGTATATTATAAAAGACCACTGTGCACTAAATGATGTAATAAAGAAGAATAGTAGGTTGAATGCTGGCTTCTTCTTAGCTGTTGTATATTCGAAGAAGATTACGTCGTATTTTATAAGGTATTGATAGACGTCAAAATACATGGATGTTGGAAAGGCTCTTCAGTTTTTTGGAACAAGGCAATTGTTGCGCGTGGAGGCTTAGGAAACCAGAGAAGTGCTATATTATGTTAAAAAACAGAGATCCTTAAAAAAGTCCTGTGCGTCGTATAAATTGTGGAAATGGAAATCGAAAAAAATTGGTTCTTAAGCGATAATGTTGTTCATTCAGAGATCAATTGAAAATAAAGAATCGTAACGTTGTCTTCTCAAGATGTTTATAAACTAGAATTAATAGACGATGCGAAGTATGATACTAGGAGAAAGCTCTTCTGCTTCTGGAATCTTGAAGGACGATGGATGTTTCACGAGGTGGAATAACATATATGGAGTTAAATAAAGGTGGATATAAATTCGCAGTTCAATGCGGACCATAAATTTGATTCTGAATAAAAGACAGTAAGATTTTTTTTTTTTTAATATGTCAAAAGGAAAATTTAAGCGTAATGTGATGAGCTGAAGAGAGAAACGGAGGTAGGAAAGGATCAAAGGAAATTTTGAGGAGGTGAGGGAAGGAAAATATATATTTTTTTAATTTTTTATTATTAGCTGGAGAGAAACGGAGGTAGGTAAGGATCAAAGGAAAAATTTTTTGAGGAGGTGAAGGAAGGAAAATAAAGGTATGAGATTTTTTTTTTATTGTTCATTCTATTTTTAGTACTTTTCTTAATCATTCTTCCATATTCCCACATCCCTCAGCCCCACCTTAAAAAAAAAAAAAATTCTCATACCTTTATTTTCCTTCCTTCACCTCCTCAAAAATTTTCCTTTGATCCTTACCTACCTCCGTTTCTCTCTTCAGCTAAATATATATATATATATATATAAAAAATTAAAAAAATCTCATACCTTTATTTTCCTTCCTTCACCTCCTCAAAAAAAAAATTTTCCTTTGATCCTTACCTACCTCCGTTTCTCTCTTCAGCTAATTAAAAAAAAAAAAAATTATATATTTTCCTTCCCTCACCTCCTCAAAATTTCCTTTGATCCTTTCCTACCTCCGTTTCTCTCTTCAGCTCATCACATTACGCTTAAATTTTCCTTTTGACATATTAAAAAAAAAAAATCTTACTGTCTTTTATTCAGAATCAAATTTATGGTCCGCATTGAACTGCGAATTTATATCCACCTTTATTTAACTCCATATATGTTATTCCACCTCGTGAAACATCCATCGTCCTTCAAGATTCCAGAAGCAGAAGAGCTTTCTCCTAGTATCATACTTCGCATCGTCTATTAATTCTAGTTTATAAACATCTTGAGAAGACAATGTTACGATTCTTTATTTTCAATTGATCTCTGAATGAACAACATTATCGCTTAAGAACCAATTTTTTTCGATTTCCATTTCCACAATTTATACGACGCACGGGACTTTGTATTTTGACGTCTATCAATACCTTATAAAATACGACGTAATCTTCTTCGAATATACAACAGCTAAGAAGAAGCCAGCATTCAACCTGCTATTCTTCTTTATTACATCATTTAGTGCACAGTGGTCTTTTATAATATACGGCACACCGAACTTTACATAACTTCCGCTCAGTGCTTCGTCAATTGGAAGAGTTATTATTTTTAATATATCTCTACTCAACTTCCCACATGGTATGTACCTTTAAAAAGACTGTACTTGTGTTTACATTGTTTATGTTTTCTTCGATATTTACGCTTTAATTTACTTCAGGCTGATGATGACCTATTACTAGGTCGAAACTAGTCCCTATGTACAGTAATTTTCATTTTGTATTGAAAAGGTGGACCAATAATAATATATTATTTTACTCTATTGTATGCATCAGTTATGTCTGTGCTCTGTAGTTAAGAATATACGCTAGCACAATGGTTAGCACAATTAGGTGCTGTTCTCGAGAGTATGAGTTTGATTCCCGGTACCGTACTACCAGAGATTTACAAATGGCAGGAAGGTTGATATGCGGTAAAAATGGTATATGTAACTCCACTTCACTGGGGGCGTGTCTAAAAAGAGCTGCACCACTTCGGGATGAGGAAACGAGTTTACTTTAGTTGAGAAATATTCACGGTTGTTGCTACTAATACAGCAGGCGAGATCATTAACAAAGTGATTATTTTATATCTCCTAACTCGGGCCAATGTAAATATTTTTTGGAGAAAAGTAGGTTTAAAACGTGATAAAAACTACCCAATCATAACGATTGTTTTACTCTTCAACGTATCTAACGAATAATAATATAATACCAATATAACTGGTCCGTTATTGGCCGTTATAAATTTTCCAGCTAACTCATTCCCGGTTACCAGCGTTTCGCCCCAGTGCCTGGGAATGAGCTAGCTGGCCAATTTATCTCCAATTAACGGACCATTTACATTGGTATTTTAAAGTTACTCATTCGGGACAAATATTTCAGGTTCCCTGTGGGAATCAACATCTATATCATAATAATAATAATAATAATAATAATAATAATCATGTGCACAAACGAGGCTTTTTCAGAAAAAGCATTACGACTTTTGGGACCTTCCGGTGTGTTAAGTGGACAACTGGTGCAAAGTGGTCAGATGAATGCCGTGCTCAACACAGCGAGCTAATAAAAACCTACTGGATCTATCGAAAACTGAGTAAACGCCAGAATGTATAATGAAACTTATCGTGGTTCTTAGTTGGCCGATTAGCGAATAATAAATAAAAAATAATAATAATTTTATGTTTACGCTTACTTTAAACGGTTTTCGGAGACACCATTACAAGATATGAGAGACACCACAAAAAACATACTAGGGTATGCATTAATAAAAAAGGGAGACAACGAACGTACAAAATTAAACATCATGATGATAAAATGCATTACTGCCACACCAGTAGATATCCATAAATGTGGTAAACTTTGCTGTTATTTATTTTTATTCTCTCCGCCGTGAAACTTCTGGCACTATCCAGGCGATAGCATACCTAACCTAAACAATGCGGTCTCTCTTATCTCATTTGCAGCAGCTCAGGTAAATCCTGATGTGATAAATGTAGAGAACAAGCATGAAATATGCTTAAAAATAAAGGTCTGGCTTTCAACAGCCGCAGTTATCAAAAGAATGCTTCCAGTCACTATGTATTACATTCAGTTGGAAATACAACTCTTAACATACACTAGTTATCAGTTGGTCGTTGGACACGTTTTCTACACAGCTTTATTCGAAAGGAGTGACTTCTGCTACACATACACCAACTGGAAATATAAGAGACAATTTCCAGAAACCATTTGGGAATATGTTCACACTGTTTGGACTCTATAGCTGGGAACAAAACTATTTTTAAAAAGTTCAAAAAGACAGGACCTTGAATGCTCTCGATTGCAGGGCTGCTGCTGTGGCTGATGAGATGGCAGTCAAGATGACGTCACTTGGAATGACGACACACCGGTAGCAGCAGTTATTTATTTAGCGTATGATGAATACAATATTATTTACAATATATACAACTACCATCTCAAGTTCATAACTAAAGTTCCATGTCAAAATTTAATAGCCAGAGAAGAGCTTCGTTTGAGACACAGTTTAAGTCCTCTATAGAGCCTCTGTAACTACGCAAAGGACACTCAAATGCAAGGTGTTCCACTGTCTGTTCCCCTTGTCCGCAGTCACATTGCGGTGATGTCTTCCCTCCCCATTTGAAGAGAGTGGCTCCACATCTACCTTGGCCGGTCCTAATTCGATTTAGCATCCTCCACTGCTGCCTGGGAAGAGAAAAACCATCTGGGCACTTGCATGGGTTCTCAATGATGTGGTGATGTGGTAATGAGGATTGCTGTTGCCATTGTTCTTTCCAGGCGTCCGATACATTAAAGGAGGTGTCCTGTAAATTCATTGCAGTACGCCAAGAAGGGTGTCTGGATTTCAGTCGTTTAGCTGGGGAAGCTGCTATGTCAGATTGATAGGAAGGTGAGGATTGTTTTCAATTTTCTTCCACAAGTTAAGCAGTGACTGTGATCTTCTTAGGGATGGAGGTGGTATGTGGCTTAGGGTGGAAGCCAGTGTGTGTGTGTTGGTTGGATGCATCCTGTAATGATATGCATTGCTTGGTTCAGCTGGGTGTCTACTAATCCAGTGTGAGCACTGTTAAGCCAGGTAGAGCAGCAATATTCAGCGACGGAATAAGAGAGTGCAAGAGCAGTGGATCTCAGGACTTGAGCATTAGCACCCCAGGATGTGCCTGCCAGCTTTTGGAGGATGTTATTTCTGGTCTTGATCTTGGCTGACACATTATAGAGGTGATTCTTGTAGGTCAAGGACCTGTCCACGGTGACTCCCAGGTATTTTGGGTTAGTACAATACTGTAGATTCTCTCCTCTGAATGGTATGGTTGGTTTGTACCCAGCACTTCTATTCCGCAAGTGGAAGGTCGACACAATAGTTTTCTTGGGGTTTGGTCTAAGGTTGTTGTGATAAAAGTAACTGTCTAGAATCTTTAAGTCTGATGTAAGCGTTGACTCAGACTCATCGAAGCGTTGGGCAACCAATGTGATGTCATCTGCCTAGATGAATTTTCTGGATTTAGTTACAGGAAGGTCATGTGTGTACAGGTTGAATAGAAGAGGGGCCAATACAGAGCCCTGAGGGAGCCCGCCATTTATCTAATGTACTTTACTTCTGGAGTCTTCGGAAAAAATCTGGAAGTACCTATTACTCAGCATGTTACTGAGTAATGTGGAGAGTTTCAGACAAGGGATGATGCTGATAAATTTGAGAAGGAGCTTATCTTGCCACATGGTGTCATATGCAGCTGTCAGATCTAAGAAGACGCCCGTGCTTACCATTTTGTTCTCAAATTCATTTTCAATATGGGTAACTAGTGCTAAAATCTGTTCTTCACATCCTCGTCCAGGTCTAAATCCAGCTTGCTCGACTGGAATATGCTGGTTTATTGTCGCAAAAATCCTGTTATGTATCAGCCTTTCCATAAGCTTCATTGTAACACTGAGTAGTGCTATTGGCCGGTAACTCTCAACTTTTGTTGGGTCCTTAGATGTTTTCAATACAGCTACCGTCTTACTAATAAACGGTGTATAACTTTTATACAAGGTTTATACGCCGTTTATGTGAAATTCGTTACTAATAAACCATGTATAAGCCTCCTGTGTATACATCCGTTATAGTTATTCATTGGATTGCTTATACAGACCAGGACCCTTGTATAAGCGTTGTATAGCAGCGAGTAGAGGGGGGAAAAAAAAAAAATAATAAATAAAAATAACGAGTGAGCAGTTTATTTTCGTGGTATTTATTGTCTACAATAATATAATCGCGGTGAAATATTCGACTTATCCGTTTAACATTGAAAGAATGGACGATAACGTTGATGATCTTCACGATATTTTAAACATAGAAGACATACACCGTTCAGAGGTTATGGACGCTAGACATCTTCGTAAAGTAAAACACTTTAAAGAGACGGAATGGCAATGAATAACTATAAAATAAATTATGGTTGGGCGTATTTTTGTGTAATAATGTGTTACTGCTTAATAGACTTTTGATATTGCGAGTTTATTACACATTATCTGCCCCTACAAAGATCTTTCTCAAATTTGAGTACCTATAAAATGGGACATATTCCTCGAGATAAAAAATGGCATAACTTGAAAACCATACGTAATATGATTTCCATACTTTGTAGTTGAATACGCAGAAATATGATGTATAAATGCCTAATAGAAACTTTTTTTGATCAAACCTTTTGTTTAGCTACGAAACAGGTTTTCCTTTCTCCTGAAAAGTAAGGATTTTGGAATGTGTACCCTTTTCAACTCGCCGATTCAATTACAATTGCTTGTGTTTTCCGTACTATCCCAGTTAGGAGCTACTGATCTTTTCTTAAGCCTTTCCATTTATTTTTCTGGCGTTCATGACACAAGCAAGCTGAAGAAATGTTGATATCAGTATAAGCCAATTTCCAGCTGTCTCACTTAGTGTTGCCACTGCCTTTTCGATATGCCGTGCTACTGTGCGACTTTCCGGAAAGTTTTGCTCGTAGATAACCAGCAGAAGCGATCATAAAGGCGGTGAAGGTGTGAAATACGTCAGTGAACTGCAGGAAGAGATTCCTACGCCTTGGAACGAGTGTATAAGTGCTGTATAGTAATACAATGCATATACCTCGTTTATTAGTAAGAAAAAGGTAAAACGCTTATACAGGGTTTATTCACTGTTTAACTAAACAAGAGTTAAACAACTGTATAAGGACTTTTTATTAGTGAGACGGCTATTATTTTTGTTTTCTTGAAGACTGAAGGTAGGTTACCTGTCTCTAGTATGTTTGTGAAGAAGTTAGTAAGCCATTTAGCAGCAGCTGGTCCAAGATGAAGAAGGAACTCTGGATATATACCATCAGCACCTGCCGCTTTCCCAGGTTTTAGACTTTCTAAGGCCTGCTTAGTTTCTTGTAGTTGAAATGGGGCAGAGAATTCAGAGGATCGTTGAGCCTAACGTTTCTTTTCCTTCAGGAGGTGCTTTACGTGCCTTCTATGATGCTTTTCAACTGAGACCTTTGAGGTACAGATCATATGCTAGGCCATGTCGTCTAGACTGATGCTTATTTTCGGTCTAATTTTGCTATTTGGTGTGTCCAATTTCCTGATCAGGCTCCAAGCTTCTCTGTTGGAGTGAGTGAAGTCTAGGGACTCTACTGTTTCTTGCCCAATTCTCTTCCTATTTTCATCTCGGGATTGTAACAGTTCCGAAGCTGTATCTGGGTCACCATTGGCCTCAAATTCTTTGAAGAGCCTTTCACTCTCCTCGTTCCAGCCGGGGATGTATTGTTTACGATATCCTCCTGGGATACATCGTTTTGCTGCACTTTTAACCACACCGATGAATCTGTTGTAGTTACTATGGATAGGTCTTATCCATCGCAGGTTGGAGTCAATCTGTTTAGAAAATTCTTCCCAATTGGCTTTTTTAAAATTCCATCTCTTTTTCGGGCAGGAGTGAACGATGGGCACAAGCAATCCAGACTGGAGAATTATTGGTCTGTTCTGACTGTGAAGAAATTTGTTGAGCACTGTGCGTTGTATGTTGTTGAGTGGGTGTTGTGACTGCGTTACAAAACAGAGATCCGGGGTGTATTCTTTGTTCCATCGTGCAAAAGAGAAGGAAGCCTTATCCTTGGCATCATAGATAAGCTTAAGGTTTTCAGTTTCCATCCAGTCAGTGAGCTTTTCCCCATTACTGTCATTCTCTTTGTATCCCCATAGTGTGTGATGGCTGTTGAAGTCGCCTGCAATTATACTTGGATTTTGCAGAGATGGAATTGGTGGAGACGGCCAGGGAGTTCCAGGAGGTTTATATACGTTAACTACTGTCAAATCACAAACTTTGATTGAGGTAGTAAATATTTCATTATCTGAGAAGGATGGCAAGACTTGATAGTGGGTAATATCACTCCTCACATAGGTGGCAATCCCATACTTTGCGTGATTAACTGCAGACACTGATTTAAATCCTGGAATTCTCCCTCTGGATTGCAGCTGGAGATAATTTTCCGTGTGGGTTTCTTGAAGCAGGATGATATGAGTCTGGTGTTCTTTGAGAATCTTTGCTAGGTGTTCACACTTTGCTCTGCTTATGCCCTCAATGTTAAGCTGGCATATTTTCATTGAAGGGCCAATGTTACGAACTTGAGGGCCCTGATAAGAGCCTCTAGGTATGATTCTTCTCCATTTTCCTTGACCGGGAGGTTGTATACGACAGTTCGGTCTCATCTTATTCTGATGTTGCTCACTTAGCACCACCCAGGGGACATGTGTAGGGTAATTTAAGGTTAAACCTACGGACATGAGCAACAGTGGTCCCCCGGTAGCAGCAGTAATATGCCATGACTATCTTCAAAGTTATTATTTTTTCAGAGCAGCTTCTCCAACGTCTGAAGCCTCCCTGGTATACACCTAACTCTTGATCAAGATGTTCTTTAATCCACGTATATAGTATCTTAGAGAAAATATTATACGTGCTGTCAAGGATAGAAATACCTCTATAGTTGTCTGGATTACTTCTTTCACCTTTCTTATGAATTGGATTAACTATAGCTGTTGTCCATTGTTCTGGTAATTCTTCTGATATACAAATATTCTGTAATATCATATGGAGGGACGTCTGAGTTGTACTGCTGGCATATTTCCACATCTCTGCAAGACGATAATTCAAATGAAAGCTGTGATCAGGTTTACTCGGGTTTACTGTATGGTAGGCCTACTGCTCAACACACAGAGACAAATGACCGACTATTAAATAATTTTGTATCAATATTGCATAATATAATACCCTTATCCAGGGGTCGAAAAATACCGGACGCCCAGTCGCCATGGCGCCTGAATTTTTTATCTGAATTATGAAAATTCGGTTTTGAAACTTTATTTTCCGAAATCTGGAGTTCCCTTACATGTATGTCCCGACCACTTTGTAAAGTAACAAGTCGTAACTTATAGTATCTCTCATGTTTACTGTAGCTCATATATTCTAATATCTGAAATAAATATTTTCACTGCTTTTGGCTGTCTTGAAATTCTGTAATTAGCGCTTCGTACTTTGGAACTTGACGTTTCAGTTCTGCACCAGAGCTGCCTCGTGATCATGAGAGACATCGTTGTAACCCGTCAAACAAGTACCCTTTCATGTGGACATATGAAGAAATGCAGAGAACTACTACGTTAAATAATTCCGCGTATACCAGGGGGGTTCACCTCAACGCCGCGCATTCAAAATTTGCGCCTAAAGGAACTCTCTATCGAACTAAAGTGGAAACTACTACAACAGAAACTTAGAACTTTTATCAGAAGATATCACCACCGAAATATTATGTAATGATGTTACTGTGCAGTTTCCTAACCAGAGTGAATTTCTCCTTGTTTTGTTTGCCATTCATCAAGAAGTTTGAACATTTTTCTACAGATGACTCCACAAAAATTTTTATGATCATGCCCTCTGGTGCAAAGTGAAAGAACTTATAATTTAAAGAAATTTTGTATTTCTAGGTTTTTGTAACTGATCGATGTTCATTAATTTTTGGGTTGGCAATATTTCCTTTTTCTTTCCGCCAGTTTTGAATCTACCCAAACACTAATTTCTGTAATTAATTTTCAACCTATCACAGGCTTCTTGTTCGATTTTCAGTGTTACTTTTGAACTTAAACAATTAAATTGAGAGGGTGTGGCTGGGTTAGTCTTGAATGATCTCGAACCTTCCCTGAGGGTTTATAAACTCCGGCTTTTCACGTTTCTTGGCCAATTGATCGTCGTCTATCTGAGAGTGTGTGTTAAGCAGGAGGCGGGCGGCCTCTTTCGTCGGCAACTGAACATCTACAAGGTAATGGCCACATAAACTACATCTTTCTTGTTGTAGCTACCTCCGCAGATTATTCCAAGGGGAAGGTCCGAATCTTTAACCATGTAATCTAAGTTTCTAAAATGTAACTTTTTTCCGGCTAATGTAAAAATTTCATAAAATCTTTAACTGTAAATCGGGGATAAAGAGTGATGTACTCTCTCGAGCTCCCCTTCATCTTGGTTTGAGGTGACTACATTTTGTAACTGTTTTTCCTTCTGTAATGTGTTAAAGTAATTTCTATGCGAGTCACCTCAGTAGTTTGGTAATAGCCCCTGTTTCATTGGCCTAGAGCCCTGTAGGCTTTTTATTATCTTGGAGCGCTGTGTATGCCTCCTTTCCTTTTGTGTTTGGGCCAGTTATTTAACCTGTTCTGCTGGGTATTAAATACGCTTGTATAAATCATTTTCAAATTGTAGTTTGTGCCTTGAGAGGCCAGTGACTGTAAGTTGACGTTGCCTTGAGTAGGCCTGGAAACCTGAGAGCCTGTTAGCTATTTTTCGAGTTTTGTAATGGTAGAGTGTGCCTCTGGGAGGCTAGATATTGTCACTTAGGGAGCAAGTGCTTTTGAATTAGGGGATTTCTGCCCCTCACTAAATAATACCTCCTCCTTTGTAAAATTGTAAGTCTAGGGCAGGGCCTCTCAGAGTGCATGCGCCTGGTGCATGCACTGTGCACGGTGCAAAAGACGACTTCGCTTGGTTGACCAGAGTGCAGACCCCCCACTCCTCTCTCCCTACACCTGTCTCCCCGTTCGGCCTGTCTCCGCGTTCCTCACCTTCACTGCTGTTTCTCCCCCACTGCGAAATGTTTACGTGTGGTGAGCGGAGACGCACAGTTGTATGGGACAAGGTTACCAGTGTTATTAAAAAAATTAAAAAATGAATTAGAAATACACATACATGTTTGAGAGGAATGTAAACATAATTTTTAAAAATGCAGAACCCGTAACCAAAATGAAAATGCTACAGTACTGGAACAAAACTCATTTGTGGATATAGAATGCTCTTCTTCAAGCTGTTTCAACTTCCTTAATTCTTTCTCTCTGACGTCTCCTATGATTTCACAATAATTTTCCGAATGTAGTCTGTTGTAGTGTCTTTCAATAGATGATTTTCTTACGCAAGTAATTATCGTCCCACAGATTAAGCATTTGGCGTTATCGTCACGACAAACAAACAAAAACAAAAAATACGAAAGTTCCCAGTTCGATTGAAATGGACTTTCGGAAGTCTTTGCTTTCTTCGAAACAGGTTGCTCCATTATTATGTTGTTGTCGTGCGCTTGTCTATTTCACTGATAAACACGTCGTCTACCACCAAACGCTTCGTCGCTCTCAGCACACTACACAATCCGAGTCAAGCCGAGTTGAGGCGAAGCGTACCGATGCACAGTGCACAGAGCCTATGCACCTCGCTCTGCACGCGTGAGAGTTTGGGCGTTTGAGAGGCCCTGGTCTAGGGGCTTGAAACCCAGAATTAATTTTCCTAGTCTTGTTTCAAGATAGCTTCTGTACCTGATATGTTTTTTATGTTCACCAAGTGAAAATTGTTAAGTTGTTGTTTTCTGAAAAAATATAACCTTCAGTTCAAGTTTTAAATTAATTTTGATATTGTAGACAGACCCATTCACCCCAGCACCTTCTTTAACCTCTTTCTGCTCCACGGGTATCCCCGGAACACCGCGAACACCACATTACCACCTTCGTTCCTGTGACTAGCCGACTTCCATCTAGCAATTGACACTCAGGAGCCGTCATCGGCTATATTCATTGTTACTCGGCTCATAGACCCGAACGCATCGCGTCATCTCAAGTTCCGCTCACCTTTGATTCTTCGAGAATCTGGGAATGAAATGATTAACTAAGTTACTGTATTATTGAATTATAAAAGAATCATGAATAACTTCATGTGCCCAGTATGTTCTACTGGCACATCCTTTAATTATAGACAGACTAGACTTTCTTTCCTTCTTGTAGTGTATGCTTTCCCGAAGATCCCGTGCAAAAATATGCTTTCTCTCAATCTGTAGCTTGCGGTAATCAGATGAAGTTTGTTAAAACGACAACTTTATTTCATTTTTGAGAATTCTTAAGTGAAATTATTAATGAAGCTAGTATATTATTTAATTCTAAAGTAGTTGTGAATAACTTGGTATGCTCAACATGTGTTCTACATGATTTAGTTATAGAAAATTGAATCGTCAAAAGATAAAACATTCAAGTGAAGCAGTGATATTTACATGTAACTTCTGCATCTACAATATTATAATGGGCTTCCATCATAACGATATGATAATGTGAATATTTGTAAGTAGATGTATGCCTTTTATAATATTAGCCACTTATTTTCTGTTTAAGATGTTAGAAATGATGCATGTGTACGAAGTAGCATTAGAACTGATGATAAATTGGGCACGCAGTAGCATTGTGAGCGTCAGCCTATAATTATGTTCACAATACTCCGTAATACTCTGAGCTCGAGGAAAGTGAAAAATTTTAGTTTCGAAAAGGTCAAGCAGAAGGAGGGTGTGTGTAAATATCCTGCCACGATTTCAGCCGATGACGGATCCTGAATGTCAGGCGCTACAACAAAAGTGACAAGAATAGCCTACCTAGCTGTTCATAAACTATTGCCAAGAAAGCAGTGCTGATAAATTCCCATGGAGTTCATTCTTTGCATTTAAAACATACGGAATGACAGTTTATCGATTCTTGTATTTTCACTGAACATTATTTGAACTTTTAATTTAATTACAGCATATTTGTATTGAATAGTTGTTTTCATTCCCTGTGGTGGTGGAAAATTGGCAGCGTTGCATCAGACATCGAAGCCCGCGAACTTGGAAGCCAATTAACGCTGGTGATTTACTGTAGTATATTATGTGTTTTACGTTTCTGTGTTATACCTCAGAAAATTGGCAAATTGAAACGAACAAAGCCACACAAATTGGCTGATGCAAGTAAAAAACAGTGTACTCTTTCAGATTTCTTCGTAAAATCCCTGCTGTGGCTGATGAGATAGCAGTCAAGATGACGTCACTTGGAATGACGACACGCTGTAACACAAAGTGATACAGAAGCAAGTGAATGTGAGAAAACCCTCGATGGAAGTGCCAATTGTAGTGTTCAGGACGATAATAACCAGTGTGAAATTTATGGTGTTCAAGAAAATGATAAGTCAAACATTAAAAATACGTCGAAATTTAAATTGTCAGGCAAAAGGAAATTTCAGCAATCGTGGCTTGAATTACTGCCGTGGCTGTGCTATGAACAAGGAATTGCGAAGTGTGAATTGTGCAGTAAATTTCCTAGTATTGCCGACCAAAATTCTAAAGTTGTATCCAGATTTCAGGACCATTTAAACTGGGAAATTACCGGGCGAGTTGGCCGTGCGTGTAGAGGCGCGCGGCTGTGAGCTTGCATCCGGGAGATAGTAGGTTCGAATCCCGCTATCGGCAGCCCTGAAAATGGTTTTCCGTGGTTTCCCATTTTCACACCAGGCAAATGCTGGGGCTGTACCTTAATTAAGGCCACGGCCGCTTCCTTTCAACTCCTAGGCCTTTCCTATCCCATCGTCGCCATAAGACCTATCTGTGTCGGTGCGACGTAAAGCTACTTGCAAAAAAAAAAAAAAAAAAAAAAACTGGGAAATTTAAAAAAACACGAAAAATCCTATCCTCACTCAAAGTGTCAGGAGACTGAAAGTTTCAAGAAAAATTCCGAATGTGCACTTTTAGCTAAGCTAGTAAAGAAAATGGATGCTAATATGTTACAACATATGACAGCATTGTTCATGGCATCTTATCATACTGCAAAAGATAACGGACCCTACACTGATTTTGAAGGTTGGTTTGCATTGTTGAGCAAGTTGAATGTTACTGATTCAAAGAAGTATGTAAATGATAAACAATGCAGAGAATTTATTTCATACATTGCCTAAGAGCTTTGTGAAGATTTGGTATGTGAAATTAAGGAAAGTTCATGTCAGTATCTTACTCGATGGATCAACAGATAAATCTGATGATGAGGAGCTCATACTTTATGTTCATTTTTTTTTAAAGAAAATAAGGTGAAGGAGACATTTCTTTCCATTGTGTCATTGGAAAAAGTGTCCGACTCGTTGGCCGAACGGTCAGCATACTGGCCTTCGGTTCAGAAGGTCCCGGGTTCGATTCCCGGCCGGGTCGGGGATTTTAACCTTAATTGGTTAATTCCAATGGCACGGGGGCTGGGTGTGTGTGTGTTGTCTTCATCATCATTTCATCCTCATCACGACGCGCAGATTGCCTACGGGTGTCAAATAGATAGACCTGCACCTGGCGAGCCAAACCCGTCCTGGGATATCCCGGCACTAAAAGCCATACGACATTTTCTTTTTTCTTCTTTTTTTTCTTTTTTTCCATTGGAAAAAAACAAGTGATGGCTATATGGAAGCTCTAGAAACAGAATTGCTTCAGTTAAGGCTTGGAGAACTTTCACAGGTACAAAACTAATAGGTATAGGGACTGATGGAGCAAAATGTATGATTGGTGTTCGTAATGGTTTGGTAACAAAAATATCTGAAAAACTTGAGAACATGGTTAACGTTCATCGTGTTGCACATCAACTCCAACTCACCGTTCTTCACAAACCGAAAAATGTGGATGAAATTGATGAAATTGATTCTACACTCAGGAAACAGTATAAGTTTTATTGATATTCACCAAAACGACTTTGCGAACTGAAGAAAATTTCGGAGTTACTGGAATGTGAAATATCTAAATTGCAGTACTTACACCAAGTTAGATGGGTAGCAAGCAAATTAAATGCTTTGCATGCAGTTGTCAAAGACTGGGAATGCCTAGTGGTGCATTTAAAGAATATTTCTGAAAGGAAAGGTGAAGAAGGAATCACAGCTAAAGGTCTTCTAAAGAAGATCAAGGACTTCAAATTTGTCATCACAATTCACTTCTTGTATGATTATCTGAGTATATTCAAAAGACTTTCACTTGTATTTCAGAGGCATGATCTGATTTTAAGTCAGATAAGAGTGCATGTAAATAACGCAATTAATTCATTGCAGCAACTTCAGAACACCAAGGGCCCAATGGAAGAAAAATTTGTTTCTGCTACAACCTTTCAGGAGTTTTCAGTGGAATACAGTTATCAGGTGTGTCGGATAAGAATTTTACGAGCGACAAGGAACATATTTTGTGATGGGGTTAACTTTCTGAAAGACACATTTCTTAAAAATGAAGATATTCAAAGTGCCATTGGTGTTTTTGACACATATTCTTGGCCATCAGGAAAGCAACTGGAAAATTATGGCAACAATGAAATAAGCTTCTTGCCACTCATTTTTCAAAATATCTTCAAATTGAGGAGAACAACGTAGAAGACATACTGAGCAAGTGGTACGAGTTCAAAGTAGTCGGGAAAGATCTTCCACTGAGTGATCTACTTGAAAAATCGCGGACTATGAAAGGACGATTTCCAATTTTAGGAAAGCTCCTCAGTATAGTGGCAACAATTCCTGTATCGACCTTATCATGTGAGCGAGGGTTCAGCTCAATGAATATTATTAAACACAAACTGAGAAACAAACTTGCTGTGAAGAACTTAAGTGATCTCATGATGATATCTTTGAATGGACCATCTATAAAGGACTTTGATGCAACAAAATGTATTGATTGTTGGTATTTTGGTGGGAAATCAAACAGGCACATGTAGTATAATTTCAAAAGACGCTGACCTTGAAGGCGACTGGTGACTATTTGGGTTAGTATTTCTTAAAATATAAATTGTTCCTCTTCCATTCTTATATGAATTGATAGACTAGTCTACTTAGGGACAAATTTCAAAAAAATTACATAGCTTTATCATAGTCTAAGCTGTGGTTTTTATAATGTTTATTTGCAAAAAATGTGCTGGCTCCTGATAAAAAGGGGCTGGCTACTGAATTATTTCTACTTTTTTCTACAACAGCCCTTATCCCTTTTCTCTACAGGATCGAGTATGAAGCGAGACGAATCTTCGTAGCGAGTTTTTACGACCATATGCCATTCCTGACGTCAACCCCATCAGAGGAATTAATGAGATGTATTGAATGACATAACATAAGAGTAATTAAAAATGACTATATTTACTTGATACATTGGCCTAGGCCTAAAAGTCGTGTTCTCCATTTATTGTCTTTTTACATTTAGAAATACTGCCTTCCATCAAAAATAGCCAGTATAACTCAAATACATTCATAAGTTTGTTTTTATTAAAGAATAGTGTAGAATGTTTACATGTACAATTTATAGCTTGGAAGTCATGTGTTCACTGCACAAAATTTGGAGTTATCGCATACTGGACCTCCCTTTACTTTTTTTTGGCTGTAAAAGTGGGGGGAAAAGGGGTCTAATACGCGAGTAAATACGGTAGTTGACAATAAGCACCCTAGGTAAGAAATAAACAGTTAAAGAAAATGCTACTCTACATATCAAAATGTATGCAGCATTTCATCTTCAAAGAATCTTTAAAATGAAAGAAGCCATGAGAGTAACAGTTGCAGAGGTACTGTCATATAAAGAAAGTGTTATAAACAAAAGTGCCTGCATTCTATCAAAAGAGGAACTTTTATACCCACATTTGTAAACTTTATCATGTACTAAGTTCAATTACTGCTGTGGAAAATACAGTTCTCTTAAACTGTTCTCTGTTTTACTTACTCCATGCTATATACAGTGTCAGGCAACTGCTGTTCCTTCAACTGGAACTTCTTCTTCTTGACTGGTGCAATAAGAGGTGTGTCTAAAGGCTGATTGTCTTCCTCCTGCACGATGGTCTCCACATCAGGACCAAACACTTCTAGAGCTGCTGGGTAGTACCGTTTATCCTCATGTAGGACCACGGCCATTGGAGCAGTGTCCATGTCCTCCACGCCTTCTGCATCCATGTCCTCCTGCAGGGAAATTAATCATTTAAAGATAACTGCAGCTTCCATCACAACCAAAACTTACAATCCAACAAAAGACATTATTATACAGTAAATAAAGTCCATTGTTTACTCTCTAAAGCTGTGGCAGCCACTAATTCTAGTTATGTTAGCATTAACACTCAACTTGGATGAAACACACATGTACTCCAATTTCACCTGCGTAACACATGGGAAGACAGGTAGTTTATGTTTTGTAATACAGTATTTCACTTATTAAGCACGATACTCTGCCCAGCATCAATTTAGTTCAGCATATTGGAGATTATACCCTGTGGTGATTCAATAAACATTTTAGCACGCCCTTCCTTCCAAAAGGGAGATTTAGTACCAAAGAACACACAGAACTCTGTTACAAAAAGTATTCGAAATGATGTTAAACAGACCGAGTATTAAACATGTGACCCATCGCATGGACAGGGACCCAAATTCGGCAATGGGAATTTTACAGCAGAGCTGAACAAAGTGTCTGGGGTGTAAAACATTGCATTTCTATGTTTTGAATTATCTTGTTACCCAAGGGTCTTTGTAACAAACTAAGTTACAAAACTCTTTGCCACTAGATGTTGTGAAAAGTACTATTTTTTTAAATGAGTGTCACCAGCTGAAAATGGGATTTAAAGGTCACTTACAGGATTTTATCATTACCACCTCTAGGTCCAACTTCAGATTACATTATACTTGTGTTTTATGTGACAATCATAGAGAAGGAAGATCTTATTTTGAAAATTGTGAAAGATCACACATCTATAAACGGTCTAAATGACGAATAACAGACATTTTATTAAGATTATTTCACATCACGTAACAGCGACAATGAATCAGATAATGGTATGGATGATGATGAAATTAGTGAAGAAACATTACTAGACGCAGGACTGGTTTTTGCCATTCAGGCACGTCATGTGACATAACCTATCTACAGATTTTTAATTTCACAGAAGGTGTTTTCATAGACTTTTATCGTGTAATATAACCTATTTATAGTGTTAAACATGATAATGTAGCTTTTGGACTTTCGCCATGTCAAGAAAACAAGGTAAAATTATTTACGTTTCGCAGAGAACTTTGCTCCAAGTCCTCAGAAGAA
This sequence comes from Anabrus simplex, assembly GCF_040414725.1. NCBI lineage: Eukaryota > Metazoa > Arthropoda > Insecta > Orthoptera > Tettigoniidae > Anabrus > Anabrus simplex. The sequence goes on from NC_090269.1 coordinate 182,220,435, forward strand.
AATCATGCCATTTTATCATGAAGTAACTGAAGATTTGTTGTGCCCCCAACCCGAAGGAATTTTAACAGAATTCTTCATTTGATACAGCGGATAATATGACAGTTGCTAGACTTCAGAAATGTAACAAGAGGAACAGACGATGCAGGATTCTTCAGAAGGAGGAGAATTAAGAGGACAGCGCAGAGGAAGATCTCTTACTCCCAAATCTTAGTGCTCCAGTCAAGCGTACCAGATATCATATAATTTAAGACCGTATTTGTGCCAAGTAAAAGTGCTTAGCTATTGCGGATGTTCATTCAAATAAGCAATCTTTATAACATTTTAAATGAAAAATAAATAAAAATTTGACACTTCATTTAATATATACAGTATTATAATGACAATGTCATTTTATGTTCTGATCATGTTTAGCCTAAAAAAATAATTACTAATCAAACAAGACTGGTGAAGTAATACCATGTAGATAAGCAAGAGTTTTCTTATTTTTACATGCCTTTCTTTAATTTATTTTAACTTTCTAGTCAACATAGGACTACTTAGTCGGGTTTATGGAGGTTTATCTTTTTCTTTTGTCAGCCCAATATTGTTTCATACTTTCTGAACGTAATTTTCTTTCTGCTTCTGGAATCACTCTTCCTATTCTCTGCTTGTTGATTTTTGTCTATAGTCCAGTGCGTTTATCTTTCGATATGTTTAAATCTTCTATTGTAATATGCAATTCTCTCATGTCTTCTTTAAGTTCTGTGTTAAATCGAATATTATTCTTACTCTTCCATAATTTTTCTATTATTTTTCAACTGATTCTATTTTCTGGAGACCATATTAGATGACCTAAGAATGATATTCGTTTCTTTTTCACTGTGCTAGTCACAGGTTCTATTTCTTTATAAATTGTCTCATTGGAAGCTAGTCTCCAGACTCAGTTTACTTGAAAATTTTTATTTAAACAGGTACTCACAATTCTCCTTTCTAACTCGGGTACTCTATCTATTGCAACTGTGTTTGTTGTTTCGAATAATGTTTCACCTGCATATGTAATTTGTGGCTGGGTAACTGTTTTGTAGTGTTTCAACTTGGTTGCTACTGAGAGACACTTTTTATTATATGTATTCTTGGTAACATACTGTGCTGTAACCATTTTGCCATGCTGGTTTCCTGTTCAGGTGATATGTGATTATTTCATCCAAATTTTAAATTTTTCTACAAGTTTTATTTCTTGGTTTCCCAGTTTAATGTTGTTTGTAAGTGGAAGTTGAGTCAGCATAATTTATGTTTTTGCAAATGAAATTTTCAAACCAATATTTTGAGCTATTTCCTGTAAAGATTTTATTTGTTGCTTTTCTTCTGAATATCATTGGCCAGAAGAGCTAGATCTTCAGCAAATCTTAAACAGTTCAAATGTATGTTGTCTTTCTGGGTTCCAATTTTTATATTTTTTGAGTTATTCGTGTACCATTCCCTCATAACGTACTCTAGGCCACAGTTAAAAAGAAGAGGTGAAAATCCGCCACCCTGTCTTAAACCAGTGTTACCAAGAATGGTTCAGAGAGTACTCCTCTGAACTTAATTTTATAAATTGTATTAGAGTAAGTTCAATCTCTATTAATGGAAGTAATGAAATCAACCCTGAAATTAATAACAGGCTAAGTAAAGGTACAACATTTTATCATCAAGTAAGAGAGCTTTTACGGGATGACAAAGTACCCAAGAGAACAAAATTAACATTATATAAACAGTATTTCATACCAATTGTAAAATACGGACTAGAAATGCTGGTAACTAATAAGAGAGAAGATAGCAAGATCCAAACAGTAGAAATGAAACTTTAAGAACACTAGTTAAAAAGACAAGGAAAGGTAGAATTCAAAATATCAAAATCGGAGAAGAGCTATATATAGAACCGTCAATATAAAAGATACAGAAAGCAAGACTGAGATGGTTCGGACATGTAAAAAGAATGGGAAAGGAACGGGTAGCAAGAAGGGAATTGGAAAGAGAAGTTAAGGGAAAGAGACCAGTTGGAAGACCGAGAAGAATGTGGATGGATCAGATTTGGAAGGACATTAGAGAAGCAGGATTGGATGTGGCGGAAGTAATGGAGCAGGAAAGGAAGGACGGGAAGGAGTGGAGGAGGCTAGTTAACCATAATCGGGCAACTGAAGTAGGACATTGATGATGACAGAGTAAGTCAATCAATTTTATTAGCTTTGGGTGAAGTCCAAATTGTCTAAACATTTTAAATAATGATGGTCTGTGGATAGAGTCATAAGCTTTCTTGAAATCTATAAACGTTATTGAAAGGGGATTGTTCCGTTTTCTGTAATATGCCATGACTAGCTTCAAAGTTATTATTTGTTCAAAGCAGCTTCTCCAAGGTCTGAAGCCTCCCTGATGTTCACCTAACTCTTGATCAAGTTGCTCTTTAATCCAAGTATATAGGATCTTGGAGAAAATCTTATACGTTGCAGTCAAGGATGTAAATACCTCTATAGTTGTCTGGATTACTTCTTTCACCTTTCTTATGAATTGGATTAACTATAGCTGTTGTCCATTGTTCTGGGGATTTTTCTGATAACCAAATCTTCTGTAATATCATATGGAGGGATGTCTGAGTTGCACTGCTGGCATATTTCCACATCCCTACAAAAACTTGGTCTTCTCCACACCCTTTGTAGTTCTTCATTTGTTTAAGCACTGTTCCAACTTCTTTTGCTGTAGGTGGGTTTATATTTTTTGGTTTAGATTTTATCGGGGTATGTGTATCAATTAATAGGAGCTTTTCAGGTTCATCACTGTTCAAAAGCTTGTTAAATGCTTCCGCCATGATTTCTGCATTCTCGTTATTGTTATGCATTATTTTTCCATATTTTTCTCAACAATAATGTGGGGGAGGGTTATATTTTTTCAATTGTTTACCAAAGGCTTGTAATAATCTCGAGACTTAGTAATAATGAAACCTACTTTCTTAAACACTTGACAATTGTGTAAAATAAGTAATAAAATAAATAAAAACTTCAAATTGTGTTTTTCTCAAACTATAGTTTTCTTAATATCATCCATTAAAATCTTCTGAAGTATTGCACCTAGAAGCATTTTTAAAAAATGCTCAATATCTTATGCTAATTTTACAACCACAAAAACTCAAAGTGAAAAATCCTACTTTAGGTCCGTTCCCATTCAATGGGTCACATATGCATATTAAGCAAACATAATTGTTTTTGACCAATATGCTCACTTCTGATCAGGTATAATTCCCTTCTGCCATCACAATCCCAAATTGCAACTTCATCTATTCACAAGGCTTTTCCACTTGACCCATTTCAACTAAATTCTACTGTGGGTTTGGCTTCTCTACCCTAAAGAATGCAAGTTAAAACCTGGCAGAGGATGCTGAATTACTGATGGACAAGAAATAATTCCATTCCACACTCTTCTTAAAATGTCAGCACATAGATCTTTGGTGATCAATTCGGTGCTGACCTAACAAAATTAATTAAGACTTGACCTCCCAGCAAAAGTGAAGCGAAAGAAAAGACACAGGAAGGCAGTGAGCACATTACCAAATCTGAGAATTGGCATATTGGACAGCAAGCATTACTAAATTTCAATTTCAGGCTCGTCACATTCGTGGCACAGAAAATGTGGTGGTGGATGACCTCAGAAAGATGTTCTACCCGGATAGTTCTGATCATCGATCAGATTCTTCTAATTCTTCTCCTAGCCAAGTTTTGGTCTTTGCAAATGCTGCCCTAACTAACTCCCCTTTTCTTTCTACAGACATATCTAAGCATCAGTAAAATGATCCTGAACTGAAAGGAATTATCAATAGATTTAAATCTGGTGAATTGGTCAAACCCTATATTCTTAACAACTGTGTTCTGTGTTGTCCTGCTTGAAGAAGGTAAGACCCCAAAATTGATGTTGCAACTAACCTAGTTCCTGCTTTTTCAAATATTTTCATGAATCTCCTGTTGCTCATCTAGGTATTTTCGAAACAAGAGAGAAAATTCGGAAGCACTTCATTTGGAAATCAATGGACAGCAAAATCTGTACCCTTGTTAACTATTGTAAAACTTGTAACATCAGTGAACCTGCTCCTAATACACGCCTAGGTCTGTTGTCATTTGAGCAAGCTTTTTATCCTATGGAGATATTATTATTAGACTACATTGGGCCTTATCCAAGGTCAAGTGCCGAACATCGTTTCACACTTGTTTGTGTTGATGACTCATGGCGTTTTACGTGGCTGTTCTCAACTCTTATGGCTAATGCTAATACTAACATCTCATCTTAAAATGTCAGCACATAGATCTTTGGTGATCAATTCGGTGTTTACCTAACAAAATTAATTAAGACTTGACCTCCCAGCAAAAGTGAGGTGAAACTGATCTTCGCTTCTCTTGGACCTATTTCTAGTAAGTGATAATGGCAAAGCTTTTACTTCTGTCTAGTTTTGTCATTTCTGTTTTGACTTGTCAATTTCTCATGTAACTACCACACCATATTATCCAAAGTCTAATTACGCCGAGAGGGTAACCGAAACCTTAGATCTGCTCTTATTGCTCATCACTCTGCTGATCATTCTAGGTGGGATTCATCGCTCAATTGGTTGTCTTATGCCTTTAATACAGCTGTTCATAAGAGTCATAAGCAAACGCCTGCATCATTAATTGCAAGTAATCAACTTCATGATCCGTATTGATGTGTAGCGTAATTTAACAAATTGACAGTAAATATTGTTCCACCTTTTCAATACAATACGTTGTGCACCTTAAGTAAGTTCATAAATTAGCAGTAGTACATGTTTCATTTTATTATAAACATCATCAGCTACAGATATCTTTGTTTAGGTAAAAATATTAAATGTGCAAAGACAGTCTTCTCAAGATGATCTTAAAAATACTTAACTACTTAAAAATATTGGAAAATATTAGCTAAGGGGGAGGAGGTTAAAGATGCAGACTAAAAACAACTACAAACAAAAAACTTATGTAAACTGTGACAGTTTGTCATAATGTTCATCTAAAAAGTCTTTGTATACACTTATACACCGCGATCAATAAAATACGAGGGTAAAATGAGTCTTCTTATTACAATGCGTTCTTGAAAAACTCATTAGCAGATCTCAAAATTGAAGAGACTCATAGTATTTCTTTGTAGAAAAACAAAGACTCGTGAAAGCTGTAAGTGTGGAACCTCCCTTAATTGAATGGTCAATATGAAGTTGATATTTTGCAATTGTGACCTGTATTCATGAGAAGGGAAAAGAGACCACATGTTGGTTAAATGAGAGTTCATCCAAAACAAGAGTATAAAAAATGAAAAATAATCCTTAACATGTAACTAATTGAGAAAATAATGTACGTACTGAAACTAACACTTCATATGTGAGCTTGGCTTAATATATAGAAACGTAAAATATATAATATCTTACCAGTTACAGTAGATATATTAGGACCGAGCTCGATAGCTGCAGTCGCTTAAGTGCGGTCAGTATCCAGTAATCGGAAGATCGTGGGTTCGAGCCCCACTGTCGGCAGCCCTGAAGATGGTTTTCCGTGGTTTCCCATTTTCACACCAGGCAAATGCCGGGGCTGTACCTTAATTAAGGCCACGGCCGCTTCCTTCAAATTCCTAGGCCTTTCCTATCCCATCGTCGCCGTAAGACCTATCTGTGTCGGTGCGACGTAAAGCAAATAACAAAAAGATATATTAGGATCATCCCACTGCTGCATGGTACATAAAAATTTCAAAATCTTCTCGAGACAAATAGCGGAGCACCTTTTCAGTCCTTTTCTTACCATTATTTACCAGCAGTGGATGCACAAATATTTCTATTACTATTTCATGACCAGATTTCAAGATACATTTTATAGCACATAAATGCAGTGCGTGCGTCAGTCATATCATGATATCCACCACCCAATCTCACTCACTAAATAGAGCTTCTATTGCGTCTCCAGAAAATTATCTAGTGAAAACATAAAGAACCCATTTTGTAATGGATAAGACACACATTACACTATAGATTTCACAGTTAGTAAGACAGCATCTGCGCTGTCATCAGTCAGACACTTCACTTCTCCATGTTTTGATTCCAACTGAATGAAATCATCATTCAACCATTGTAGTAATTTATCTGCAGGTGAATAGAAATGCTTGCAATCTGGACTGTTTTGCCGAATGTGCAGAGTTCTGACAATGACGTCATGGAATGTGAAAAATTTGTAAATTGATTCCATGAAGTGCACCGTTGATTCCTTGTCTGAAAAGTCTAAACTTGTATTTATAAACGGGCATGGTTTTCTTTCATGAAGCGAATAGCTGCAGTAATCGCTGGGGAAATATTTGTACAGCAGAACATTCAACTTTTCCAAATTCCTCTGTTCGGTCTTTTATTTTTTTAATTTTATTTTTAATAGGCCCAACCAAACAGGCTTGAATGTCAAGTCTGTCTGGAGGCGATAAACTTCTTTCACATATATGGAGGTGATGATGCCATTGCTGTCATTTCCCTGTCTAGGAACTGGAATCATACATGTTTTATCAAATGGTAATTGTCAAAATTGAAAATAAGTTTACGACTGGGATCACTTGGATGAGTCTCACAGGTTCTCACTTTTCCCTCTACGAAGCATCTGATTCGTAGATTGCATTATCATCTCCCTCTCTTCTTTCTTCTTGACAAGACCAGTAGACGTGGCGATGATGTAGTCTGCAAGCCTAGCCTTGCACGCAGGTCGCTGTTTACTGCCTTGGCTCACGAGTTTAACCCAATGACTCATGTAATTTTCCCCCGCTATAAGAATAACCTTTTCCGTATACACAAGTATGAGATGAAATGACAACAACTATGTCCCAACATATTGACTTGACTATATTTACAGTACATAATGAATTCCTATCCTACCTAATATAATCATTTAAATAATAAATGATGTTATAACTATATAATTTTTCTGTACCGGGAGGTACACCTCAACACCACACATTTAAAAGAAGTGCGTTAAGGAACACTATCAAACAAAACTTGGAACTACTAATGCATAAAGTTGGGACATTGATCAGAAGATGTCACTGCTGAATAACTGAGTAATGTGTCATTTTAAAGTTCCTAAACTGACTGGATTTCTTTTTTTGGTTTTGATGTACATCAAAAAGTTTAACTTTTCTCCATAGATGTCTCTACTATAACTGAGGTCATGCACTCTGGTGCAGGGTGAAACAATTAATGATTTGAAGAAGTTTTGTGTTTATAGGTTTTCGCAACTAAATTGACTTTTATTTTGATACTTCAAGGTTTGCAAAACCTCCTTCTCATCCCACCAGTTTTGGAGTCTGGCCAATAACAAATTTTCTGTAATTATTTTTCAGCCAATCATAGGCTTCTTGTAGGTTTCGGTTTAGCCAATAAAAATGAGAGGGTGTGTCCGGATTTAGTTCAGAGCCTTCTCGAACCCTCCTCTCGGGTATAAAAGCTGCGGCTTTTTCAAGCTACCTTGTCCTATTGATCGTCGAATTTCTGAGAGTGTGTGTGTGTTAAGACAGGAGGCGGGGTGCCTCATTCTTCGGTGGGCAGAACATCAGCCTAGGTAATGACCACCAGTTTTATATCTCTGTAGCTATCTCCTCAAACTTACCCGAGGGAAAGTTTCTAATTTCTAACTATGTAACCATCCATTTCCTAAAAATGTAAACTACCTCTTGCTAATATAAAATTTCATAAAGACTTAAACTGTAAATTCGGGGATAGAGAGTGCGTTACCTTCTTGAGTTCCCCTTCAATTTGTCATGAGGTGACTACGATTTTGTAACTGTTCTTCTTCCTGTAAAGCATTAATTAACTTTTCTTTCTAGTCGCCTCAGTAGTGTGGGATTAGCCTCGGCATCATCAGGCCACAAGCCCACGTAGGATTTTAAAACTTGGTTTTCAAGGAGCGCTAGTGTACGCCTCCATACATTTTGAGTTTGGGCCAGTAATATTAACCTGTTCTTTTTTTTTTTTTGCTTTACGTCGCACCAACACAGTCTTATGGCGACAATGGGGATGGGAAAGGCCTAGGAATGGGAAGGAAGCAGACGTGGCCTTAATTAAGGTACAGACCCGGCATTTGCCTGGTGTGAAAAATGGGAAACCACGGAAAACCATATTCAGGGCTGCCGATAGTGGGATTCGAACCCACTATCTCACGGATGGGATGCCATCTTTGCCTATAAGCATTTTTAATGTGGATAATATCCTTGAGGAGCTCCGGCCTGGTGTCGTCTTGGGTGCCTTGGCGGTACTGAACCCGCGGCCGGACAACATTCGTAGTCATTACCCATCCAGGACCCGTTTCCAGAGCAATCCGCACATTTTGACGACAGTCCAGATTATTATTATTATTATTATTGTTCTGGACCCCACAGCAAGATGCAAGACCGCTACTTGGCGGTAAATTACATCTGCTGCCATTGTCGTTTCTGTCAATATGACTGTACCGGGCGGTACACCTCTGCACCGCAGTTTTAAATCTTGCACCAATAAATCCTGCTCTACAGGAGAAACTCTGAACTTTAAAAACTGGATCAACTCATAAGTTTCTCAGAAGATGTCACTACTGTAAATTTTGTGATTACGAAGTTGTCAATACTGTGTGGATTTCAACTTATTTTGTTTTCCATTGATCAAGAAGTGTGGACATTCTCTTATAGATGTCTCTACTAAAAAACTATGATCATGCACCCTGGCGCGAAGTGAAGGAACATTTTTGGAGAAATTTTGTATTCATAAGTTGTCTCTTTACTAAATCTTGTTCATTCATTTGTGGGTTGGCAATATTAATCTTTTCTTTCCGCCAGTTTTGAATGGAGCCAATCCAGAATTTCTGTAATTATTTTTTGACCAACCATGTCTTTCTTCTTCGATTTTGAGTGTACTGTCTACACTGACCAATAAAACTGAGTGGGTGTGGCTGTTTTATTCATGAAAGGTTTCGAATTTTTCCCGAGGGTACAAAAACTGCTGATTTTCTTGTCTCTTGGCCACTTCAGAAACATCTAACCTAGTGTATGGACATGTAGCAGGAGGCGGAAAGCACCTCTTTCATCAGGCAGCAGCTCTTCAGTAAGGTAATGGCCGTTTAACATCTTTATTTCTTGCTAGCTCAGCAGTTTAACCCTCGGGAAAGGTCCGAATCCCTTTACAATGTAAACTATTTTTTGAAATGTATTTTTTTGCCGTTTGATGTAAAAACTTCTTTAAATCTGTAACTGCAATTCGGGGATAGAGAGTGCTTTACCCTCTCGAGCTCCCCTTCATATTGGTTTGAGGTGACTACGTTTTGTATCTGGTTTTTTTCCCCTTCTGTAATGCCTTAAAATTTTTCTTATAAGAGTCACCTCCATAGTTTGGGAATAGCCCCCGTTTCATTGGCCTAGTGCCTCTTAGGTTTTAAGAAGTTTCATATAGGAGTGCAAGTACACGCCTGTAACTGTTCGATCCTAAGCTTCTCACTTGAGGAGACGAAAGTTATTACCTTGGGACACATCAATATCAAATAAACTGTATGTGGCTTGCCCGCAAATTGCCACGCAAATAGAAACAATTAACATTCCATGGTTTCCCATTTCTCTATGTGATGTATGGGCGCCAGCGTTACAGTTTTAAACAAAACTGTAAAGCAAAATTTATATTTACTAGCATAGAGACTTATACTTAAATCACAGGGGTAGGATTTTAAATAATTAATCATTAAGTATCGTTTGAGAAAGAAAATTAACACAATATAAAATACAAATGAATTTATTATACAAAAATAATGAGATGAATCGGAAAAGTTCCTTAAAGCGTGGAGGGATTTAGAATTTACGTTACTCAAATTACTATTGCTTGCTTTATCTAATTGAAGCTCACCAATTGCAGTTTCCGTTGAAGTCATCTGGTTTCCGTGGTTACTCGTTCTCTTCTTCTCGATGTACACGGTACAGACTTGTACCAAATTCCATGGACTTGAACTAAACATAGTTCTTCGTCCAGAAGATTTACTGAATATAACACAAGCCATAAGCTTGTTTCGTCTCACGCAGATCCGATAACATTACCTCAGCTGAGTACTGTGTTGAAGCGACAACACACTGTACAAAAATAACTATGTCTTGGAGAGACCACACACTGTCTCAAAATCAATAACGTCGTTCAAAGTAGATGTTCACAGTAGAAGTAGCGATGTGAGTGAGTATCCGTGACTCCGTGTTAGATAATATCACCGGGCTCTTCCCACTCTTGGTAACAGCTCAATCTCAGATCTCTATATAACGAAGCATCTGATTCGTAGATCGCATTATCATCTCCCTCTCTTCTTTCTTCTTGACAAGACCAGTAGGCGTGGCGATGATGTAGTCTGCAAGCCTAGCCTTGCACGCAGGTCGCTGTTTACTGCCTTGGCTCATGAGTTTAACCCAATGACTCATGTAATTTTCCCCCGCTATAAGAATAACCTTTTCCGTATACACAAGTATGAGATGAAATGACAACAACTATATCCCAACATATTGACCATATTTACAGTACATAATGAATTCCTATCCTACCTAATATAATAATTTAAATAATAAATGATGTTATAACTATATAATATGATTCCTTGTTTACAAATGATTGACGTAGAATAAATATGTTAGGCCTATTACGAATAATTGGCGATGGCGGATAAACTTGATATCAAATGATATCACGTAAAATGATAGTATATTACATTAGTCTGGCTGGAGAAGCCTGGACGGTTACACGCCTCCATTCATCTTTGTATTTTGGGCCATTTACTTAACCTGTTCTTTTCTGCTAAGGCCCAGTAGGTTGGGTACAAGATACCCCTGTTTCCTTGTAAGTGTGCCTTGAGGGCAGTTAATGGTAAAGTCTGTTGAGGCCTTTAATAGGCTCAGAAAATTGAGAGCGGGTCAGCTCTTTTATTTGTGGTAAAAGTGCCTCAGAGAGGCTTGATATTAAAAGTTGGGAGTAAGTGCTCAATGTATGGAGGGGATTTCTGCCCTTTGGTAAATACGTGTCGTGTCAGCTGAGAGCTCAGGAAATGTAAAGTGAGGGCTTGAAGCCCAAGTTCTGTTTATACCACCAATCTAGTCTTTCCTAGACTTAAATTTTCATTACTGGTACCTTGTTACTTGTTGTTTCTTTTAAAAGAGAGAAAAAAATATAACCTTTGTCACAGTTTTAAATTAACTTTGATTTTGTAGTCAGACCCGTTCACCCCGGCACCTTCTTTCATCTCTGCTGTTCCACAGATACCTTGGAACAATGACCATTACCATTGTCGCGCGTAAGCAATTGCGCAGGATTACTGGCGATAGGAATGACATACTTCCGTGCATTATTGACCTTATTATAGAGGTGAACAATTGCAAAATCAATCTCATTCCTATAGTTTAATTTAAATGTGTTTAAATTTTTATTTATATGCCAGGAGAATCTACTGTAATCTAAGAATGTTCTCAAAAGGAAAAGATGGCTCTTGTAAACGAACCCAGGAAAGATTTAAATGATCGGTTTACGCTCAGAAGAAGTACATTGAAAATTCATAGCCTGTTTCCCGTCATTCAACCGGGTCAAGAATGGAATGAATAAAGTCCCATCTAGCGGCGAGGATAGGAATTGTGCGGGCTGCCGAAGCCTGTCGCATTCCTCTGGCGCAATGATTAATGAATGGCAAATGAAATTATATTGGAGAGTGTTGCTGGAATGAATGATGACGGGGAAACCCAGAGTACCTGGAGAAAAACCTGTCCCGCCTCCGCTTTGTCCAGCACAAATCTCACATGGAGTGACCGGGACTCGAACCACGGAACCCAGCGGTGAGAGAAATATCAATTGGTCTCACCTCCTTTTTCACCCCACCGCCGATAAGTTGATTTACCTCACCCAAAAAAGAAACTATGTTTCTTTATGTTTAAAGGAGATTCCAAATACCAATGTTCACGTCTGTTACCTTCAGTTTTGAGATATAAGTAGCCCCATAAAAATAATTCGCTTTTTCTTCACTTCCTTTCACACTCCCCCCTCCCTTAAGTGAATTTTCCGGCAAAAAATATTAGTTTCCTTAATAGTAAAGTATCTTCTAAATACCAATTATCACGGCTCTAACATCTTCAGTTTTGACATATGTGTCCTCATCAAAAGAATTCAACTCCTTTTCACTCCCGGGCCCCAAGATGATTTCCCCCTTCCCCCAAATGCGTTATTCTTTGTTATTAAAGGAGATCAAAATACCAATTTTCACGTCTGTAACAAATTTTTTATTAGATGTAAGTTTCCTCATACAATTAATTCAATTAATTTTTCAATTCTTTCACCTCCCCCTCCCCTCATTGGATTTTCCGAGAATACATGTTTCTTTACTTTTAAAGCAGATTCCAAATACCAAATTTCAATTCTGTAACATCTTCAGTTTTTGAGATATCAGTATTCTAATTAAAAGAATTCAACCCCATTTCCAATCGATTTTACACACACACCCCCCAAGTATTTTTCCAAAAAATAAAATACACATTTCTTTATTTTTCATAGACATAAAAAATACCATTTTTTACTTCTGTAATAACATTAAGTTTGTATATATATACTGTAGAAATTCTCATTCTGAAATTTCACCCCCTTTTTAGTTACCCTTACGTGGAGTTTCCAAAAACAGATCACCTATGTTTCTTTACTTTTACAGGAGATTCTAAATGCCAGGTTTTACGTCTAACATTTTACGTTTCTGAGATATACTGTAGATAATATCTAGTCTTTCTAAAAATTCACCCCAATTTGTCACTCCTCTATAACCCCCATTAATTGGATTTTCCAAAAACAAAAAATACGTGTTCCTTTATTTTTACAGGATATCCCATGTCCAATTTTCAGGTCTGTAATATCTTCAGTTTCTGAGATGTAAGTATCTTCATTAAAGGCATTCAACCCATTTTTCACCCCTCCTGTTGGGATTTTCCAAAAACAAAAACTGGGTGTATTTTATTTTTAAAGGAGATTCTCAATACCAACTTTTACATCTGTAAACTTTTATTAAAGTTTTGAGATATAGATACACTCATTTTAAAAATTCATCCCCCTTTTCACCCCCCATTATTTGGATTTACCAAAAACAAAAAATACGTGTTTCTTTATTTTTAAAGGAGATCCCAAATACCAATTTTCTGCTCTGTAATATCTTCAGTTTCTGAAATATAAGTAGCCTCATTAAAGGCATTCAACCCATTTTTCACCCCTCCTAATGGGTATTTCTGAAAAAAAAAAATACGTGTTTCTTTATTTTTAAAGGAGATTGTAAATGCCAATTTTTACATCTTTAAACTTTAAAAGTTTTGAGATATAGATACACTCATTTTAAAAATTCACCCCCCTTTTAACCCCCTTAGCGATGGAATATCCAAAAATCCTCCCGTAGCAAGCACCTACATTGTAATATAAATTTATCCTCAAAATTTCATTTCATTATGTCGAGTAGTTTTGGCTTGGTGATGATGAATCAGTCAGTCAGGACATGTTATTTTATATATATATATAGATTTCAGTAATAATATCACTGAGTGGAGTAGCCATGCATGTTAGCATGGCTCTGCATTCAAACCTCACCTTCAGCTGTCCTGAGAATGTGGGTGTTTTTTTTTTTTTTTTTTTTTTGGGGGGGGGGGGGTTTCCCTTTTGCACTCCCAAGAAAATGCTGGGACAGTTCGTATTCATAGGCCACAGCCAATTCCTTCCACTTCTTTACCCAGTTTCATTCACCATCATCCATTTCATATTCATTACCTTCTCAACTGAGGTTGTAATCAGGAAGAGCACCCAGCCAGAAAAACATGCTGTAAAATATCTCACTCCATCTCCGACCCCATATTGGGCTGCGGGGCTAAAAGGAACGATATGCATTCCATCAAAAGTATCAGTAACAAATTACAGTTGAACCTGCTTTATACGTAACTCTGTTCTACGTAATTCGTATTTGTACGTAATTTCCTTTAGGTCCCGGCAAAATATAATATAAAAGCGTGTTAATTAAATCTTATTTATACGTAATTCGCTGTTATACGTATTAAGTGTCAGTGAAATATAACAGGATCGGTCCTTGTCGTTCAAACAGCATTGCTCGAATCTGTCAAAGAAGCTGAGTACAAGAGTAAATCTACTGCATAAACTAGCGGGCAGCAACTGGGGTGCAGATGCAAACACTCTTCGCACTGCTTCACTTTCTCTAGTATACTCGGCTGGTGAGTACTGCGCTCCTGTGTGGGAAAACAGCGTACATTCAAGCAAGATTGACGTACAGCTCAATGAAACCATGAGAGTTGTTACTGGTACAGTGAGGTCGACTCCTACTCAGTGGCTGCCTGTTTTAGCAAACATTGCTCCTCCAGATCTGAGGAGAAAAGCAGCAAAAGTACAGTTGCTCAAGAAGACCTTTGCACACAGGAACTCACTTTTGTTCAATGCTTTACGAGATCCACCTGTGATGAGGTTAAAATCCAGGAATCCACTCTGGACTGATCTACACTCCTATGAAAAATTCAGTGTAACAGCAGAATGGAGACAGCGATGGGAACAATGTCCACCCACTAACGCCTTTCTGATTAAAGACCCAACGAAGAAAGTGCCAGGTTTCGATCTTCCTCGACATGAGTGGTCAAAACTCAACCATTTCAGAACAGGCCACGGCAGGTGCCGATATATGATGAAAAAGTGGGGATATTGTGAAAGTGCTGCGTGTGAGTGTGGTGCTGAGAAGCAGACATTGCTTCATGTTGTTGAGAGCTGTCCACTGTCAGCATTTAAGGACGGTTTACTGACTCTGCATAAATTGACACCAAGTGCACTGGACTGGTTGTCGAAGCTGGACATTCTAGTTTAATTACCTCTATATTTTAATGTGTATGTTAATTGTATATTTTTACAGATTATGCTTGTAAATGCCATACGATAATAATAATAATAATAATAATAATAATAATAATAATAATAATAATAATAATAATAATAATAATGAGTTTTGCGTAATTGCAATGAGAACGTACTTCTTAAAAAGAAACTACTGTACTTACGAAGTTTCCTCTTTGCCGGCGTAGGTGGAAGTAGAGCGATCGGGTTTCGGTGCTGAAACAGAACACAAAGAGTTTCGCCGAGTGACATTGTTGACCCTTACTTACTGGCGGCTTAACAAAGGCGAGTCCAATTCGCTCCCCCACAACCTTCATCGTTTTTGACACGCCGCCAAAGATTGAGATACATGATAAGCAAAGTGGGCGGTTTTCGTGCGGAACCAACATAAAATACAGTAAATTTGTTTGAATATGAGAATTTCTTTCGTGGGAACAACAGCAAATTTCAAAGTATCGTCGCCATAAGACCTATAATTGTCGGTGCGACGTAAAGCAACTTGCAAAAAAAATTCAAAGAGCATTATAGAAAAATGCTGGTTCAACATTTAATAACACAGTGATGCAGGAAATGAACCTCTCTCCATTAATTTGCTACAAGCCATGGATTTTATTTCGGCTGCCTGGAAGCAGGTCTCATCCTCCACAACCAGCAACTGTTTCCGCAAACCTGGTGTCTTACCAGAAGAGGCTGCCTCTAATGATGATTATGGGGACGAAGTTTTGTCTAACAATGAGCTAACGCTACCGGAGGGTATAGAATTCGATACTTTTGTGCTTTTCGATGATAATCTGGCTGTATGTGGAGAATTACGGGATGAAGAGATTATTGCTGATCTATGCAAACAACGCGGCGCTTGAATCTTTTTTTTTTTTTTTTTTTTTTTTTTTTTTTTTTTTTTTTTTTAATTTTTTTGGGGATAGGGATGGGAATTGAGACGAGTGTGGGTAACATGAACAATCAAAAAGAATAACCTTATTCAACATTGGGTATACAATATTGGCTGGAGTAGAGAATTAACTGTAGAGTATAACAAATTTATACTATGTACCAATTTCCAAATCTTGACACCTAAACTGAGTGAAGTGTTAAGTGCAGTCGAAGTGTGTAGGCCTTACATCAGTGCGAAGAGTTGTAGTGAAAATGCTTTGAATTCATTACTAAGTTTGCTAAAGGAGATTTATATTCTTAATGCAAGAAAAGTGAAACAAGCCGAACTATCTGATTTCTTTAAGGCTGGACCAAGTTCAAAATAATATTTTCTGTCTTAATGTATTTATTATTTGCAAGGATTTACACATGTAGGTCTATTCCATTGTTTTTTCAGTAAATATGTGATGTATTGTGTAAGTCTGATTTCTAAGTAATTCTGAGTTAAAAGTAGTTTCTTCCCTTCCCCTCGATATACGTACAAGTCAAGTTCAACTGTACCTCTAATAGTGTCTTTTTCCTTTAAGAAAAAAAAAACCCGGCCCAGAGGGTTCACCTGTTCATCAAAACTCAGCAGTGAAAAGGTTAAGACCAATCCTGTTAGTAGTGCTGCGGACCATTTTATTAGCAAGTTAGTCCCCAGATTTCAAGGTCCCTGCACCATTTTGAAATTTCTTACCACTGTATCTCTACCGGTGAGCGATCCTGAAGGGAAGAGGATCAGCAGAGTGCATTTATGCACATAAAGGTACACTAGGTGTTAGTATTTCAAAAGTGCATTTCTTTGTCTGTGACTATTTAAGACTTAGTTGTAAGAAAATCTCTTATTTTTTTTGTGGCTGGCCACCCCACATAAGTGGAAAAATACTGCTTAGGTGAATATCCATATGTTTACGAACTGTATTCGACATTTATTAATGTACTGTGTTCCTTGCATCTTTTATTTGTAAAGGATTTAGTGTGGTAAAGATTAGGTTAAGTAAGATCTGTAAGTAATTCTATGGTCGCAACTTACGAAATTGTCATTGTAAATTTGGGATACTTAGGTAAACTCCTGTATTTTTAATATTTTTTAATATATTGTCTTTTCCACATTAGTGAAGTAGCACTTACCCTGGGTTTGTCGGGTTCTTCAGTGTGGGAGGGAGTCTTGATATCCGGAGCAAGAATAAAAGCCACTGGTTGGGTGATGCTCTAACATTTTGATGTATGTATATATATATATAGAGCCTCTGTGGCTCAGGCGGCAGCACGCCGGCCTCTCACCGCTGGGTTCCGTGGTTCAAATTCCGGTCACTCCATGTGAGATTTGTGCTGGACAAAGCGGAGGCAGGACAGATTTTTCTCCGGGTACTCTGGTTTCCCCTGTCATAATTCATTCCAGCAACACTCTCCAAACCATTTCAATTCTCATTCATTTATCATTGCCCCGGAGGAGTGTGACAGGCTTCGGCAGCTGGCACAATTCCTATCCTCACCGGTAGATGGGGGCTTCATTCATTCCATTCCTGACCCGGTTGAATTACTGGAAACAGGCTGTGGATTTTCATTTTCATTCATATATATATAAAATACTCTTTTATATCTTTGTAGAAGAAACTAAGTCAAGTCAAAAATAAAGAAGCCTAGGAGCTCAACTTTCATGCCTTCATCAATTCACCGTTCTGAACTCAACCTTAAAAAATTTACAAACGCTAGCCTTATCTGTTTTGATTCCCCTTTTCTGTCATGTATCTGTTTTATATTGCTGCTCGAGTTTGTGAGGAAAGATAGCATTTGGAATTAATTGGAACTCTTAATTTATTTGGTTGTATAAAAAAATGTATTATCTGATCTCATATGGTGAAAAATTGTAAATGATGGTCTGAACTTTTGGACTTTTGAAATATACTGTAGAATATACACAGTTTGGAAGTTATTTCAGATTTCATAAGCCTGGTCCTTTCCAGAACTTGTGCAATTATAGTGTTTGCTAGAAGGAAGAGCGTTAGCGGGCAGACATGCTCGTGCTGAGCTCCCATCACATGGGGAGCCCGCCTATCCTAAGGTTAAGCACTCCTGTTTCTTAAATTGTTTGGTTGTAATTTCACTTAAATCTGAAATGTAATACCTTTTTAAATATCCAGTAGTTCACCCTTGGATCTTACGTTTACCACCAACTTTTAAATTCGTGATAAGTTAGTTTTTCAGCGAACATCATCTTCAATCTTGTCGGAGGCAAACCTTGTTTGTAACTTCTTACTTAAATTAAAGCTTTCCATAAGGTTTGTCCTCAGTAGTGCTGTATTACTTACTATACAGTATTTTGACTTTCCCTTCCTGTAATGATTTGGTTAACGAAGTACAGTAATCCTGTATTCTTCTACCTTTGTACTAATTTTTGCTATCTTGTATTGTGTAGAATGGAACTAAACCTTAGTAACAAAGATGTAAATTGTTGTAATAAGTTTTGGCATGTTTTCATTCGGTGCCAAGGCCCATGTATCTCCTTTTAAATAGTTCTTTTAGCGTGCTGAGCATGTGTTTCATTCTCAAGGTATGTTCAACTAACATCTAACTAATGATAGACTGATGCAGCCCTCTGATGAGGGTGGACACCATCTCTGCTGTGTATGGGATATTGTTAGCATGGTGGACGATAGTGTTACTACTGGAGTCTTGTTTGTTTTTTGAGTTTTGAATATGTTAATTGAAATAAAATGTTGGCTCCTAAAAATCATCTATCGGAATTTTCAGCCATGAAAGGCTACGTTTCACTACCTCGTAGGGTTCCCGCCGTCTTCCATATCCTAACCTTGTTTTTAAATTTTGATGGTGTTTTTTAACATTTCTAAATTTTATTTAATATTATAAATTTTGTTCTTTTAATTGTTTTATGTGTTCAGCACTCAATAACCACCACAATAATCTTCTGTAAATAGTAGCTTGTTATAGAAACTACTTAACATGAGTAATTGGCTTTCTAATCTCAATGTTGTTATTGACACAATGTTTTACTGGTTTCTGCCCATGAGGAGGTTGAAAATTAAATAAAATTCCTTGCATCCTATATCCATTGATATTATGGTATTTATGGAGTGGTTTGATTTGATAAGGCATAATTGTAAGAATAACATTCTAAAACGAACCACAGAATGCAAAGTGGTTAAGAAGTTTTTTTAAGGGTCTATTTTATACTGAGAGAGAGAGAGAGAGAGAGAGAGAGAGAGAGAGAGAGGTAGGTTGATTTGCATAGTAGTTTAGCTGCTGGCCAAGGCTTGACCTGGACTAGAATCTTCACCTAATAAATCATGTGGCAACAGAAATATGAACATGTGGTCCTAAAACCCCACACCAAATCTCAAATGGGCCAGAATTAAATGGGAGAAGCTAAAGAAAGCTTTTAAATGTATACATGGGGTGAAGTATTTCTCCTTGAAGGGAAAACATTCATCTTGCATTCTGTCTGCACAACGTCTAATTTAATATAACAAAAGATTATTTTAAAAATATCTCCAGTCAACACATAAAATATAATTTCACACTCTTGCGAGAGCACTGCTGAAGACTACAATATTGTACTGCACAGACATCACACAATTATACAGTGGTATTTTAAACAATCTTACAAGGTAGCTTTATCAAATGTAACACAAAGTTAGAATGAAGATAAATTTCCCTGGTTATTTAACTGGCAAAATAAATTACACAAGGAGCACTTACATCATATTCCTGGTTTTCCGGCTCTCTGTCTCCAAATCCTTCTTCTTCTTCCTCATCAGATTCCAATTCAGGTCCAATGTAATTCCCAAACTCATCATAAAGCTCAGCATCCATTTCTGAAGCAAAACCAATATGCACAATGAAAACTATACCAAGTTTTTTAAAGTACTTTTCTTGACAAATGGAAGTGCAGGTTTGTGATCCCAATGTTTATTTTAAAAGTGGATAAAACCGATATAATAACTTTGTCTGGCAAATGATAGACTGATGCAGTCCGCTGATGAGGGCAGACAGCATCTCTGCTGTGAACAGGGAAATTGTTAGCGTGGTGGACAATAGTGTTATGTATGGTTTACAAGTTGCAGGATATACTGGGACAGCACAAACACCCATTCCCCAAAACAAAGAAGTTATGCATTTTACAATTAAAATCTCTTGACCCGGCCAAGAAACAAACCTTGGACACAGGATCAAAATCAAAGACACTAATTACTTAGGCATGGAAATGAACAAAACTAATATAAAACAATTCAAATCTGTCACAAATACACTGACTGACAGAGCAAATGCAACACCAAGAAGGAGTGGTCAGAACTTTATGCCAATTGCAGGGTAGACTGACGTCACTGAGGTATGCTCATGATGTGAAATGCGCCGCTGTGCTGCGCACATAGCGAATGATAAATGGGACACGGCGTTGGCGAATGGCCCACTTCGTACCGTGATTTCTCAGCCGACAGTCATTGTAGAACGTGTTGTCGTGTGCCACAGGACACGTGTATAGCTAAGAATGCCATGCCGCCGTCAACGGAGGCATTTCCAGCAGACAGACGACTTTACGAGGGGTATGGTGATCGGGCTGAGAGGGGCAGGTTGGTCGCTTCGTCAAATCGCATCCGATACCCATAGGGATGTGTCCACGGTGCAGCGCCTGTGGCGAAGATGGTTGGCGCAGGGACATGTGGCACGTGCGAGGGGTCCAGGCGCAGCCCGAGTGACGTCAGCACGCGAGGATCGGCGCATCCGCCGCCAAGCGGTGGCAGCCCCGCACGCCACGTCAACCGCCATTCTTCAGCATGTGCAAGACACCCTGGCTGTTCCAATATCGACCAGAACAATTTCCCGTCGATTGGTTGAAGGAGGCCTGCACTCCCGGCGTCCGCTCAGAAGACTACCATTGACTCCACAGCATAGACGTGCACGCCTGGCATGGTGCCGGGCTAGAGCGACTTGGATGAGGGAATGGCGGAACGTCGTGTTCTCCGATGAGTCACACTTCTGTTCTGTCAGTGATAGTCACCACAGACGAGTGTGGCATCGGCGTGGAGAAAGGTCAAATCCGGCAGTAACTGTGGAGCGCCCTACCGCTAGACAATGCGGCATCATGGTTTGGGGCGCTATTGCGTATGATTCCACGTCACCTCTAGTGCATATTCAAGGCACGTTAAATGCCCAACGCTACGTGCAGCATGTGCTGCGGCCGGTGGCACTCCCGTACCTTCACGGGCTGCCCAATGCTCTGTTTCAGCAGGATAATGCCCGCCCACACACTGCTCGCATCTCCCAACAGGCTCTACGAGGTGTACAGATGCTTCCGTGGCCAGCGTACTCTCCGGATCTCTCACCAATCGAACACGTGTGGGATCTCATTGGACGCCGTTTGCAAACTCTGCCCCAGCCTCGTACGGACGACCAACTGTGGCAAATGGTTGACAGAGAATGGAGAACCATCCCTCAGGACACCATCCGCACTCTTATTGACTCTGTACCTCGACGTGTTTCTGCGTGCATCGCCGCTCGCGGTGGTCCTACATCCTACTGAGTCGATGCCGTGCGCATTGTGTAACCTGCATATCGGTTTGAAATAAACATCAATTATTCGTCCGTGCCGTCTCTGTTTTTTCCCCAACTTTCATCCCTTTCGAACCACTCCTTCTTGGTGTTGCATTTGCTCTGTCAGTGTATGTCTCAAGTAGATGTAATAACTTCTAATATCTGAAGTCGTCTCTTTTCAGATTCGACGGTTAACATGCTCTATTGGTGAAAAATATCTATTTCCCTCCATGGGAACTTAGAATTTTCCATTCGGAATTGCTAGGCAGGCAATGGTTCCATTGTGGAGATTTATCTCCCGTATGCAGTTGTCAGACTGTGCCTCTTATAATGGGCTTCTGATAAGTTCACCTGCATACACCCCAGCGTCAGTGGGTGGGGTCTGACACATCCCACTCTGATGAGTCTGGTGTCGGACCAGAGACAAAACGCTGGTTGATAGAGCAGGCACCTGAAAGGCCTTACACCTGATCTGCTGTTGTAGTTAATTTATAACCATTAGGCTCTTCGGTTTGCCGAAAATAACTTTGAGTAAATACATTTATGATCTACCTGAAGAGAAAACATGTTGTAACAGTATTACACCTGAAAAATAAACTTAATTTAATTAGGACATGTTTTATTTTTATATAATGGGAATTAATTGAGGGACGTTCCACCATTCAACACAATGTATAAAACATGACATTTATTGAGCGAAGACCAGTTTCGATTCCCTTGGAATCATCATCAGTTCGTGATAAATAAATAAATCAAAGGATCCTAATAACATTCAACATGAAAACTGCCTTAAATACATTTACAATGGTTGACATAAAATACATATGACCATAAAACATATTACTATTTACAGAAAGTTCTTGGAAACAGGTCACATAACTGCAAACACACACAAAAAAAAAACGTAACTATTTACATAAAGTTCTTGGATCTAGGTTACAGATAATTGCAGTGCGTTTGGACACTGTTAAACAGAGCTTCAGGGAAAATGTGTAAAAACTTGAAGTTGCAGAATACTGTGAGGTTCTTATTTATTACAATGGGTATAAAAGACATATGTTAAATGTTCAAATATTCTTAGTTGAATCATTGGTAGATGGTAAAAACACGTATTAAACTTGACGGTCTTGTGAAGTGCCGATGCTTGCAGTTAAAACGATTAGCTGAGTGGCTGGGAGAACATCCTTCATTGTTATGTAACATCTGCTTTGTTGTTGAAACTGTCAACTGCTATTGTTGTTGAAGTAAATGTTGAATGATGGTATGGCCTTGGTTGTATGGCATAGTGACCTAAAAGAATAAGCTCCATGCAGACACACAAGAGGAGTGCGCCTCCTACTCTTCTAGCAGCAGTTTAATGAGAGCAATTATCTGTGATCTAGATCCAAGACTGTAAATAGTAAATGTGGTTTTTTTTGTCATATGTGTCTGCAGTTATCTGTGACCTGTTTCCAAGAATTTGCGGTAAATAGTAATATGTTTTATGGTCATATATATTTTATGTCAACCATTGTAAATGAATTTAAGGCAGTTTTCATGTTGATTGTTATTAGGACCCTTTGATTTATTTATTTATCGCGAACTGATGATGATTCCAAGGGAATCTAAACCAGTCTTCGCTCAATAAATGACATGTTTTATACATTGTGTTGAATGGTTGAACATCCCTCAATAAAAATAAAAAATTATAATAATCGTATGGCCTCAGCTACCGTGTGCAGACATTTCATTTTGACGCCATCTGGCTGTCTGCTCGTCAATTTCGACGTTCCGTTTTATTCTAGGCCCACTAGATGGTAGACTGAGTAAACCAAAACTCTCAATTAAATCCCATTATATAAGTTATATGTCAACACGGAAATGAAAATCATAACTTATGAATGTTTTATTCTTGAAAGAACATCATCAGAATCTATCAAATCACACTCAAATATTTAGAAATCTACAACTTATCTTAATGATATCCTTTGTCTCTACTCCAGCATTTACTCTGAGGTTTTTGAAACACCGTTGCTCAGTTATTGACACGGGGTCAAAATGGCTACAGTTGTGATGGTACATATATCACACCCTCGCACTATATGTAGAGGTGAGAGATATCATTGTCAGTATTCGATTTATTATTATCATTATTATTATCTGTATTTCAGTTGTATATTTTGTCATTAATATTTGTAAGCTGGGAGGTCTCCATATATGTAGTATGAGTAATTTTTGATCATACGGCTGGGAAAACACTGCTATATTGGAACTTAGAAACTTTGCATGAGTCATGTATATATTACAAGTATATATGCCGATCTGATGAGATGAGCTTGTTGTTGTACTAGGAAAGTTCTACGACTTATGTGAAACTCCCCAGAGAGTTTGTTTATGTCTTGGGACCAAGAAGGAGTTCACGGCATGGTCTTGACAAGAGGATCTACCATGACTGGCTTGCGAGGATCAATCCAGACGTATCATGTGAGAGGAAGGGAAATGCTGATGTCTATAAAGGTTGATCAAACGGCGGGAACCAGACACACTGTACGAGAAGGAAGTAGTGCGGACACACGGTGCGGGAAAGAAGGAGTGCTGACACTGTACGAGAAGGAAGTAGTGCGGACACACGGTACGGGAAAGGAGGAGTGCTGACACTGTACGAGAAGGAAGTAGTGCGGACACACGGTAGAGGAAAGAAGGAGTGCTGACACACTGTACGAGAAGGAAGTAGTGCAGACACATTGTACGGGAAGGAAGTAGTGCTAACACACACAGGAGTGAAACTGCATATACGGTATTCGAGTGACACTGCTACAATGGACTGGACTTCAAACGTTCGAGGAACGTAGTCTTGTTATGTTCGTGGAAAGTGGCTCATCGACAAATTGTGGAGTGCTTACGCATTAGGTATTGTAGCACTTGTGGCGGCCTGGCATTATATGTTGGTGAAAGCTATCTCACACTTTCCATAATTTATGTTCAGGATCGACAAGCGTGTGTTGCTCAAATGTATATATCTTTACAACAAGTGTTAAAGTCTGTGAACAGAGTATTACGAGGTACAGTACCTGTGTGATGTTATAACTGCCGATTATGAGAATCGGCAAGTCGTGTTGATACAGAGACAGTGCAGGGTTCTTATATACATATATGTACATCGTTCAACGAACTAACTACAAATGGTGGCTTAGTTCTCGCTTACGTTTTCCCACTGTTTTCATTGCTGTTGTTGTAAATATGGAGTCTTCCAGCAATCTTTTGTTGGTGTATTAAAAGTGTATTTTGGTGTGTTGAGGTGCTCATGCACGGATTTTATTAAGAATAAAGTTAGATATTTTAGAATCAGTAGAGTTATTGATGAACCTAAGTGCAATTCCTACCTATTTAGTCATTTTCAGAAGGTTAGGTAAGGCCCGAAGCTGATGTACCAGTACGCAGCTTTTATGTACACGCCCTGGGATATAAAGAATTATCATGCTCTATCTACATTTGAGGGATCCATTCTGGTGAACTCTGGCGCCCATACTACGGACATTTCGATTAATTATGTTTATTAATTTTATTACGTTTTTGAGTAATTTTATTTATTCAGTTATTTACTTTATTATTTATTATTATTAACAGTGAAGTTACACAGTCCATTGACCTACTTCTGCATGTTATGCCCTTTCCACGGACTAGGTCAATGACATGCTGTGTTTTACTTCCACGAAAGCCATTCATGTAAACGTAAATTAAATAACAGAAAATTAAAGGAAAACTAACCAACCCATTAAAAAGCTTATTAGACTATCCCTAAATAGTTTTAAAAAAACAATTCAAATTACAGTAACAATGATCAGGGTAGATTAATCTAAATGAACTCAAATGTACTGGTCCAAAAGAGTAGAAGTAGGCGAAAATGAAAATAACAATAATTACTGATATAATAGGCAGCCCATTAGATGCTCAGTAAGAACACTTGCACAGTTCACAAAAAGAACTGTAATACAAGAACAATATTAATAATAATAATTGTAACGGAGATACACCTTCTGCGTGCATAGTAACTGAGCGCCTGTTAGGTCATCTGTGATGTGAACCCTGAACTGTGTATTGGAAGTTTTGAACTTTACTTTTCAGATGACTCTACTGTTGACTCACGTGAATCTTCTGGTGAAAGGACGGACAATTAATTTTCAAAAATTTTTATATTTTCTAAGTTGAATAACCTGAAGTGTTTGTAATATTGTTTCTTTATGTGCTGAAGTTGGTCAGCACTACAAAGCGTCCTCCTTCTTGAAAGTAGTAGCCAATCAGAAATTTTGTCCATATATTTAATAACCAATCAAAATTACGAGTGTGTACAGGCCATCGGCCTAGAGAGTTCTGGAACTTTCCCCTCCACTACAAAACCTGGGAGCTTTCGGGCCATGTTATCTTCATTGCTCTGCTCCAGAGTGCATAAGTAGTAGAGGCAGGGGAAAGCCTTGCACACCATCAAAAGGTCCACCAGCTCAAGATAATGGCACACATCTTTTAAATATGTGATAGCTCCAGATAGCTGACTTGAGGGAATGGTTTCAAAATTCATTCTTAATGTACATGTCTAAAGTTTATCATCATCTTTCAAATGTAACTTTTCAAGCAAGTCTAAGGACTTCAAATCCCTGCTGGGAAAGATGTAACTTAGGGAATACAGAGTGTTCACCCTCTTTAAATTCCCATTCAATTTGGTACTGGGGTGACTATGATTTGGTAAAACTTTAAACTTTACCATTGGAACTTAGTATCTTCACCATCTAGTCACCCTCTGTAGTATAGGCTTAGCCTCTGTATCTTGGGGACATAAGCACAGATAGGATCTTTACTATTTCAGAGTATATTTCAAAAGGAGTGCAAGTGTTTGCCTCCTAGCATTTTGTTTATGGCCAATATCTTAAACCTTTTCTTTGGACCACTAAGGCCACTTAGTATGGGCACTTATTGCCCCTGTTTAATTTCTAACTATTCATAGTCAAGTGTGAATCAGGCTGTTGAGCGGGTAAGACAGTAACAACTGTTTTGTAATGATTTAATGTAAAATTTGGAGTAGAAACTTTTGCTTTTGAGAGGCTGGAAAGTTGTAAGTTTTGGAGCTCAGTCTCCTAGAGTGAAAATTAGGTGGAACAAAGATGCTCTTTGGAATAGTGTAACTTTGGAGCTACAACCTCATTCTGCAAATTATTGTGTACCTGAATTTTGACCATTCCTGTTATTTGAGCAAATAAGCTCCTGATTTGTTGTTGCTGTTTATCAAAGTTTAAAGTCAAAAGAAAAAGAAAAGAAATAAAATTTCAATTTTAGAGTTTTAAATTATGCTCTCATCTTTTCTCTGTCCACCCATTCATGACCCACACCTTCTTACACCTCTGCAACCTAAATAAAAATAACAATAATAATAATAACTGTACCAGGAGATACACCTCAACTCCGCACATTCAAAAGATGCGCCTTACAGAACTCTATCTATCTAAACCAAATGTGAAACTGCTACTACATGAAGTTGGAAGTTTAATCAGAAGATGTCACTACTGAAGTATTAAGTAATTGTGTTATTGTGAAGTTGCCTAAACTGACTGGATTTATTTGCTTTGTATTTGTTTACTTCAAGAAGTTTAAACTTTCCTCCATAGATGTCATTTCAAAAACTCTGGTCATGCACTCTGGTGCAAGGTGGAAGAACTTATAATTTATAGAAGTTTCATGTTTCTAGGTTTTCATAACTGAATCAATGTTCATTTATTTCCGGGTTGGCAACACTTCTTTTTTCCGTCAGTTTTGAATCTGGCCAATTAAAAATATCTGTAATTATTTTTCAGCCTATCACAGGCTTCTTGTCACTGTTTGAATTGTCCAATAAAATTGAGAGGGTGTATCCAGACTAGTCCAGAACCCTCTCGAACCTCCCCTTCGGGTATGTAAGCTGAGGCTTTTCTGGCTATTTTGTCTCATTGATCGTTGTCTTTCTGAGTGTGTGTGTTAAGGCAGGAGGCCACATAACTTCTATCTTTCTTGCTGTCTCTGAAAATTTATCTGAGGGGAAGGTTCGAATTTCTAACTATGTAACCAGCCTTTTCTAAAATTTAAATTTTCATTTAGCTAATGTAAAAATTTTATAAAATCTTTAACTGTAATTCGGGGATAGAGAGTGTGTTACCCTCTCGAGTTCCCCTTCAACTTGGTTTGAGGTGACTATGATTTAGTACTGTTTTCTTACCTGTAATGTATTAAATTAACTTTCATTCGAGTCACCTCAGTAGCTTGGGATTAGCCCCTGTATCATCGGGCCGAGAGCCCTGTTAGGGTTTTAATACTTCATTATCTAGGAGTGCAAGTGTACGCCTCCATTCAGTTTGCATTTCGGGCCATTAATTTAACCTGTTCTTTTTCTACTAAGGCCCAGTAGGTTGGGTAATTGATACCCCTGTATAAAATAAACTTCGTAAACCTTGTCTTGAGAGGCCAGAGATCATAAAGTTTTGTGCAATGTTGCCTGAGGCGGTTATTTAAAGTGTTAACTCAATTTCTGATATCGTAGTTAGACCCATTCAACACCCACACCTTCTTTCACCTCTTTCTGCTCCACGGATATTTCTGTAACTATAACAATATTCATTTTTAAGAAAATATCGTGGATCACAGAAGGATAAGAAGTGTTAGGGTTGAAGGCTGGATAATAAGGAATTAACTAGAACAGAACTTAATACAACAAATTTTGAAATTCTATTTATTTCTTTTCCCTAATTTGAAAAATAGAAAATCTGAATGAATAATAACAATATTAATGACCTCGTCAGCTCTAACAATATAGTGGACTTAGAAGTCCGAATATCAGGTACAAAAACTTGAGAGAATTACCAATTGTTAATTTACACAAAAAAGAGCTGAATTGCTCTTGCCAGGTACAATATTTTATAAGAGCAAGAAATGCTCCAGGGAAGTACACTTCATAGAAATCTGTGCTCCAACTATATCATAGTCCAGCCTCGCAGAGGCATCAATTTTTTATGGTGCACTCCAATTCTGCCTTATAACATATCGGTTGGACTCAAAGTATTTGCACACAGCTGCTCCAATGTGGACTTAGCTAATACTAAACAGTCATATAATTCACTGTCCACAAAGGGAACACCAGAAACAATTACAGAATAAGCAGGTACAAGATTGCCCAAACTAATTGCCCTTAATGACAAGAAAAAGGTTAGTAGCAACCAGCCATTAGCCAAATGCAAGAAGACAATACACCTGCACTCCTAGTAATAGTAAAAATCATAAGGCGGCTTAAAGCCCAAACATAAAGAAGCTAGTCCTATACTACACCGTGGGTGACTAAATGCGAAACATTAATGCCAAACAAGTTTTACGAAATTTAGAGGTTTTGAGGATGCATCTGGATGTGCTAGGAGTAAGTAATATTCGGGTAAGGGAAGATAACGAGGAAGAGGTAGGTGATTATAAAGTGTACCTAGTCGATTGGAGCCCTGCAAACGAAGCAGACGTGTGTGCGGAGTGCTGAGTGTTGTGGCGTAAGCATAATGGGAATAAACATAGAACTCTACCGAGCGGTCATCGGCCGATGGAACAATCGAATAAAATATCAGGTATGTGGTTTAAAATGTGATATAAAATACTCTGAAATCGTGCTGGCAGCGTTAGTGATTGCTGCATTATTAGTAATTGGAGGAGTGGAAAGCAACCCTGGGCCACTGAATTGGGAAGATATAGCTAAGATCAAGGAGGTGATAAAAGAGGGCAGCCAAACAGACACAACGAGGGAGCTCATTATGGCACAGAATAAAGATATTCAGGATATGAAAGACAGCCTTCGGGGTGATATGGCAGGTATAAAAGAATCTCTAGATAAATACCAGGAAGAAATGAAAATTGCTAAGGAACACCGACTGGTATTGGAGCAGCGCACACGGGAGCTGGAGATGCAGATTGCCCAACGTAGCAGATGTCTGGTCATACATGGGATTAAGGACAAGAGAAGCGAGGACAAACTGGCGTTACTAGATGCTGTGTTGGAAGTGTTCACACAAGGAGTGAAAGTAAATTGCACGGAATCCGATGTGGACGACGTGCAGGGAATAGGAAGGATCCAAGGGAACAGACCGATTAAAGTACAATTGGTATCTGGAATGAAAACCCACCAAATTCTCCGGAATGCCAGGAATTTAAAAGGGACGGAAGTCTGGATCCAGAGAGACCTGGGAATTGAAGAAAGGAAAGAGATGAAAATCCTACGATTCCACTTGGGGAGAGCAAGAAGAGAGGGCCTTACAGCGTTTATTAGAGGCAAGAGACTATTCATCACAGGCGATGGTTGGAGAAAGAACTACACGCCATCCCAGCTGGAAGCCCTGGCGCGAGGAGGAAGTGCGGTACCGGCGCAACACGGAAGAAAGAATGATGACGTGCAGGAAACAGGAGCAGAGCTCGTGTCGCCAAGGTTGCTGACACCTACTGACAGTGAGGGCATTGCCACTACTACGGAGAAACGACCTGTAAGTAAATGTTTAACACCTGATGAGGAACCGGGTAATAGCTCGTGTACTACTCCGGTAGCTGAAAAAAGCAGCTGCAGGACAGAGGACGATAAGAAAAAGAAGCAGGGACAGAGCTTGAAGGACTTATGGGCTAAGAAGGGAGTGTTCTCAGATGGAAAAGGTAATAAACGGGAAGGAAAGAAGTTAGGGGAAATTTATAGTTCCCCTCATGGAAGTATAGTACAAATTGATAAAACAATAAACACACGTAGTAAAACAGGTAGTGTCTCAGATAATAGGAAAGTGAAATAACTAGCATTGAAAATTGGTTTTGTAAATATAGAAGGCATATTAAGTAAACTGGGGAATGATGGAGTGTCTGAGCTTGTGGAAAATTTTGAGATATTTGCTTTTTTAGAAACATGGATGCCGGAAGGAAAGATTTTAACATGGAAGGGCTATGTTACGAGAAGTGTAATAAAAAGAAAACGAGGGACTCGAGGGAGAATTCCGGGAGGAATAACACTTCTGATAAAGGAAGAGTTTAGTAGTCAGATAGAAGAATTGCCTAACGATATGCAAGATGTAATTTGGATCAAACTTAAACTGGAAGGGAGTAAACAGAGAGACATATGCTTAGCCTTTATATATAACCATCCGATGGGGTCACCATATACCAATGTGAACTTTTTTGAGGATCTAATAGAGGAGATTAACCTAATGAGAGGTAAATATGAAGAAGCAGGAATCATTATGTTGGGGGATTGGAACGCACGAATTGGAGAGTCAATTCCCGCATATAGTAAAGAAGGAATAGAGCCAATGAGAGGTAGCAGAAACAGTCGGGATAAGGAACGTAATGTATATGGGGATAAACTACTAGAACTATGTACCGCAGAGAATTTATATATTCTAAATGGATGGTGGCGGGGAGATGAAACGGGAAAGCTAACATATATTACAGCGCAGGGAGGTAGTGTAATTGATTTG
This sequence comes from Anabrus simplex, assembly GCF_040414725.1. Classification (NCBI taxonomy): domain Eukaryota; kingdom Metazoa; phylum Arthropoda; class Insecta; order Orthoptera; family Tettigoniidae; genus Anabrus; species Anabrus simplex. The sequence goes on from NC_090269.1 coordinate 182,251,305, forward strand.
GTTGTGTGTACGGGAGATATTTTAGAGATGGTAAAGGAAATAGAGATATTAGAATGGGCCGAATCACATCATTCCCCGGTATCTGTTACCCTAGAAGTGTATGAGAAAGAACAGGAGGAACGTAACACTGTAACAGAAAAAGATAATATTAGGATAATTAATAAATACAAGTGGTGCAAGAATACCCCAAAAAGAGTAGAGTCATATTTAAAGGGAGAAGAATTCCAGATAATTAAGAGTGGAATAGAGGTTGCGTTACTGAGTAGTAAGGTGGACTTAGCGGTAGAACTGGTAGAGAAACCCTTTAAAACTATAGCTCATGTGAAAAGGGAACAGAATAATAATAATAATAAAGATAAAAGGAAAGGATGGTACAATGATGTCTGTAAAACAAAGAAAATGGAGGTGATTAGAGCCCTAAAGGCATATAGAAAAGAGGGGGAGCCTAAGGTTCGGGCACACTATTGTAAACTAAGAAAAGAATATAAAGTATTGTTAGTAGAGCAAAAGAGGATATGGCAACAGGAGGAGCCAAAATTAATAAACATAGACTGTAAGAATAATCAAAGTGATAAGGTATGGAATAGAATTAATAAAATAAGTAGAGGTGAGAGAGGATATGCCAATGTTAAAATTGAGAATGGAGTCTGGATTGATTATTTTAATAAATTGCTAGGAGGACAGGATACTTGGATAAATAATAGAACATGGATATCTCGAGGGGCTTAGAGATTTGTATCCCCTGCTTAGATGAAGAAATAACAGAATGTGAGGTTTTAGAAATGATTAGAAAGGTCAAATGTAGGAAAGCGGGGGGCTTCAGTGGTATAACTAATGAATTTTGGAAAGAAGCAGTAAAAAGTCAACAAATGCTGGAAATATTAGTAAAATTGTTCAATAGGATATTTGATTCTTTGGAGTTTCCTAAGGCATGGCAGACAGGTATAATATGTCCAATTTACAAGAAGCGTGGGGAGAGAAGTAATCCAAACAGCTACAGAGGTATAACACTATTGGACTCCCTAAGTAAATTATATACAGGAATTCTGGCAAATAGACTGATGAAATGGGCGGAAGAATTCTCCATCCTCTCGAAATATCAAAGTGGTTTCAGAAAACGCAGAAGAACAATAGATAACATCATGATTGTAAAAACAATAATAGATAAGTATATAAAACCGAAAGCAGGAAAATTATATATATCGGCTATAGATTTTGAAAAGGCCTTTGACACAGTCAGCAGGGGTGCATTGTTCGCAAAATTACGCCTATTAGGGGTATCTAGTAAGATGGTACAAGCATTGGAGGCAGTTTACCGAAGGGTGCAATGCAGTATAAGGGTAGGTGATGGGGTAGCATGTGGTCAAATAGATTCTTTATTGGGTTTGAAACAAGGATGTAAGCTATCTCTTATTTTATTTCTGTTATTTATAAACGATATATTAAACGGACATGGAGGTGATAACTGGATGAGTCCAGTTTTAGTAAATCAAGAAATACCAGGCCTAATTTTCGCGGACGATGTCCTGCTGGTGACGTTAACGGCCGGAGGCATGCAAAAGAGCATTAATGCTGTCACAGAGTTTGCTAAAACGTGGTCATTAAAAATTAACATTTCCAAGACGAAAGTTCTGATCTGTAAGAAAGGCTGTAAACGAGCGAAGAATGAACAATGGACGATTGATGGTTGTCAAGTGGAGGTCACAAATAGATTAGAGTACCTGGGAATATATATAGCAAACAACGGGAAGTGGATCCATCAAATAAAACAAGCCAAATGGAAAGGTCTTGCAGCATTATCAGTAATTAGAATTCTTGAAAATAAATTCCCAAATATAGACTATAAGATTCAGAGAAATGTCCTGCAAGCCGTAGTTAAAAATCGAATGCTTTATGGAGCTGAGCTATGGGGTGTAGAGAAAGAGTGTGAGATGCTGAATCAGGTTATAAGTAAGTTCTGTAAAATTGTAATGGGGTTACCAAATTGTACAGCAAATTGTGGAGTAAGATTAATATGTGAAGAAAATATCCAAGTAGATGTTCTTAAGAGAGTTCTGAAATATCTGTTGAGATTGAAAGGAAGAGAGGGTGGCGAGCTTCTGCAGATCGCATATCAACATCAGAGAGGTAATATCCAGGGAGAGTATTGGTTAACGAAAATCAGAAGTATATTAGATAGGTTGGGATATGGAAGTTATTGGAAGAGGTTGGAAAGATCAACGAATAAACTAATCATTAGACGACTCAGAGATATTCAAAGACAGTGGTTGGTATCCGAGTGTAGAAGCAAAGCGACCCTCTCAGAGTTTATTAGGATAAGGCAGGATATGAACATAAATATTGTGAGTGTAAATAGAAGAGAAATCAGGGGTTTGATATGGTGGTTAATGGGAATTTACAAGAATAGGGGATGGATTAAAGTGAAAGATGCAACAAGGTGCCTTCTCTGTGGTAAAAACAGAGAAGAATTTCACATGTTGAAATCATGTAAAGAAACCATAGCGGTGAGAAGGAAATTTTTGAATAACAAGGAACAATATATGATAAATGAGGATGAGAATGGCTATAGGATTATTCAGATGATAAGCAAAGAATGGTATAAACCTGGTAATCTCAGTAAACTGTTAATTGTAATTAGAAATTCATGTAGAAGAGTGTTGAAAGAGCCTACAATGAGGGTAGGTCATATTATGGATGGATGATTGTGCTGCGAACCGATTAGTTAAGAAATTGCCAATAGGGCTATGTAGTAAAAGGAATATTAGTATATGTAGCACTGTAAAGTCGATATGTTAGTAAGCCATAACGTAATTAACTGTCAAACTGTTTGTAATGAGACAGGGCCCAATGGATATAATGTTTCATCCTCAGCTGCTGGCGATCCGTGGCTGTAGGTTGATAACATTCACTCATTCATTCACTACTCATTCCACATATTATTCATTCAATCATTTATTTAATTCATAACAAGGGCTCTCTCTCCCCAGTTACTGGTTATCCGTACTGGGAGGGATGAGTATTTTTTCCTAACATGCATGCATGAATATCCATATACCCATTCATAAATCCATCCATACGTGTTTTCTCAATACAGTTAGGGAATTGGTAATTAATTAATTAATTCATTTATTCATACACTCATGTAGATAATCGTAGGCGTGGCCCTTGCATGTGGAATGGTGATCCGCCTGTGCAAAGGGCACTATTTTAGATAGGGAATCATAGCCAATTAATTAATTAATTAATTAATTAATTCATACACTTATGTAAGGCTATAACCGAAGTAGGACGGGATAGGACGGGCCTATCCCAATCGAATATGTAGAGTGATCTAAATGCAACAGAGAAAGAAGAATAGGGAGGGGGCACATGAGGTGCGGGATTTCCGCTTACGTGTGCCTCGCAGAAATTAGGGAATGGTGAGAAATTAGTGTTTGACAGCTATTAGATCAGGTGGGGTCTTCTGTTTGGGCCTCAAGGGAAAGGGCCGGACGTGTTATCCTTGGGAAGGTGGCTCCTTTTTCTCACCAGGGGTGGATAACACGACCGGGCAGTAGTCATGCATAATCCCATCCATGCATTTATCCTGCCAACCGAATGCTCTCTCCTCAGTTGGTGGCTATCCGTGACTGGGAGGGAAGTGTTCATTCATTTATTCATGCATGCATGACAATATTATTCGGTCATGGAATCATTAAAAAAAAACCTCATTCATGCATTTATGTACACCTATGCATAGTGTCTGTGAAAATGGAGGAGAACTCTGTACAGACTTATGATAAATATATAAAGTGTACTTGACGGGCATTAGAAAGGAAAGGGCAGAGTCTGGGGTAGGACTGTTTATCAGGAATACCATTGCACGCAACATAGATTCTGTAATGCACGTAAATGAGCGAATGATGTGGGTAGATTTGGCAGTTGGAGGAATTAGGACGAGAATTGTCTCAATGTATTCACCATGTGAGGGTGCAGATGAGGATGAAGTTGACAAGTTTTATGAAGCATTGAGTGACATCGTGGTCAGGGTCAACAGCAAGGATAGAATAGTGCTAATGGGCGATTTCAATGTGAGAGTTGGAAATAGAACTGAAGGATAGGAGAGGGTGATAGGTAAATGTGGGAAAGGTATGGAAGCTAATGGGAAGCTAATGCTGGACTTCTATGCTAGTATGGGTTTAGCAGTTACAAATACATTCTTCCAAGCATAAGGCTATTCACCGCTACACATGGGAGGCTACGGGTACCAGATCCATAATAGACTACATCTTAACCGGGGTGAATGGGTCTAACTACAATATCAAGAATCGAATTTAAAACGTAAACTGAAGGTTATATTTTTGAAAAACAACAAACTTAACAAATTTTCACTTAGTGAAATAACAATGTTATTTCAGGTACAAAATAGCAATTTAGAAACACGACTTAGAAAAATCCAACATTCTGAACTTTAACACTCTTGGGCTTCAAGCCCCTAGTTTTACAATTTTTGAGCTCCCAGGTCAAATTTACAAAAGAGCACAAATGGCACAAGAGCAGGAATCCCTGAATTCAAAGAGCACTTGCTCCCAAAATTATATCATCTAGCCTTCAAGAGGCATGCATTAATCTTACAAAAACCTTGCAAAAGAGCTAACCGGCTCTCAGTTCCCCAAGCCTACTCAAGGCAACATCAACACACTAATTCTGGCCTCTGAAGGCACAACTTACAATAGGAAAATGATTATATAGAGGTATTTAATACCCAACCTACTGGGCCTTCATGGAACAAGAATAACGGCTAAATAAATGGCCCGAACACAAAATGAATGGAGGCGAATACTTGCACTCCTCAGATATGAACACTTAAAACCTAAAGGGCACTAGGCCGATGAAACAGGGGCTATTCTCAAACTATGGAGGTGACTCGTATAAGAATAGATTAAAACATTACGGAAAGGAAGAAAACCAGTTACAAAATGTAGTCACCTCAAACCAAGATGAAGGGGAGCTCAAGAGGGTATATCACTCTCTATCCCCGATTTACAGTTAAAGATTTTATGAAGTTATTACATTAGCCAGCAGAAAGTTACATTTTTAGAAAAGAAGGTTACATAATTGATTATGCGGACCTTTCCCTCGGGTTAAACTGTGCAGCTAGCAAGAAGGAAAGAAAGATGTTATGTGGCCATTACCTGGTAGAAGTTTTAGCAGCTGACGAAGAGGCCTCCCACCTCCTGCTTGACACACACACTCAGTAAGATGATGATCAATTGGCCAAGGGACGTGAAAATCCGCAGTTTATAAACCCTCGGGGAAAGTTCGAGACCATTCAAGATTAAACTAGCCACACCCTCTCAATTTTATTGGTTAATTTAAAAGTTACCCTCAAAATCGAAGAAGACTGTGATTAGTAGAAAATTAATTACAGAAATTATTGATTGGTTGGATTCAAAACTGGCGGAAAGAAAAGATAAATATTGCCAAGGCAAAAATAAATCAACATCAATTAGTAAAAAAAAACTTATGAATACAAAACTTCTTTAAATCAAAAGTACTTTCACTTCGCACCAGGGTGCAAGATCATAGTTTTTAGTAGTGACCTCTATGGAGAATGTCCAAACTTCTTGATAAATGGCAAACAAAACAAGTAGAAATACAGTCAGTTCATGAAACTTCACAATAACAAAATTACATCATATTTTAGTGGTAACATCTTCTGAGTACATTTATAAGTTGGTGCAGGTTCAGTTTCACTGTTTCACCAGTAGAGGAGTTCTTTTAGGCGCTAGATTTAAATGCACAGCGTTGGGGTGTACCTCTCGGTACAAGAGGTATAGAACTAAATGAGGCCACAGCACCAGTTGCAAATAGAGGATTGTGGTGACATTTAGTAAATTCACAGAGGCTTGCAGACTGAACGCTGAAAGGCATAACAGTCTATAATGATAATGTATGTATGTACGCAAGGGTTTTGAAAACTTTGGTCACCCCATGCCAAATTGAATGGGAACAGGCAGAGGGTAATCACTCTTTATTCACTTACGTTACATATTTCCCAGTAGGGAATAGAACAGATTTCTCACACTTGCAGAAAAATCTACATTTAAACCACCAAATTTAAAAATTCACATTAAATAAAAGAGATTGAAACCTTCCCCTCACACTATCAACAGGATCTATCTATGATAATTCTGCCATTACCTTGAGTCCCTGGGCCTTCCTCACGCAGGCCGCGCCCCTGCCTCCCTATGGACACGCCACACTCACAATAACGGGAGCAATACAGACAATACAGCCCTAAAGCTCCCTGCTTTTATAGTATTTTTAATGGGAAGCTTCCAGAACTGTTTAATGATAGGCCGGATTCCTGTACACACCCGCAATTTTAATTGACTAGAGAAAATATTTACAAGTTTCTGATAGGTTGATTACAATTGAAGAAGGAAGTGTTGACAACTTGAATATATAAACAAAACAATCCTCAAAACCTAAGGTTTGCCAACTCCAAAAATAAACATTCTTTTATGAAATAATTTGAGTTCATCCCGCTAGAGGGAGCAATTAAACCGGTGGTAGACACATCTAACATTTGAAGGATATTGTTGTACACTGGTTGAAGTTTGTTTACACAGATGCCCTTACAGAAGGCACGCAGTTTAACTGGCTGGGGAAGGTGTACCCCCAATACACTAATACTAATAATGATAATAACAACAACAACAACAGTAATAGTAACCCTGGGGCGAGCCTCAGCCACCGGGCGGGTCGCAGGTGGCAGATAGCAAACGGCCCTCAAATGTGGGGGTTAGCTGCGAATAAGGGGAAACCTGAACAATCAGTCCCAGACTGAGGCAAACTGCTGCCTGGCAGAGAGAATGAGAAACCTCAAAGGCTAAGGGAAGAAACCCTGGCAGAAAATCTAGCAGGCCGAGGGCTATGAGGAAGGCAGCCCCTCCAATAAGGCTTTGGAACTAGGGTTGATAACCCAAGTGTCCAAGATACAATTATTAAAAGAAACTAGAGGGGGGAAACTAGAATGATTAAACTGTTGACGACCAAGTAACAAAAAAAGAATTATGAATATGGCAACATGGAATGTACGAGGACTTGCAGGTAAAAAGTTTGAACTGATATAGGAAATGCTATTTTTTCGCTATTTGCTTTACATCACAATGACACAGATAGGCCTTATGGCGACGATGGGACAGGAAAGGGCTAGGAATGAGAAGGAAGCGGCTGTGGCCTTAATTAAGGTAGGCTACAGCACCAGCATTTGCCTGGTGTGAAAATGGAAAACCACAGAAAACCATCTTCAGGGCTGACGACAGTGGGGTTTAAACCCACTATCTCCTGGATGCGAGCTCACAGCTGCAAGCTCCTAACCACACAGCCAACTCGCCCGGTGTCGGAAATGCTAAGAGTGAGGCTGAACATTCTGGCAGTGAGAGAGACCAAGAAAAAAGGCAACAGGTATAAGCAGCTAATGGAACCAAGAAGTGGTGAAAGGTTTTTAATGTTCCATCAGGCGTGGGCAAGGAACAGATAACAAAAGGAGGAGTCGCTATAGTTAACCCCGAAAGATACAGGCGTTATGTCAAGTGCTGGAAATTCATCAACGAAACGAAGATCTCTGTGACTAACCTTCAACAGCAGCACCTATGAAGACACCATTTTCAATGCCACATATGCACCTAATGAAGATGATATTTAAGAAGAGAAAGACAGGTTCTACGACAAATTGCAGAGGACAGTGGACGACACCACTGGAACTGTCTTCATCCTAGTTGACTTCAAAGGCAGGGTTGGAAACAACACAGAGGGAATGAAAGGCCTGCTGGGGAAATAAGGAAAGACACACCAGAATGATAATGGGAGAAGACTCTTGGATATGTGTGTAGGAAATGATTTTGTAATCAAAAATATTATGTTCCCACACAAAGAAGTGTACTACTATTCAACAGCTGCAAAGAGAAATCTACAATCTACTACATCCTAACACAGAGGAGTCAGTGGAGATGTATCTTGGATGCAAGAGTGTATAGAGGTTATGAGACTTTAGTGACCACTATCTAGTTGTTACGCGACTACATATTAACATCAAGACGCAAGACCTCGCTAGCAGGAGAAAACCTAAAGAAAGAATAAGGGTCCATAAACTGAAAGAAGAAGCCATCCAACAAGTCTACCAAGAGGCAGTCATACAAAGGACTGACCTACTGGAACTGCCACCTACGGGAGAAGACCAACTGGAAGAGACATGACGCCTCTTCAAGGTGGTAATCCTCAAAGCCGCAGCCGAAGTCGGTGGGAAGTCCAGCGGACAACAACAGAAGAGGACACCACGGTGGACGGAAGATGTAAAGAGGTAGCACCCAAGTGATTACGAGGCCTACAAAAACCAAAGGCTTGTAATGAAGAACACAGTGAAAGATGCAAACAGCAATCATGGAAAATGTTTGGAGAAACAATGGACGGAAACCTCAAAACAACCAAAAGCTTTTCTGTAAGATGCTGAAATCTTAGCGAAGAGAAGCAGTGTCCCCTTAAGTTCATAAAGGACAAAAGCAGTAACCTCCTCCAAAGTGAAAATGACATCATGGAACGGTAGAAAGAATACTTTCAAGAAGTGCTAGGAGGGAATATGGAAACCGGGGATAATGATCAGGTTGGAGAAGAACAGCAGAACCAAGAGGAAGGTTGGACCTGTGAAGAATTACCTACTGAGGAACTAAAGCATGCGTTGATGAAAATTAAACCAGGCAAAGCTGCAGGCCATGATCAGATAGCACCTGAGATGCTCAAGTTTATGGGCAAAAGTGACAAAGACTTGTTCCATCAGACTGTCAATCTTGCCTGGAAAACAAAGATACCAAGTGACTGGGAGTACAGTGTCATTATGCCAATATTCAAGAAGGGTGATAACAGACATTCCAAAAACCATCGAGGGATATCGCTCGAGTGTGCCAGAGAAAATATATGCAAGGATTTTGGAACACAGGCCAAGGCAAGTTATAGAACCACAGTTGGATGAGGCGCAGTGTGGGTTCTGACCAGGAAGAAGCACCAAATACCTCATATTTACCATCAGGCAGATCAGGGAAAAACTGATGAGGTACGGAAAAGAGGCACACCTGGCCTTCATCGACCTAGAGAAAGCCTTTGACATCATTCCACGGGATGAAATTAGAAAGGCACTAAAGCAAAGAAGTATTGATGAACAACTAATTACAGCAATTCAAAGCATGTACATTATGTCTGCTCCTTCGGGTTCAAGACTTCAGTAGGACTTAAACAATGGTGCATCCTCAGCCCACTTCTCTCCATTATCCTAATGGATGAAGTTATCAAATCATGTAATGGGCAGGTGCAGATATTCAAGCTTGGCTATAAGTTTCTGAGGCAAGTGTATATCATCTATTGTGCCTTTGCAGATAAGATAACATACTACTACTGGGAGACTCAGAAAGAATTCTGCAAAGAACTTGTTAATGTGGGAAGGAGAGCTGGAAGAGAGAGGCATGATAATCAATGCTAGAAAGACTCAGACAATAAGGATGTCACAACAGCCAAATCACACCATATTGCACTGAAGGACGGTATGGTATTGGAGCAGACCACAAATTTTAAATATCTTAGAAGCTACAGTGCATCAAGATGATAGAAAGGGTGGTGAAATCAAAGCTCGATCCCAAGCCTCAGGGCGACTCTTCAATGCTCTGAAAAGAAATTTCCTTAATAACCCATCTGTGACTAAATCCACTTCGTGTATACAAAGTGATATATCTCCCTAACTTGCTCTATGGCTGCGAAACTTGGACATAAACCAGCAAACACCGGAGTAGAATTCAGGTACCAGAAATGTGATTTCTCCAAAAAATAGAGGGGAAAACGAGAAGGGATAGAATCAGGAACCAGACCACCATGCGACACCTCTGCTCGAGAAAACTGAACAGAGCTAGTTACGATGGTTTGGACATATCCAAAGAATGGATGACACCAGAATGGCTACACAAGCTTTGAATGCCAGAATGCAAGGAGCAAGACCACATAGGAAACCCAGAAGAACATGTGAAGAAAACGGGAAGGCAGCTGTAGAAGCCAGGGGTAGAAAGTGGATTTTTAACCGGACAGATAACACAAGTGTACACACAGGTTTACAACTTAGAACAGGGACTAGAATAGAAAATTTCAACAGTAAATGACGAAATTTCATCGCAAATTCAACATCACCAATCGATTAACGCAGCAGATATCGGACATCAGGTCAAAACTGGGACAGGGTAACCAGATCGATAGTAGAGTAAGCCAGTTGGAAGGGGATATCTTGGACCTCAAGGAGAGGGTGGAAATCCAGGTTTCCGGCATAAAACAACAGGTTGAGGGGAGAATTTCTAACATCGAGGGCGTGACGTGCCGGAAGTAGGTCAATGGACTGTAGCCATTTAGGCCCATGCTAATGACAGAGCAATGGTTTTTCAAAAACCTGACGCAAGTGCGATAAACAGATATAACTTGAAAACAATATCCTCTCACCCATGGGTAAATAATACAAGTATCAAGCTCGAAATATTATTATTTTATGATTCTGGTTATTATTATTACTTGTAATGTATAACTATGAAGTGTTTACATCCATTTAGTAAAATGGGGCAACTTTGGACAGGGGTGCAACTTTGGACACCGATAAACATGTTTGAATTTCCCTCTCTTTTGACTTTGTTTTGAACTGTGTAGTAGCTTCCTTTTGCATGCAGGTATGTACCACTACAGAATGTATTGAAACACATGTGAAGTTTCTGTTGGACTCATAACTGTCTCTTAACATTGTAGTGATATAATTTTGCCAATTTATTGCTTTTTTCGAAGCCCATTCAAAGGTGAGAATATTTCATTTGGTATTACAAGGACTGAAATGCTTTCTGGTGTATTAAGTACCACATAAGAATATGTTGTTACTGAATGACAAAACTTCCAGTTTGAGGTTATGATCATGAATTAATGGAATTAAACATTATTTAATTTCAGGTAGAAACAGGGTAACTTTGGACATGGCAAGAAAAAGATTCAGACTACCTGGAACAAGAAATTATCGCAACTATCTGCCTGAAAATTTAGAGAAAGCAGTTCAGGAAGTTAAGGATAATTCATTAAGCTTAAGAAGAGCTGCTGAAAAGTACGGAGTGACCAAGAGCACATTAAATAATTGAATTCTCGGGCATCATATGAACAGAGTTGGCCACCCAAAAATTTTAACAGATGAGGAAGAACAGCCTGGTCATTCCAGCTCTGGCACTTTGGACTGTCAAATTGGCAGCATAGTACTGTTCGTTAAAAGTGAGAAAATGTGTGGTTTTTCATTTGATCGAGTATTTCGTATGTTAGCATTGCTTTTAATCGCAACATTCCTATTGGTGTCATTGTACTGATCCATGTTGACTTCAGTTGGGAAAACCACTAGAGACAGGCTTTCTGAGGATGTAAAAAGACATGTGGAGAGCGAGTGTCTGCTATTATAATGAAAACTTCCCAACTTGATTGTGACTGATGGTAGGCAAGAGGGCCTACCATTACAATAAAAATTCCCTAACCCAGTCTTCACATAAGAAAAGACGTTTGGTGACTTCCCTGCTGCGTTTCTAAGGTAACGTTAAGAGCTATGCAATTTAATAGTCTTACAACGTGTATACTACCTAACCTACAATTCTGTATACAAAGTAGAATTGCGTAGCGAAGCACGGGTACATCCGCTAGTATCTTTTAAGGGGAAAAAAAAAAAAAAGTACTGTATGTTTAGGCTATATCATGAAAACTAGCAGGTCAGTATAAATGATATCGGAATTTGTTCACAAATCGTCCAATCACACCAATGTCAATTTTATACACACTTCTCACAGGCATCTGAAACTCTTCCCAGAATTTTATAAAGAAGTCTGGCATGGTACCATTTGCTCCAACCATCAATCCAATAACTTTGATACTGTATCCATTGTCAGAACAGAAGCTGTCCTAATTTAAAATGTTATATACTTATTCTTACAGAAAGGATTAGTAAGAATTTTTTTACAAGTTGCTATACATTGCACCGACACAGATACGTCTTATGGCGACGATGGGATAGGAAAGGCCTAGGAGTGGAAATTAAGTGGCTGTGGCCTTAATTAAGGTACAGCTCCAGCATTTGCCTGGTGTAAAATTGGGAACCACAGAAAACCATTTTCAGTACTGCCAACAGTGGAGTTCAAACTCACTATCTCCTGGATGCAAGATCACAGCTACGCGCCTATAACCACAAGGCCAACTCCCCCGGTATACCGTAAGATTAGAACTACTCAAAAGGACAAAATCAGGAATTGATATAAACAGGAAGACAACTGGCACTGAGGTCCCTATTACCAGTGTAATAAAGAAGCATCGACTTCAGTGGTATGGGCACATTATGAGAATACTTACTGTCCAAGGAAAAAGACCAAGGGGAAAGCCGAGGAAATACTGGATAGGCACAGGAAGTCAGATATGGACGAGAGAGGTCTCAAAAGGGAAGATGGCCTGGAACAGAAGATCTATGCATGCAGACAAGAAGAGATGGCGAGCGCTTGTACACAACACCCCGAAAACAGGATTTGGAAAATTATGATTATGATGATGATAATAAAGACGACTAGAAAGAACTGGTAAATTTCTTTGAACTTCTATATTTTTTTTTCTTTTTTTTTTTTTTGCTAGTTATTTTACGTCGCACTGACAGAGATAAGTCTTACGGCGACGATTGGACAGGAAAGGGCTAGGAGTGGGAAGGAAGCGGCCGTGGCCTTAATTAAGGTACAGCCCCAGCATTTGCCTGGTGTGAAAATGGGAAAGCACGGAAAACCATTTTCAGGGCTGCCGACAGTGGGGTTCGAACCTACTATCTCCCGAATACTGGATACTGGCCGCACTTAAGCGACTGCAGCTATCGAGCTCGGTGAACTTCTTATCTCTTCAAGGACGAAGTGAAACTTTGATATTAGCTTCATTCATAAAACAATTCACAAAAATAGGACTAAATTACCGGAAGAAGTCAACATCAGTTTTCCTCCCTCCTATATGAGTAGGATTCAATCAGTGTTTTGAAACCAACAGGCAGGGCATAGAACCAATTATGCCTTATAATTCAATATGGAGAATGATAAGAAGTGTGAGTCAGTTATGGCTTTAAAGTGTTCGCTAAAAGGATTTGGCTTTCAAAAGGGTAGATCAACACTGTTGAATCTGTTGAATGACGTCGATGATACCTTAAGGATGGAAAAAGGAAAATTTTTTGCAGTATTCATAGACTTTAATAAAGCTTTCAACTTGCTGGACAGAGAAGTGCTTATCACGAAACTAGAGCGCTTAACAGGAAAGGGAAACTACCTGGCCATAACAATCAGAAACATTCTACCTGACACAAGAGCGATCATAGACGATGGCATCACTACGTCCAGTGACATAACCCAAAGGAAAGGAGTATTACAGGGGGACCCCTTGAGTCCTATATTATTCAATATAGCAACTTCTGATGTGAAAAGAATCATCCATGAGGAGGATAAGAATGTCATGATGTACATGTATGCTGATGACATCGTTACAGGAGGGCCATTCGTGCAAGAGGTGCAAGATTCACTCAACATACACTCGGAATGGGCTATAGAAAATAAATTCACAATTAACACTAAGAAAACAGTTCAAATAACATCTGGAAAGGAGGAAAGATTGCATCAAAAGACCCATTATACTTAGAGGGAAACAAATTAGCAATTGTAAATCAATTCATATACCTGGGCATCACCCTCCAAACGACCCGGCCCACCGTCTCTGTAAATGTTAAAGAAAAAGCAACAGCAGCGATTAAAGCTATGAAAGACATCAATAAATACAGAAAAATTATCCTTGAACACCATAATGAAACTATTTCAAGAGAAAATAATGCCAGTTCTAACATACCGAATGGAACTTATATGGGGCCATTTAAAAATAAGCGACCTAGAAACCCTAGAGAAAGTGAAGGCATCATTCCTCAAGAGAACACTCGGTGTATCAAAATTCACCCGATCAAGACTTGTATACGTACTAACAAAAGAAGACTATCTAATACAAGAGATCAGAAATAAAACACTTCTACATTCAACGGATGCCTTGCAGCAAACATTAAGACGAGAAATAAAAAGGAATTGATATTTGGTGGGAATTTTACATCAATGACGCGATGACGAAAAGGGAGTGAGACGTGGTCACCAGGTTTGCATGTCATGGTTCCCATCATGCAGTCTGCATCAGTAAGAGATTTCATAAACCGTGTGATGTGTGTGTATGTGAACTGTGTGGTCAGCGTTGTGAAAGATACCACTTGCAGTTTTGCAAGAAAAAAAAAAAAAAAAAAAAAAAAAAAGAGATTAAAATCATTGTGTGACTATGCTAAACAAACATAATGCACACTGTGCCCTTTTCTTAATTGTTATTTTATCTTGCAAAGAAGTATCAATTTTTACCGATACTTATGTGTTGGCTAATCTAATAGCAATTTCGCCCGTGTATCTCTTAATTATAAACACATCAAATGTAAAATGCTTTTAACCCTTCGATAACATTTGTTATTAAATTAGAAACGCTTATAGGTTATGAGGAGCTGCGTAAGTTACTTACCGAAACAGAAATATGAAAAGTACTAAATAATCCTATTAAAGATAATTATAGACACTAAGATATAAAAAGAGAGAATACACAAACAAGTGCAGTACAATTAAACTGGCGCAATACTAGGTTTACTAAACATACATCCAAGAACGTCTCCATGCACATTTGTTCAAAACAACTTCTTCTTCTTCTCTGTTCTGTTCTGTTCGTGAAGTTGATTTGGGCTCGTTATTTCACCCAGACACAATACTGTATTATATTTGTACTAGTTCTACACGCGCACACAATTTCAATAAAATAGTCGCGCACACAATTTCAATAAAATAGTACACCAATGCAGTTTACTAGTGATGTGCGCGAGTGATGCCTGGAATCGCGGTACTCGACTCTTTCGAGTCCAGGCTCGGGCTCCTTTCACTTGCGAAGACTCGATGACAGCATGACGTCACACGTTCGCTCTCTCGCCCGCTGTTGGATGGATGGATGGATGGATGGATGGATGGAGCATAATGTACAAGTGGTCGAGGTTTTATGGGATTGCGATAGACCGGTACGATATAAATATTCTTAATGAGTGAGCAAAATAAATAATCTGAATTTGATGATGACTTGCGAAAGATAATACTACAACTACATACGCATAATAAAGTATAAAAATATCCGTTCACGGTGTCTCTCACCCACTCTACTGAATATGCCATCTATTCTAATAATGATAGCATAGTTATCTGGACTCCTGAGCCCAAATCGGCAGGTTCGATACTGGTTTAGTCCGATGATATTTGAAGGTGCTCAGATACGTCAGCCTCGTATTGGTAGAATTGCTGGCACATGAAAGAACTCCTGAGTGACTAAATTCCGGCACCTCGGCATAAAAATGTACGTAGTTGGACGTAAAACTATAACATTATTATTATTTAAAATCACTGTCACGGTGTCCTGCTCCATGGCTAAATGGATAGAGTGCTGGCCTTTGGTAACAGGGTCCCGGGTTAGATTCTCGGCGGGGTCGGGAATTTTAACCATCATTGGTTAATTTCCCTGGCATGGGGGATGGGTGTATGTGTTGCTTCATCATCATTTCATCCTCATCACGACGCGCAGGTCGCCTACGAGTGTCAAATCAAAAGATCTGCACCTGGCGAGCCGAACCCCTCCTGGAATCTCCCGGCACAAAAAGCCATACGCCATTTCATTTTTTTCACTGTCTACAATCGTCCGAGGGGACAGGTGAATAGTTTATACTTACATCATACTTTCGGCAGAAATAATGTAGGGTATTAAGATTAGGCGTCTGGAATGTGATGTATGTACACGAAGCAAATCATCAGACAGAACGTGGTTCTGTTCTAGCTAAACAATGAACGCAATGAACAAAATACACCCTCCGTTTTGACGTTTATTATTGCAACACATGACTGTGCAAAGGAACAAAACCGAGTGTAGTGTTTAGAAGTTGAGCGAAGGTCGAAGAATAGCGGCGGGATGTAAGCAGTATTTTGTTTTTCTTTTTTGCTATTTGCTTTACGTCGCATCGACACAGATAGGTCTTACGGCGACGATGGGATAGGAAAGGCCCAGGAAGTGAAAGGAAGCGGCTGTGGCCTTAATTAAGGTACAGCCCCGGCAATTGCCTGGTGTGAAAATGGGAACTCACGGAAAGCCATCTTCAGAGCTGCCGACAGTGGGATTCGAATCCACTATCTCCTGGATGAAAGCTCTCAGCCGCGCGCCTCTAACCGAACTTTGTATTCTGTGGTGATTTGTAGTGTAGTGTGTTGTGTGAATATGAATAGGAAAGTGTTGGGATGGACAAAAACAACCAGTCCCTGAGCCAGGAGAATTAATCAGAAGCGATAAAAATCCCGAACCGGACGGGAATCGAATTCGGGATCTTCTGTTCCGAAGGCTGGTACTCTGTCCATTCAGCCAACGAGTTAGAGAGTAACAATGAGTGATACTACAGCATATGTATGTTTCTGAACGACCTACACATGTATCTTTGCAATAAATTCTCTGGTAGTAATATTGTCATTATTTCGCACAATATTATTACACGTTTTACTACAAGGACGTCGCGGGAATAATATTTCATAGCTATCAACAAATCCCTGGTGGCTACTTCCAGGCTGCACAGTAATAAAAGTAATAATAATCAATAATAATAGAACGCTGCCGTTATCGACATTAGAAAAGGACCCCACCACAGTGCGGAAATTGTCCCCATCCTACGCTCATCTTCAATCAATACTGATCTGCATTCCTTCGGTCCTACGTGTCTCTTTCAAGTTGACGGTTTGTTAGTAAGTCATAAATATTTTGCCTATGATGATAATAATTATCGTAACAATCAAATTATTGACGACCGATTTCTCAATAAAACCAATCATCAGCAGTAAACATATTGCAATCCACATCACAAAAATATTATGTGGGTGACCCTGAATGTCGTGCAATCCAATACAATAGATTATAGTTCTAAGATATGTCCACAGATAGCGACATTAGTATGCTTGGACTCGAGTCTGGAGTCGAGTATACCGATTCTAAGAGCACATTACTCGATTCTACTCGATTCCGTCGCTAGCCCATCACTACAGTTTACAATGTTTTCTGAGTACGAAGTACTTGAAGATTGAGGGAAGTAGACCATGCAGCGGACTCACAAAATGGGTTCAAAGCACTTGAAGTAGCTCAGGAAAAGACGTATCACCTAGACAACTGAGGGTGAGGAAATACGTATACAAGACTAAGAGATATAGGAAAAGCACAGGGACACAAGGTATACTAATCTTCACGCTAGAGTGGCCGTCTCAGCGACTTCTACAAAACATACACACCGGGCCAACATATAAGGGATAAGCAGGAGAGGGCAGTGGAACGACGGAGGGGTGGATATATGTGAGAGTGTAGAACTTTGGACAGAAAGAAAGAAATATCTGAGCAACGTATATGGGGGATGTAGAGAGCGCGAAGTGTCAGTGAAATCGTAAACAAAAGATGAAGAGGGGCGACAGTGTGTTGATATGAACAT
Organism: Anabrus simplex; assembly: GCF_040414725.1. Lineage (NCBI taxonomy): Eukaryota > Metazoa > Arthropoda > Insecta > Orthoptera > Tettigoniidae > Anabrus > Anabrus simplex. The sequence goes on from NC_090269.1 coordinate 182,268,973, forward strand.
CAATGAAAATGTACACGCGATCGGTGGAGGGGGAGATGAGAATAAACGGTAGCTATGTGTCTTGGTTGAAGAGGAGGCGTTAGGGAGGGAGGGAGGCAAATGAGAATATGATGAAATATGTAAGTAGTGTCAATGTATTTTGAGAAAGTGGGGTTAGAGTTGTAAATTAGAGTGATCTAAGAACTGATTTAAGATACGTATGATTGTGGGAGAGGGCTTGTATATGAGACATGCAATGGGAGTGTTCTAGGCGAACTTCGTGTTGCCGCCACTAGAGCGCAGCAAGGACCGAAGGGGTCCTGGCGCATACGAATGGGCGGACATGCTTCATTCTTTCTAATGCAATCAGCTGTTTTGTCAGGCATCGAAATGAGTGAAATAAAGAATTATGGGAACTGGAATTTATTTCAGTTGAAGGCAGAACTCAGAAGACGAATTGCGAAAGTTCATGGAAGGAAGAGTGAACTTATAAAGAGGTATTGTAGTTTGGATTAAAGCTGCTGTATATTTTCATAACCTGACATAGGCCTAGGCCTAGTACAATGTCAATTTTATGGATGCTTCAATCGTCAATATCCACGTAACATTTCGTATTTTATCCTTTGTAGGCTCGAAGATTATGATGCCACATTTAATGTGGAAAATTGGCAGGAGGATGAGGAGGAGGATATTTTCATGATGAAAGTACCAAGTGCAGTAGTGTACAAGGACGTAAATGAAAGTACGTACCTTCCAACTGTGACTGCCCAGTGTTTTTCAAGATATTTAAAGAACTGTGAGCAACGTGATTCAGGTGTGGGTAGTAAAATGTACAAAGAGAGGTATTTGTTGTGCTTGCGTTGGGCAGAGGAAGGTGAATTTACATTTTTAAAAGGCAGAGTTGCATCAGAGTATAGGAAAAGTGTGGTATACCATGTAGACTTGAAAATAGCAGACTTCTTAACTGAGGAGTGCCAGTGTGAATGTAGTGCTGGTATGGGGCCATTTGCTCACTGCAAACATGTATGTACTACATTACATGCTTTGTTAGATTTCAATACCAGCAAGACCTTCATCTGCCAGGAAACCTGTACCAGCCAGCTACAATCTTTCCACAAGTGCAAAAAATTTAAAGCCTCCCCAGTTAAGGCAAATGCACTAGTTTTAAAGACAGTCCAGGTCAAGTCATCTGTTCAAGATATAAGAAGTCATGATCCCAGGCCACACCAGTTCCGAAATACTTCTTCTTACAATGAGTACTTCAGAAATGTATCCATAAACTTCACTGCAAATTACTCATCTCCAAATCCGATGCCAATCTTACAGTTCTATCCCTCTGCACATCTTAAAGCTGTTTATAATGATCATGATTATTTTGGATCTGGTGAGGAGAAATTTTTAACTTCTAGAAAGTTGAAAGATGTTTCTCCAGGGGATTGTACTGATGTGGAACTTAAAACTAGGGGACAGAGTGCAAATCCACTTTGGTTCACAAAACGCTCCATCAGAATACCTAGCTCATTGTTTAAACGTGTTTGTCACCTTACCGAGAGGACTGACACAAAACAATTCTTAGCTCAACTAACATCAAGTCATGAATTGTCTACACCTGCTATTGTTCATGGAAGAAAGTATGAAGCTGTGGCAGTAAAAGCTTTTGAGAAACGTTACTGTATGAAGGCACATGAGTGTGGATTATTCATAAGCACAGAACATCCATACTTATGTGCTTCACCTGACCGAGTTCTGGATGAGAATGAACTTCTTGAAATCAAGTGCCCATACTCATGCAAAGATGAAATGGTTTCCTGTGAAACTGTGGAATACTTGTATCTTTGTGATGTATCAGGAAACCTAGCTTTGAAAACTGATCACTCATACTACTATCAGATACAAGGGCAGCTGTACTGTGCTGACAGGAGTCTTTGTAGACTTGTAATATACACCTTCAGGGACATGAAAGTTATCCTTGTTCATAGGAATGAAGAATTTATTAAACATATGATTTTTTCACTAAAACTCTTTCACAATAACTATCACAAATCATATATCATAAATAAGTTCCTCTACTTAGGCAGTGAATAAGAGATGAGTTCATAAACATTGTATAACACAATGTAATCTTTGTAATGTTTTGTAATCTTAATGCTGCAACATCATTTACCTTAAATGAAATTACAATTTAATACATTTAATTTATTTTGTTACATAATTTTTGTTCTTAAAACATAATTCCTAAAATAATAAGCACCTGTGCTCATATCCTAAAAGGCTGTAAGACTACCAATTATCAACAAGTATAATGGAAATTGCTACACATCACTAGAAGTTCTGTTTTTATAGGTATTGTATTTTAAAAGTTACTTAAAACTGACTTCACTGTTACTAATCAAGCATCCTTCCCAACAATATTTCTTCTAAAATTGCAGAGCATATAACAAATAAATATGATTTCTGATGACAAGGAAGTATGTGAGGGACTCAGTGGAGATTGCAATATTTTATATGTTTTACCCAAGCCTATTAGTCTCTCAATATGTACCCTTTTACTGGCTATTTTCCTGTCTCTTCTTAAAGTTTCACTTGGAAGCCTATTCATTTTCTTAAAAAATCTTGGGATGTTAACAGTGACACCATGAGGAACAAGCATATCTTCTATATCAAATCCCTTATCAGCCATAATGGAATCACCAAAGTGAAATTTTTCCAGAATGTCACTTCTTTCCATCAACTGTCTGTCACTAGTTGCACCTCCATAGCATTGTGAAAAACATGAAATCAATCCACCTGGTGTTGAACCAACTAAAACTTTTATTGTGTTTTTATTTTTGTAAGAGGAGAATGTTGCTTGTTGAGCTGTTGGAAGAGATGGTTTTTTGATGGGGCATTCAGTTGAGTCTATGATCAAGCGTGTGGTTGGATACTTAATTTTAAAATCAGTTGGCATATGAAACTTCACCAGCTGTTTTGAAGGCCATATATCTACCTCTCGCCACTGGAGATACATGAATCTTATCCAAGTGCTAAAAATGTTTGAGACTTGAGAGACAGAAGTAGAAAACATGAAACTCACCTCTGTGTAGGGTAAATTCCTTCTTAGAATGATCATAGTCAAAAAGAATAAATCTAAAACTTCTAAATGTGTAGGTGGTGGGCTATTTATATAGTTAAGATGATATGATGCAGATCCTAGGGAATAAAAAACAAACATAAATTTCACATAATTTTCTAAACCAGTGTAATAGTGCAGCATGTTGTCA